>NC_134352.1:15194745-15553895 GCF_964195595.1 Calonectris borealis | reverse complement strand
CCAATAATAAAAGAAGCAGGTGGAACAAAAAGTGAAGTGTGAATATATGTGAATATACATATGTACTGATTCAAAGTGTTGCAATAGTTAATTAGAGACTTAATGACTTCATTTACTAACTATAGATCAGCTAATAACCAGTGGTTGGTGGAGAATGTTCACAACTGGATCATATGCACAGTATAAAGACATAAAGAATTTCATCAGAAGTGTTATCACAAAGCTCTGTAAACTTTTGGAATTCTTTTCCCTATTTCCGCATCAAAAAGAACAGGTTTTGTAAAGTAGAAGAAAAAAAATTGCTCATATTTTAAAATATTTATAAGAAAAGTGCTGACTTGTCATTATCCTTCAACAACGTGTCTGTTTTTCACTCAGCTGTGAAGATAATAAAAGTCTGGACTCTGTGTAACAAGAACTGCTCTTAACGAATGATATTATTTGCATAGTGTGCATTTGGTCTCTTCTATAATTTTTTAAATTCTTAATGAAATTTTTGGTAACAAAAGGAGATAGTTATGATATGAGACCTCACAGAGTTATTTGCTTCTACTAGAATGAGGATCACATATAAATTGTGTACAGGTTTTCTTTGTATTTCTGTATAATTACTAAATCATATACAAAACCTTACATTCTTCAACACAGCAGAATCAAATAACATCCTTGCCCTTAATCCAAATGGTTGTCCAGAAGGCAGTAAACTCTGCTTTCAAGAACTGGATTTGTAACTCTTGCTTCATACTTTTTCTTAGCTAAACTACACATGCCATAAAATTCAGAGCTTGGCCTGTCTACTTACAATCAATGAAATACTTCACCCTCTACATGACCTAGCTCTGATCTGCTATAAGCCTTAGGCAGCTTGTCTGTTTGCAGCTCTCTTAAATATGTAAAAGAGCATAACAGGTTTCTTTCAGTGAATCTGAATGTCTGGAAAAAAACAGTACCTTCAGTAAGCTCACTTTATCTTTGGATGGATTCATTTTAGGACAGCCTTGCTGCATAACAGTATTTGGAGCAAAAAGCTTGAACTACCCCAAATGGGAGCTGAAAGGCACATATTGGGTGGTTGATTGGGATAGCAGAAGAGCTGCATCAATCATCAGACCAAACCTGAGGCTAATTTGTAGGTTGAACAAGTTGTCCATGCTGACTTAGCATAGGTAAGATTAATATACTGCTTCATATCCCCAGGACAGATAGTCTCACTTTTCCTCTCATTTTTCATCTATCTTCTTAATCCTTTAGAGCTTTGTTTCCTTTTTTTTTTTTTTTTTTCATTATTATATAACCCACTGTTTTTCCACCTTTAATTCTGGAAAGGCTGACTTTCACCTCTATCTGGGAGCTTCACGGTATCTTACACAGCTCTTGAGACCTCCTGCTGAGCAAGCAATCACTAGAGCACATCAGGAGGAGACTCAGCCCTCTGCTGCTCTTAAGAAAACGGCTGAAATGTACTGATCATTCCTTCCTCTCTTCTCTCATTGTGTGCTCAGATCTAGAGAGTCCTCTATATTTATGTTTTGAAATCCCTGCATAGGAACCACTGGGCTGAAATCACTGAAGCTTTCCTACTTTGGGCTAGTTAGCATTTTGTCCATAGTTACATGCAGGTAAAGAGGAATGTTTCAACGACTTTTTAGCTAAATAATATTAGTTAGTTAGGAAGACTTGTGTGATCCAGACTGGATTTGGGGCAGGGGGAGCTTGAGGCTCTTGGGCAGGGAGACATGAAGTGCAGAAAAGCAGGTAGGAAGAGGGAGCTCCCCTGGGTTGTAAAGATCAGAAGTATTAAGTCCCAGGCCTGCCAAGGTCAGAGATGAGCTTTAAGCCTGAATCTTTCTTAGCACAGCCGAGTGCCTGGATTGCGTCTCTCTTTCCTCTCACTGAATGAATATGGATTTACTGCTACAGAATGAATCAATCCCCAAATCTACTATTCTAAGACTAAGGCAGTTAGGATGAGCAGGGACCTCAAATTCCCACATTAGCTGTGATGACTGTAACTACCCATGAAGTACTGGCTGCTGAGGCCCTTGTCCTCATCCTTTGGCTAAGCATCTTTATAAAGATGAAATTAGCAAAGTCATTTATCCAGTAAGAATGGGTTAACAGAAGCTTTTACACTAATCAAACAATACTATGTGACTTACAGTTAGCTCCCCTCAAAACCTGCTGATTTCAATGGGAGAAAGACTGGTAGAGTGGGATTTGTTTTGGAGTACTAACTAGATAGCTGAAATCAGTTAAACAACTTGCGTAGCTTACACCTGCTGTTTTTAGTCAATACCCTACAAGGCTGTTTGTCCCATCTTATGATAGTTGTTTGAATTTATCTTTCTCTGTAAAAGCTTGGTTTCTCTACTGATTTAAAAGAACACTGGCTGACTAGACCAAACTAATTCATAACTCCTGGAAATTTCTAGCATGATGCACTTCGGTCCAGCTCCTAAAGAAAGCAGCAAGTCTTAAAGTTGCCTTTACAGCATAAAGCTTTTGTGGCCACCTTAACAACCCATCACACCCTGGACCAGCTATAATTCTGTAAATCCAGAGAGGCTGGTTCTCCTCAGGGTTATCACCTGGGTGTGATGACAGAACTATGTTACCAGAAAGGTACTGGCATGGAAAGAGGAGTTGCTCATGTCTTTGTCTCCCAACAACAATCAAAAGAATATATTTTGTTTCCTCTTCTTTTGATTTTCCTTTCTTTACTTATTACTCCAGTCTGTTCCTATTATACAGCAGCAGAGATGTTGAACCTTCATTGGGCAATACTGGATTCAAAGGCAAGAGCAGGAAAATGAAGGGAAACAGACCTCTGCTTTCAAAATGAGCGTTGACTGTTGCTTCTGCTAACAGAGCTGACTGGCTGCTCAGGGAAAAACTGTTATGATTTGCAAGGTCTCGCTGACAGGGATGTTTGTTACCCAGCCCAAAGCTGCTGCGAGGCATCGCTTCATGGCCTGGCAAACCCTTCCTCCAGCAGATGGCATTCGTAGCTCATTTCTCCCCGGTATGCACCAAAATCACACTGAGGATGCCCGTGCCCAGTCAAAGCTCTCGGTTCTGATCAGTGTGCACGACTGCCTGTCTCAGCTTTACACTAAAAATGGTAATCCAAGCATCAGTTTCTTATAAAACAACAAAGGAAAAAAACGCTATGAAAGGCATCTGTTCTGAAAAATTTGAGCTTTTTATCTTAAAAGAAAAGCCTTGGGCTGCTATCACGTTTATTTTCTCTCTGTTATGATGCCTGCTAAGTGGATTTTCAGGAAAATAAAAACAGGTCATGAAACTGACATGTATGTGTGCATGTGTGCTACTATAAAATAAAGATAATTTGCCTTTGTTTTTGTCTTTTTCTAAGCTAGGGAACCCCTGCTGAATCTTACTTTATATAACACATGAAGTCCCAGGAAAATTAATTGCCTTTGAATAGCTGGGATATTAATCACAAGAAATAATAATAATAATAAAAGTCAGAGATCATGGTACATTTACTCTTTTTACCCTGGTAGATAATGACAAAGTCCCTTCTGAGCTTCTATCGAGGCCTACTGTGTCGTATTTCTTTCAACAGGCTCCATGCTGACAGGATTGCACATACTAATTAAGGTCTTGCAATGGGCAAAGTTAATATTACTACTTCTGCGGAACTTTGTTTTTCTATTCCAAGGTCTCTGGAAATTGAAAACAAAGGACTAATCAGTGGCTACAAATTGTGGCATATATGGAACCGTGTATTAAATCATTATCCTAAAATATTTTGTGCCATTTGTTCCTATTACCTTCTAATAAATATTAATTCAGCCTCCCAATTTTGTGAGGAAAACAAACACTTATCATAGACATAATTCATGCACACACAGAGGCAAAAGCTCAGAACCCTGTCAGATTCAAATTAAAAACATCAGAAAGGATAATTTCACCAGAATAGCTACTGCACCAAGTGAATACAGAGTGAGGGAAAAATTATCCTGAGCTTTAATCCATGTACAATTTGGTGCACTTTATTTAAAAATATGAGAATGCGCAAAGTATGCTGTTAATGACAAACGTTCTTATCTATGGTCTCTCAAAGCGCTTTAGTGCTTTTGAATGCTGGGCAAAAGAAGTTTCCAGGTATGCTTACATGAAGGAGTAATGCAGCTAGGGAAAGATGTGCAGTGGTATTGGAGAGCATGGTATTTTGGTGAAAGTAATAGCTGATTAAGGAAACTGCTAATGTAATATAGGGACTTGCCATTGTCCAAGATTGTTTCAAATCTATCCCTCTTTGGTACTGGCTGAGAACTATTAGCAGCTGCTGGCTGTTTGTGTGGTCTCTGTGAATTGAGTTGGCCTTAATTAAGTTTTTGATGCAGATGTCAGGTTTGCAGAGAACAGCAAAACAACTGGCAGTGGCCAGCAATTTCCTGACAGAAGCCTCAGAGAAAGGAGATGACTTGGGGACTTAGAAGCCAGGCTGCTAGTTTTATGCGTGAAGGAGCTGGATGTTGTTCCTTCTTGTGTCATGCCTTCTTCAGCTGACTGGGGAAAAGTGATTTTTTATTTCTTTGCTTCAGTTCCTGACTTACAGCTTGCCCATATTAATGCTTCTTTGCTTGAAAAGGATTCACTGACTGTTTTTCTGGTCCAAGCCACTGTAATACCCACTGTGAGTACCTCATTGTGTCTAGATGAGAGAACTCCCAGGCCAGGAGGAAATTACACATGTGGTTATTATACTTAAAAAAGAAAGACAAGACCTTGGTTTCCAAGACTTTTCTACAGCATCAGTTTGGCAAACTCAAAACAGGTGCCTATGTTCTTGAAAATATAAGATCAGGTTATTTTATATCAGTTTTTTTTTTACCCTTTTCCCTTAATAATGAATACGATTAGAGGGTAATATAAAATGTTTGGAGATTGGAGGGAAATTTATTGATTTAGTTCTGGCCCAGAAGTCATCAACAGCTTTCAGCCAAATAGTTCACCTGTCTTTTTGTATCATTCTCTGTCTTACAAAAATGTAAAAATGCATTGTGTGGTTGTAGCTGGATATCAGGGGAATTACACACACAGTAGTTTTCTATATGTTGCAATCTGTACTCGTCTTGAAGGCCCACCCTAATCCTAACAGCCCCTGGCAGGAGTTGTCAGACATCAGAGTCATTTAACTGCTGAATCTTCAGAGTTTTACCATTAACTTTAATTCACGCAATATCCATTGGCTAGTGGTTTTACGTGATTTTTTTTCTTTTTCCCCTGGTGATAAAGAAAGTAATTACACATTAACAAAATCCTAGCTTACTTGGCAGGCTGAGAATGACTGTCATGACAAACTGGATGTAAACTGGACTATTAAAATCAAATGACTTTGGAAACCTGGGAGCAACGTCTCATTTGTACCCTTCCTGTCACAGTTTCTGAGCTGCCTAAGAAAAGTTTTTGCAGCTGCTTTAGCATGTTCACTATCCAGGATGGAAGGAAAGATGTTGTAAGCCTAATGAAAGACTTTCAAAGAGAAGTCGGAGATGCTTCTCCTCGCATGCCTTTGTTATGTTGTACAAATTACAATTTTAGATTTCCTGCACTTGTTTTCTATTTGTTGTGTATATGGAATATGTTTGATTCATATGATAATTGAAATGTTTAACTTTGGAAATTTTCTGTCTTTGTGATATTTAATATTCCAAAAAGAAGATTTGAGGAAAGCTGCCAAATGCCGTTTGGAGGTCATTACCCTTGAGGATGTGAAGAGACAGCTGTCTTCTGCAGTTCTGCAGTACGCTTTGCAGTGAATAACTGGCCTGTGAGCTCTATAAACTCTAGCCTTTTCGTCTCACAGCGTCGCATCTACCTTTTCCTCTTTTCCACATGGTTTTGCTGTACAAAAGACTTTTTCCCTACAAGACAGAGCCACCTTTGCAGTTGCTGCAGTAATTGCAAAGCCCTTGTTAGAATATTCTGACAATGATTTGAAGCTGGTACGAGTTAGGAGGGATTTCTTTTCCCTTACTTCTCTGAACAGCTCTTTCAGGGTGAGTAAAGTGGTACAGAAACTGCTTTTTGCTATGTCTGCTATTGATGTATTGCTTTCTATTGCTTTTCTGTTTTCAGCAGTTCATTTGCAGTCTGTACTTCTGATTTCTTTCCTGGATTTATGTTATCATTAAGTTAATTAGAGTGGCTGTCCCTTTTTTCCTCAAAGTCTGATGCTGAGTGGCGTTTATCGAGGGCTTCTCCAAAACACTCTGCCTTATCTGCTTTTTTGACAGGGTGAGGTTTGAGGCTTTTTGGTTGTACCCATTTGTAAGCATGTTTCCTTCATTGCTTTTGACTGATCCGTTTCTTATTTTGTAATTTCCACCTGGAGTTTCACTCATCCTGCAATACTGTGTTTTGTTATCATAGCAGTGTTCGCTTCAATTTCTATTTCCAGTGTAACTCCATTTATCTCTTCTTCCATTGACTCCTCGAATTTGCCGCTTGCTTATACTTGTCTTCTGTTTAGTCTGATACTTGCCTGGACTCAGCATGGGGATTCGTCCTGTCACCATGTTTTCTTCCAAGTAAGGTCTCTTGGCTTATTTAATTCTTGTTCTGCCTCCGTTGGTGTCCAGCCGTGACTGCAGCAGTTTCAGTCACACTGGCTCTGAACGCTACTCTCCATTTTTCTTCAGTTCCACTCTGTGTTTTACATTTCCCTGTATCTGTTCTATTCAAAGGAGAAATCTCTGTGTACTCTTCTGTGTACCGTGAACTTTGTGTTGCTTCTTTTTCTTGTTCTTAATTATTTATTTTCATTTACATTCTTCATTTTAGCTGCTCAGTGTTTCCTGGCATTTTGCACAGATGACCATGTGGGGGAAATAGTACAACTGTCGTTCATATGACCAGTTATCTGTTAAATTCTGTGATTTTTTTAATGAGATGAAAGAGTACTTTCAGCTCTATAGTTTGGGTATAAAGCACAAATTAAGAGTTCTTTAATTTCTGCAATTAATGATTCCTAGCCATTGTCACTTGTTGTGCTTTTAGTTGCCATACTGGGTGTTAGCACAAGACTTGCTTATCTCAAGAAGTTGTATTTTGGGGGCCTGCCACTGGTATGCCAGAGGTGATTTTAAAAAATTTCTTTGTTCACACTTTGGACATATAAAACAGCAAAGCATGTGTAAAGTTTAGGAGCCTCATTTCTCGTGTTTATCTTGAAGATTCATAGGTTCGCATTTGATGAGTGACTTTCTCCACAGCCTGTTATAATGAGAGCTTCTCCAACGTATGCTGCTGTGGGACAGGGTTAATACAGTGTTTCCTCCCTTGTGTCTGATCCCAGCCCATCAGCTTGGATTTCAGGTTAATAGTTGTCCATCTCCCTTATGATGACTCTAGTTTCTGATTTCGGAAACCTCCTTTTCACAATCAGCAGTTATCAGGGTACGCATTTCTTTCCCAACCAGCACAAATGTGTTCTGGGCCCTGATTTTTGGAACTGGCCTCTGCAAGGAGTGGTTGAGGATCACTTATTTCTTTCTGCAAGAAAAATCAGTGACATGGGCTGTGAGGCTAGGGGGGCCAGCGAGCCTCGTGCCCACCTGCTCGCCATCTCCAACCTTGGCACCGCAGCTGTGGGGATGTGCCTGGGCAGGCCAGGCTGCCTGCTCTTCTGGCAGTCCTGCCCCTTGGCTTGCATATACTGGGTCAGACGGAGCCCTGAATTTCACATTTCCCCCTCCTTGCTTGACATTTTAACGAGCAGCCACATTTCTCTACTACTAATAATGGCGTGCATATATTTGCTATTTACAGCTTCAGAGGACTAGAAAACTGGACTCAGACTTAAAGCACACATGTATTTTTAAGTTTTTTTTTGCCCGAAGGCCAAGCTGGGAAAATTCTTGAAGTAAAGTTGATGTTTCATTGCAAAGTTCTGAGCATGTGAAACAAGATTTAAAATGAAAATGGTTTTGTAATGGCAACTCAGAAAAGCTTGTTGCAAACACAATAATCTTGTAAATAGGTTGCCTTGGCATCTAGAGACATTTAGAATGACATATTACCTTTTTTGTTCTTTTTTGTTTCGACCTTTTTGTAATATCTTCTGTAGTCTGATTCATACCATACGAAAAAAAAATAATGAATGTTGAATATCCTTGTTTTTCCTGTCATGTAATCCTTACCCTTTTTCTTAACAAACACAAGTCAAACCAATTGTAGTCAGTGATGTACAAATAGATTTCCCTCTATATCAATATAATTTTGCTGTGAACTATACTATTATATTAATCTGAATTTTTATTCACTCTCTTCTTTTTTGGAAATGCTTAGAATCTGATTAAATAATAGGAATAATAATAAAAATAGTAATTATATTCTCTAGGATGGATGACATCTAAGAATTGTGCATTAGCTATGGCACTTACTGTATTTGAGGTTTAGAAAGGAAAATGGAGACTTACAATTATAAGTTAAATTATTTATGTGGTTATAAATAACTAAATCAATAAAATATCTACTCATTGGAGCAGTGGAGGATAAAAGAATTTCAGAAGCAAAATGGATCTGTCATAGCCATTTGGATGCTAATAACCAGCTTCGGCTTACACAGCTGTGTTGAATGCCTGGCTGTTTTACCGTATCTGAGCTTTGGGAACTCACCAAATAACTGAACAATACATTGAACTTCTGTAATTTTTAATTGCTAGCTAAGTGCTATTTGCACAGCCATTTCAATTACTGGTGTATATGGGGACAAGGAATGGTAAGACATGTATTTAAGCCACAGCTTCCCCTGCAAATCCATCTAACTGAAACCTTCTGTTCTGGGAAAATGTAAATCTCCTGTGGGTATTTTCATGGCAAACGTATCATTGTAAAGGACTTTCTGTAAATGTCTTCTTAAAAATTAATTGATAAATCTAAATAGAAGGAGAGGAGAATAATTCGGGTAACTGACCTACAGGCACAACTTTTTGCAAAGAATTGGGATGCAGACTGAACCCTAAGCCTTGAGAAGACGATGCTTATCCTCTAGTCTTCTGTATGGACTAATAGTAGGATCATTCACAGACACTAATAGACACCATTTTTAATTTGCATTAAGCTTTCCTGTGAGTGGGTAGGCAACAAATCCATACTAGTGTTGATTTCCTCCCTTGGTGTAGACACCAGTGAACGAAAAACACCGAGAAGAAAGCAAGAGCTGGGAAAATAGCAGCTGCTTAGAAATTCATGAACGTGTGGGTAAGGGAGACCACCTGAATGAGTATTAAAGGAGTCAGCAGTTCTTCCTATTATTCAAATGCCAAAAGTGAATTTAAGTGCTCAGATTCCCCTCATGACAAAGCAAGTCAATAGAAGCTTGTTCTCCTTTTTCTAGTGTCTAACATTACTCCTTTGCTGCTGGTCTCTCCTTTCCATTATTCTATTTCTCTACTCTTCATTTTCCCTTATTTGCATCTACATTTCTAGTTCCATCCTTTCAGAAATGCGGTTTCCCCAGAGCCCACTGACATCTTACTTCTTCTGTAGGAAGTACATTCTTTTAAAGAAAAGAAAGAAAGAAAGAAACAAAAGATATCCAAGTGTGTTAATTTTAAAAAATAAACTTTAGGATATTTTCTGCTGAATTTCCTCTCCACTCCCAACCTTCTTAAATTTTCCATTATTCTTTTTCTTCCTTCTTTTTTTTTAACTGACTTTTTTTTTCCCCTTAGGTTGTTTGTACTTACCTTGATAGCTGGGAATGCACAATCAAATTTATGCTGCTAAAGACAAATACAGCTGAACCATTCATAAAGGGGGTCGCACTAACAGTTTTAACTGACTAAGTTTTCTGTCTAATGCTACCACGCCTAATGCTTCAGAGGCTGTGATGCTGTTTTCCTTCCATGGTGTGTGCTCCATTCCACATTCTCCTCAGTATTCACCAGTAGTCAGACATGATGCATCCAAAGAATACTGCCTTCTGCATAGCAAGGTGTAAATTTTGTGAGTATTAGATACTTTAAACGTATCTTTGTTAAATAATGTCCCATAATGTCATACATTATATATATATTATATATATAATTATATATTATGAATAATAATTAGAAAACAAACCAGCCAGGAATTATGAGATTCTATATTAAATCATAACATAGTCCTTCTCTGGGCTGTTCTTGTTGCCAGCAGATTTAGCTGCAAATTTACACAGCAATACCACTACATTTTCTGCTTTGTAAATCTTGCTAACGGGTAATGGGTAATGTCAACTCCTGAGAAGCCACAAGAGCTAAATTTAGGGCCCAAAATATTTATTTAAACAGATATACATCAATGAAAGTGCCTGCTGAGTGAGTATTCTATTCCCATTGATATGAAAAAGGCATTAGTTAGACAGAAGATTTTTCCTTCAAAACTCAGTATTTGGGAAGCAAGAAAAAAAGAAACTATTTTAAGGGAATATTTTAATCACAAACCCTCTTGCAATGACAACAGCGAGTCAGGGTTTGGTTTACTGAGTTGGTCTGATTAATGAAGTCTAAATGGGTGAGATTCCTCTGTTCAGTGTACATTAAAAAAAAAGGGAGATCCAAATCCTGGAACCTGGCCTCTGTATCTGGAGAGCATTAATAGGTGAAACATTCTGAAAAAAAATCTCAGTGAGCAGGTGCAAATTAGGTAAGAGCCTCAAGCAAGATACAGCTGTGTTTCCCCCTGCTGCTAGATTATTTTGTGTTAATCTCTCTGTTTCTCTCTCTTTCTCTCACTCTTGCATGCTGTAAAAACAACAGGCAAGTTTGAGGTGCCACAGCAAGTTACACCAGCTAATAGTATTTATCGCCCCTTTTTTAATGTTTCTATAAAAACTACCTCAAAACATACATACAAGAAAAACAATGAGACTTTCAGAGAAATAGGCGAAGATTAAGTTATTAAGTTTTCATTGCTTGTCTAAATGGTTTACACAGAAGTTAAGAGCCCCTGATTGTTGCTCAGCAACTTTGAAAATACAGCAGTTAATTAGATACTTCTGCACATGCTTAGAGAATTAAATTTAGGCAGCCATTTATTAAAGATATTCGTTCATACCCTTTCCAGTTGAGCTTTCTGCATTTATGGATGATAAACTACTAATGTGTGATGGTCTTTATTGTGGGTGTTTTTCAACCTCTTGTTCAGATAGGAAAAGCTAGTTCAAAACAATGGTTTTAGCTGCTTACTCAAGCCTGATAGAACCCCTCAAGATAAATACCATTTCTTTTGTGAAGGTACATTTCTTTTCCTTCTTAATTGTGATAACATTTAAATATCTCTGCTGAGAGTTTCAGCAGAACCTTGGAAATGCAATGGTAGATGAAATGAAACAAACAATAAGAAGGGGAAAAAAGTGGTTTCCCATGGTTTTGTGATTCTTATATCCTGGGAGAAATCCATATATCCTTATATGCATAGCAGAGTTGTTCTAGTTTGATAGTCTGTCTCTGCTAATGATTGGAACTAAATAGGAAGTTTATAAAATTATAATGTGTAGGCACTTTAGGATTCATTGCCTCTTTTAAAAATCCCTTGCTAGTCTCTTTATTTAATGGTAGACCTCTGTAACGGTATGTGTTTCTTCTGAACTTTCTTTGGAGTAATGCAAGCAAGGGTCAGATACTTTCTGAAGGTAATTCCCCACCCTATCTTCAAAATTTTTTTTTAATTTGAAGGTATCTCAGTCTACCTTCACAGGTAGAGGAAGTCTATCTAGGGGAAGAAATGTAGGTTTTTCCACCTGATGCTCAAGGTTGCCAGACAAATTCGTAGTGGCTGCAGGGCTGGCAGGTAAAGTCAGAACAGAATTGTGTAACAAGGGGAAGAGACACTTCCATGCAGTGGCTGTGCTTTGAAATTGCTGTGGTAGTCTATTAAAGTTATGTAAAGCTATCATAGCAAAGGAAGGAAATTTTTACCAATCAAGGCCTTAATTAAGGTACAATGCTAAAATCCAAATAAACAGCAATACTTTTTTCACAGTGACCCTGGATGTTGCTGCTTATCCCCAATGGAATTTTCTAAAGCATATATTATATGTTAAGCTTCACAGAATTTATTTTCATCTTTATCTTTCTTTGGATTGATATCTGAGTTTCTCTCTGTTATCTGCTACTTTCTGCCTTCCCTCCCCCCCCCCCCCCCCCCTTAACAAAGGGACCCAGCTGGCAGTTTAGAGACTATACAACCCTCTCTTGGAGGCATGAATTTAAAACATTTTTCCAAGCGCTTCTACTTGTCTGAAGCAGACTGCAATTAAGACAATTTTTTTAAACCATAACTTCTCACACTGAAAATCTATGCTTGGTTTCAAGCTACCTGGCCTTGCTGCCAGTGAAGGGCACAGTGCTTGTACCTGCTTTTAGAGCGTTGACAAGTTTTGAAATTGCTTCAGATTTGTGCTTGTTACAGTTAGCCGTTGGTATCTGGCAAATTTAATGTTCATTATCCAACACAGATGATTGACTAATAATTGTGTAGGTTTTGATTGGGATACTCTGGTGAGCAACTTTGTCTTTGAGATAATGGCATTTGTGGAAGAGGATTGTGGCACTGCAAACTCTGGTGCTTCTGTTACGTTTTTTCTGTTCATGTTTCCAACATTTACAGCATGATGTAGGAACAAAGTCTTAAGATCTTTTGGTGAGTAATCGTAAAAATCACATTGCTAAGAGAAATTACTTCTCTTTCTTACAAAGAATAGAGAAGTTGGAGTTGTTTCCACCTGGAGTGGATACAATTTTGCCACTCACTCACAGGGTGCTGAATCAGGCATGGGATGCCGCCACAGCACAAGACATTTTAAAAATTAAGCCATGATACAGCCAATGCCTATTCCGGTCATATAGAACCAGCCAGTTTTACAGATGCTCATGCTGTCATTCCCCCTGCATGACAGTCTGTGAAAGAGCCCAGGGGGCATTCTTTAATATCCAAAAGGCACCAGGTGATATTCATGCTCTGAAGCCATGGGTTGATCTTTCAGCAAATCCAGCTTTAGAATGCCAAAACCACATGAAATGCACAATACAAAAGGCTGATACAGCACAAGCTGATATTGCACAAACTGATACAGATTTCTTTCCCCTCTTTCTTTTTGCTTCAACTTCCTTACCCCCTCTGAAGCAAAGAACAAAGCCCCAGCACCCAAAGAAAAGCAACAAGAGCAACAAAAATCTAGTTTGTTGTATTCCCACAGGTTTTCTGCCAGATCAGCTCTCATCCATCCTACTGCATCCAGGACAAAGTCCATACTGCATCCTTTAGCTAATTTTTCAGAAAAGCGGTCTTGTATTCTTGCCTGACCTGGATTAAATTTGTATTGCTGAAAACCTCACAGTTGTGTTGATCCAATATTAATGACTCTGAAATCGCAGCCTTGAGTAGTTTCTGCCATGTGTGCTCTCTCTCTTCTTTACATTTCAATTCCAACATGGAATTTCCTTACAACTGTGGAAACCTTTCCATGGTGGAATTGTTGATAGTAAGCTGAGGGTGACTTCTCAGGATGACTGCACGTTGTTATTCTCAACTCAGCTCAAGTTTGGAATAGCCATGCTCATGTCAATATAAACATGCGTAGAATAAACGGGTCATACTCCGCGACCCCTGAACAGCTCGTAGTTCTGAACTTAGAAACGGTTAACAAAAATCCCACTGGTTGTATCTTATGTTGGGAAATGGTTTATTAAAATTCCCTTACTTGGGCATGACCTATTTTGTCAAGATAAGGTTGATCCCAAATTAGGACATTTTAGGATGGTATTATGAATTTTGATTTTTCAAGTCAACCTAAGAAAGTAAACCATTGTGTTTCACACACAGTTCTCTAGCAAACAAGGCAACAAATGAAATACACTCGTTGAAAGCTGGGTTTCAGGATAAGGGGTATCTTATCTCCCTGAGTGTAGTCTGGCTATCTTTCACCATCAGTGTCAAATTAAGCATTTCCTGTCTACTCTAAATTTTCAGCCACTGGTCTTCATCTTGCTCCTTTCATTTTATTACCAGCAGCAGCTTATCTGAATGTATCACAACCGGGTGCAAAAAGATTGACATGATGATACTGTGGTGGTGGTTTTGCCGAGCCAGGAAAGAATAGCCAGGAGGTGAGAAACGTTTACCCAGGCTCAAAGAACATTGCCAACCTCTGCTGCTGTCAGCCTCCATCTCACTCCAATCAGTTCATGTTTCCTGACAACCTTGTCGATGTTGAACAGCAGTGAGCGCTAAAGACCTTGTAACAGACTCAGCAGGACAGTGAAAGCAAGTAAACCAAAATGTCTGTATTAAAACAAGCGGTGAGTGCAAACAGAAAATGTGCAAGTAGTGGCAGAAAACATGAAATCACGGGTAATTATGGACAGCATTCACCTAATCTGTCTTTTTTAAAGATGAACCTATGCAAGATGGCTGGAGCGGAACTAATAGCTCACCTGCTATGAGCCTGCGGGTCCCTCTGTGAGCCTACTCACTAATGCGTATGAATGGCCAACAAAATTTGGTGGCTAATCATGTCCTGCCATGTCAGTGAGCTGAAATGCCTCAGTGAAAGGTCTGATGAACACCAAAACAGGTGGAAAGGAGCAAGCAGATTGCTCAACTAGGAGCAGGTAGGGAGAGGAAGTGAACTCTTCCTGGTAGTAGTGAGCATCGGTGAAACTGCCCAAAAGGACACGAAGTGCAAGAGCTGCATGGATTAAGAAAATCTGGAAGAAGTTTAAGACCACCTCAGGAAAATGTAATTCACCCATTTAACTTAGAAAATAATGACAACAAGAGATGGTAAAAAAATCCCCAAACAAACAAAAACTTTCAACCAGAAGTCACCACTAGCACCACTAGTGAATCAGAAACACTTTGTGGAAAACAATGGGCAGAATTCCAGCTTGACGCTCACTGAAGCTTTGAGAGAGCAGTCTCTACAGAGAAGAATACTTAATTAATCCTCCTCCCCATATCCTGCCTGTCCTTCCTGATCCATCCTTAGTTGTCCCAGGCTATAAATTTGTGTGGCTGTGCTGTGAACAGTATCATGGAAAATATGTTTCCAAAAACACCTCGCTTTTTGGAAAGTAACCTCTTGTGGAACCACCTCCTGAGACGGCTCTCAAATTATCTAAGTCATATTTCCCACTATTTAATAATTTCTGAAAAGAAAAGTAAGTGTTTTTCTCAACACCAGTAATTAAACAGAAAATTCCCTTCATGACCCTAACTATGAAGATCTAAGCATGTCAGTGTTACTCTGATGATGATTTTTATTGCTGTTGCTTCTAAAACTTCCTTTGGATTTAGAAGGTCAGCTAGGGCAATGTTTTAGTGCAATAACAGGAGACCATGAATGACTAGACTGCATCTCGTGAAGAGTTTTTAGGGTTTGGATACATCTTTGGTCTTACTGCAGAATGCCTGGAAACAGGTCATCAACTATTGAGATATTGGATGGTCTCCAAGCATGGATCAAGAAAGCGATTTAGATTCCAACTGAAATATAGTTAAGTGAATCATGGAACACATTGAGACGTGGGAAAAACGATCAGCAGTAGTGGACAGGACCCCTGGAAGTTGTCTAAAAGTGGGTCCAGGTACAGCAGGGTGCTCAGGGCTGTGTCGATTTGAGTTCCTCCAAGGAGTACCTCCATTTGAGGTACTCCATTTGAGTACCTCCAAGGATTGAGATTCCCCAACCTCTCTGGGCAAGTTGCTCCAGTGTTTGACAACCCTCACACTAAGAATATTTTTCTTTATATCTAGTGGAGTTTCCTGTGTCTCAACTTGTGTCTGTTGCATTTTGTTCTGCCTTCATGCATCTCCATCTGCTTTGTAATCTGCCATCAGGTAGTTGGAAACAGCAATAAGATCTCCCCTTCACCTTCTCTTCCCCAGGCTGAACCAGCCCATCTCCCTCAGGTTCTCCTTGTATGTCCCAGGCTCCAGTCCCCAACCATCTTGGTGGCCCTATTCCCTCCACATTCCCAGAATCAAAAGCAGCAGGAGAGATTCCTGTGTATCACCCGGATTAGTCTACATTCCTTTCCCTATTACTCTATATTAGGTAAAGAATTACCTGAAAACCTTGCATAATCCTTGAATTTTTGTGGTTTTAATTTTTTTTCTTGTTTAAGACATAGGAGGTCAAGTACAACTGGTTATAGAAGTACAAAGGAAGGCTGTGTTCCTTCTAATTGCTATACCATATCAAGGAAAAAGAAAACCTTGTCCTACCACGTTGTCTTCAGTCATGAAGAGAAAACAGTTACATAGAATTTGGGTATTATTTAAAAGGAATCAGCTCTGTTTGTGTACTTGCACTATTGCAGACAGAATACACGCATTTCTTCTTCCAGGGCTCTCAGCTCTGCACCAGGGACTGCGTCACTGGTGAAGGGACAGGCTTCCCTTGGGCATTGACACTGTCCAGGCACCATGGCCCAACATTTTTGCTGCAACATCCAAGACTTATTTCAAAAAACTCATTAATATACTAGGAAAAGCTTATTAGTTGTTTTGCCCCCAATTTTTTTTCTTTGTTCTGTTCATTATTTATTTACAGATCTGTGTTCCCAAAGACTTATCTTTGTTCTTTTGTATGAGAAAGTCTCTGTCTCTGAGTTTTGTGGTTAAGAAAGAACTGTACATTCAAAACATCCTTAAATTTCATGCTTTAGCATGCCTAAATTTCCCAGGTTTCTGTTTAGGTCTTAAGATCATTAATTGTTTCTGAAGATAGGTACAGGCCAAGTTGATCTCAAATGTTGTTCCTAACATTAAAGAAAAAATGTTTATTTCTTTTTTTTTTATTTTTAAAGTTTTTTTTTTAAATATATTTAAAGATCTATCAGTATCTGTGGAAAAAGGTTCTTTAGAATCCAGCAGGACTTCCTGTATCTCCCCAGAGTGAATCCTGGCTGAATTCTCACATCAGCGCCCAAGCCAAAAGTTCTGGTATTCCTTAGATCGTAAAAGAAAATTTCAGACTTGAAAAGCTCATCCTGAATGTAGATAGCACGTAAAGCATCTATTATTACCTTTGTATTTTGAATATTGTTCCAGTATGTATCACCTTTGCATTTTGTTGTTCCTTTGAGTATTGCGCTTAATTGAAAGAGGTTATTGCATAGACACAAATAAATGTTAATATGCTCAGTGCATGTACATTTTTGTCTTGAACAGATGGAGCAACACTCTACCCACATTATGTCATTGACATAAAAAGATTTAGCTGATGCACAAAGTCTTTTATGCTTATGGTATGTAAGGAAGCTATTATTACACAGTAACTATAATAAGGTGACACAACTGGGGAGTATCATTTCTCCATATGGGAGCAGTAGCTGCCACATTATGTAGATTTTAAAATGAGCTTAATTAGACCTCTGTAGAGGAGTGTTTGATTTTTACCTCAATTCATTGTAACTTGCAGCAACACAGGAAAAAAACACAGCAAAAAACCCCAACAAAAACCCACACCCTCAAATCCACTAAATTATCCATCTTTAAATTATTTGTGTGAGAATATCAGAACAAGTGATTCAGAAAAAAGCCATGAAGTATATGTCTACAAACTAAGAAAATGTGGCAAGGGAATAAAAATGTAGACATATTCCTGGTTTTGAAGGAACTGGGGAGTTAAAAGACAGCGCTAAGTGTGCCTTAAGCCTCCTGTTCTTATGATATATCCAGGTATTAGACGTGGAATGCAAGCAGGGTAGAAAATCCAGCCACCTTTCCTCAAACGGACAGTTTCTGTAAAGTCAAACTACTCAGGAAGATAGAAACTGTAGAGTCCCAGAGCCAGGTTAATGATTTCAGCAAGAAATTATATGCTACAAAGGTTGGATTCCTTTTTTTTTCCCCTACTGTAGGAAAGGATTGGCACTATTTGCTCCAAGGAAAACAAAAGCTAAATTCAGACAAAGAATCTGGAACTGAAAGTTCATAATTCAGAAAAGATGTTGTTCAGGCCTACTTATGTGACTTTGGACATCCTCAAAGTAACATGTACTGTTCATAAAAAAAACACACAAGCCCACAATTTTCTGTCTTTGTTTTTGTCTCACCTCCTGAAATCAAAGCAATAAAATAATAAACAATTGAACTGACTCCTGTGAAGAGACTTTTGTTAAACAGTTATGCCAAAATAATATAATAGACCCAATAAAGTATGCATGCTACTATAACTCAGAAGGTAATGTAAGTATTTGAACATTCTTATTCTTTGGGTTCTTATGTTGCTAGGTATATATATTTAAAAATATAATATAATACATAATTTAGCTCAATTATGATTATGGAATAGATGGGGATTATGGAATAGAATGAAAAAAACCAAACCCCCAGCAAATGTTTTTTCTGGAGATTGCACCAGGTTTTTATCGTCTTGCATAGCTGTTCAACTAAAGAATATCCTGCATTTTCCAGATGCTTATGTCTTAGCAAATAACTTTAGAAGTTAGTTTATCAGGTTATCCTAAGGGTGTTTTAAAAAAAAAACAAATAAAATAAACCTCTATTACTTTAAATGACAGTGACCCTATTTATTTTTCTATTACAATATAAAGTTTTATGTGTGTTCTTGCTCCAGCCGCAAGAAAAAATGGAGAAGTCAGATCTCAGTATATCATATCCCCAGTGTATCTTTCCATCTAATCTAGCAGTACGTGGGCAGAATGGGAGTCTGGCTGTTTTCTGAGTTAGGTGAACATTGTCCAACAGCACTATTTTGATTGCTGGTGCTTTTCTAACAGCAGAGTCATGTCAGAAATACAGAAGCAATTTGGCTGAAGGTTAATCTGTATGGGACCAGACTACATGCAGGTAGGGGCAGCTGCATATCTGGAAGGAGACAATGCAAAAACTGCATTTGGACTTCTGAAACCGATGTTATGTTTTCCTACCTGCTTCCTTTTAATCGAGCTGTTGAAGGGACAAGAGACCTGTAAAACGAGTTCGGTTTTGGAGGAGCCTTTGAGCTGTCTTTTACAGACAGTATAAATGTTCTAGAAATTCTTGCGCCTGGCATTTCTATGTGAGGGCCCCCACTATGTCCCTTGTTTACCTATATTTACAAAAGACAGAGACAGAAATTACAGGCAGGGGTGCTGGAAAGGCAGCTATAACTGTGAGCACACGCTTCTTGCGGCAAGAGATGTGACAAAATTCTGCATGAAATACAACTCCAGTTATGGCAGTAGTAAAGCTTCATTTTTATTTCTCTTTCAGTGAAACTGGGACTTCTGATCTGAACTGGTGTGGCATCTAAAGCCAGAGCTCCCTCAGAAATAAGCCTATGGCATGCCTTTTCCTGTGCCCCGCTCTCGAGGCACATGTAGACACATACACCCACTCTGCATGTGGGCTCTCCAGGACCATGCCTCTACTCACAGACTCCTCCATAAGGAAGGGTCCCTGGGTTGGCTCCTGGTGCTGAACTAACACCGAACACCAGCCATTTCTGACCAGGCAGTGTCATCCCTCTTCTGCAAATCTGTGGTTTTCTTCCCTGTATGGCATACAGGACAACCAGAGTAATATTTTACATTGTTTTCAGATGGCTCTCAGGCTTAAAGACAAGGTGTTGGTTATTTTTCTGATGTTTGTCTGCAAATGGAAATTGTATCAGCATACTGAAGTCAGTGGGGTTCTGTTGATATATGCCAACTGACATATTGGCACACATTGCTATTGTTAAACTGTGATTTAGTCACATGGACTTTAGTACTCCAGGTACAGGATGAAAAACACTGTTGTGCAGACTACACAAAGTGTTAATGCTGTCATATGCTGCCTTTGGATATTCATTAAAATGTGGCTTTGTCCTGGCAATGTTTGTACTGGATCAAGTGTTGCCTATATTTCTGCAGCTGACATAAAGAGCATGAAGCCTAAATAGTGTGCAAGTCAATAGAAATGTGGTCTTAAGCTCTCCCCCATCTTCATCGTTTTGAAATGCCAGGCATTTGGCTGGAGCTCAGGCCGGTAATAACGATAGGCTGTTACGAAAGAGAGCTCAAAACTTTACAAGGTTGACTTTCCTACACTGGCTAGGCCTGACTTGGAATAACTTCTTTTTACAAATGTTTAGTATTCTTATGATGCAGAAATTGTGCTCTGTTTGTTGTCTAGAGGCAAGTCTATTCTGGAAACTATACTTGCTTTCCTCTATCTGGCATTACCAGTTTTCAATTGGGTAGATTTTTTTAACCTTTCTTCCTGGGTTGCAAGCATAATGTTTAAAATCTTGTCTCACTACTGTGCAGCATTGCCTATCCTGAATTTTCACCACCTAATTTGGGAGAGTAGTCTCATAATACTTTTCTAGTCAATCTCTGCCAGATTTTAGAATCAATACTGAAGTGTGGTCTGGAGGTGATTGTCTCTCTACTGACCATACTGGGATCCTAGGGCCATTTCTCTCCTAATTTATTGAAGATTTTTTTTTCAGGAAATGCAAATTAATTATGCTATTGCAGCACTCATCGTAAAGGAACTAAGCTGGCTGCAAAGAAAATACGTGCAGCTATAAAGAAAACTTGGTACTTCAAGCTGTATGAGGATTTCAAAGTTAATACATCTCCAATTGAAAAAGTACTTCAAACTCATAACTTCTGAAAGCAAAGCAGAAATCAGTGTGTTGCTGCTTTGCTAGGAAACCAAAGCCGATGTGCGTGGTTCCAGGGTGCAGGCAAGGAGTGCTGGGGCTCGGGAACAGGACTCCACTGCCTGAACGCCTCCTTTGCCAGACTGAAAAAGCAGAAGCAAGAGAGAGTAGAAAATAGAGCAAAAAATTAGGTAGAAAACACATTGTAAAACACCCCATTGTCCCCTATTGCTCTTTAAGTGCAGTGTGGGGACTGGGCTATAGCTGAGCTGTCTTTGCAGAAGAGTAAGTGGTGTTCTGGATGCTGCCAGCAATGGTTGATTAAAATAGTTAAAGGCAACCCTTGAACAACATGTTTTAGGCTGATTGAAGTACAAAATAGAGAAGTGGAATAAAATAAAAATTTGAATGAAATGACTACAGAAAATTATAAGTGTTGATTTATCAGAAGTGGGCAAATAATTCTTAATGAGAAAATATATCAGAGGAAATACTTTTTGTTTTGCAGTGACAGATTCACTGCCAGGTTTATCATCAGTCTCGTTCCTTCTGAGAAATTGCTCACAGAACATCTTCAAGAAACATTCTTTCAGGAATAGCTGTGCTCACAAGCCATTTTTCTACCACAAGCACTTAAATTTTGGGGCCTGAAATTGTGGGTGCATTGACCTTTGTGATGAAATTTCCACCGGTTTCAATGGGGCCAAGTACCGGCACCCAGACAGTTCCTCAGGGCCACCCTGCGGGAGGCGACCAACCAGTTTTTTGGACCATCCTTGTGGCCTTGGGGTGCTCGGCAGAGGGTCACACCGAGGTCCTGTTGGCTGAGCCAACCTTCGGTCTTTGTGAGCCAGGGCTCAGGCACGCACCACTGTGGGTGCCCACCATGTGCAACTGGAAATAACCCCAGTTACACAACACTCAGCTGCAGCCCTGCCATTATAACTCTGTTGTGAGTGTGTCTCCTCTCTCTGTGTGTGCAAGAGAGATCAGGATGAAAACATTCACAGCAGATTATTCAAAATGGCTAGCAGACTGTAAAAAACCTGTAAAACCGTTGGCAATGTGTAGCCTACAGGTTACTTGTCTTAAGTTGCGTTATCTCAGCACCCATCACCAAGTGCATTTAAACATTTCTATACCTTTAATGTTCATCCTAGTAACAGAAAGAAGTGAAACCTTTTATTCATAAACACTCATCTTACACCTCAGTGATTCAATAACATCAGAAAAGGAAAAATTTCACAGTTAATCATTACTGAGGCTTGAGTCAAAGTTGTCAGTGAGTTTTACATTGTCATCTTTAATCTTTTTCTCAAGATGAGCTGTGGATTTTACCTCCTGGGAAAGGCTGATTTTGCCTTGACATTTCACTGTAAATTTATCAGGAAATAAAAAAAGGGCAGTTCCAGCTCCTTTGTGAGAGAAAAAAAATCTTCTTTATCAAATAAAGTTTTACTGAGTTGAGATTGAGAAAGATAGAAAGCACTTTACCTTCATATTTCTGAATTTCCTTTTCATTCAGACCTGAAGGATTTTCTCTGTATCTCTCATCAGATAAGGAGATTACCAGAATCCCATATAGAGAGTTTGATCCATCTGCACCACCAGCAGAGGTTCTGTCACATCTCTTTATATGCAGGTGATCACCTTTAAACTAAATAGCGTGACAAATACTTGTTAACCATAATATCAGATGGATTTTGGAGGCCTTCTTTGCTGGTATCCTACTCCCAGTGTGCTGAGACTAGAGTATTTGACTAAGGATTTCTACTTCTGTTTAAATTTCCTTGTCCTTTACTGTGCATAGATCATGTGTTATGTCTGCTCCAGGGTGACTATTTTCTTTTTTTGTGTGTGTGTGCGAGTGTAACTTCTTCATGGTAGCATACACACCCCATCGTAGCTTAACCACCTTTTTATCCGATTGGTTCTCCCTCCTACTTCCTGACTTTAGGTGGACTCTCTCTTGGAGGAATTCTCCACTCAGTCACTAAGAGTGTTGTGTGTAGAGAATAATGTCCCCAGAGTTAAATACAGATTCCACTGAAGTCAATGTACAGTACTTAAAGCTCTTAAAAAACAAGGGAGTTTCAGACACCAAAACCATAAGGACGGTCACTCTCTACTGAGTTTCTAAAGTGTAAGAGTTTTATTCTAACACTTGATATCTGGTCACTTGCAGTGCAATCTGAGTCCTTTAACTTTAAGTGGAAAAATTCCAGTGGTGCTCAGTTTCCACTCTTGGAGGCCAGTTTACTAACATCACTTATTCTGCAAATCACTTGGGCATGGGCTTAAGAAGTGAAAATGAATCTAGGAGCTCCAGGGCCTAGAGCTAACCATGGTCTTTCCAAAAGCAGAGCTTTATCTTTGCTTTTGCAGAATGATCAGTAATAGAAATCTCTTATGTGCTCCCAGCATGTCATCAGCTGAATGAGAAGTCATTTGCAGTGGTCAAGAGCTATCCTGGTATGTCTAGAGATGATGTGAAAGTGTGCTCTATGATACCGGCAGGTGAATGGGGGAAAGAAAAAAGACTTTTGCCCTTAAACTGCTTAAATGAAGCTGGAAGGCTGTAAGAAATTGTCAGGAAAAGGCTTTCCAATATTTTTTTGTGGATTGATCAAACAGAATGAGTATTTCTGGAAGTATGGCATGAAGCAATGGTTTCCTTGGCATTCAACCATAGCAGCTCATATTGGTCGCTCTCAGTCCTTTTGGTCATGGTAAACTACAGTATAATGCCTACCCCGTCCATGGACTACTCCTGAGTTCATCTGTTAATAATGTGTTCAGAACAAAAAATAAAAATGCTCCCAGACTCTAGAGGAAATGCCATCAAAAGACTACAGAGTGAATAAAAACTGTTCAGTGGAATACTAAAGACAAAGGAAGAAAAATCTGGCACATTGCCATGTAAGATGAGTTTAGGATTTCCACCATACAATTTATTTAATTATCAGTGCCAGCTTCACAAAATGCTGCCATCAGAAAGTGAATAGATTGCGGATGTGTTGAACTGGAGTAGGTTTAAAATGTTGTGACTGCCTTAATGGCTACATATCCTGTAAAATGCATTAGTTTTCAAGAGGGTGATTATGGTTTGCTTTTTATGTGCCATTATGTCTAATTTGTTTTATGCTCCAACAGAGAAAATTATTTTCCTCCTTCCAATTTATATGACAAACACAGAAGAATAATCAAGTGAAAAATATATTGATTTAATATGATCATACTCGGTTTCCCTGTATAAGTACATACCATTCCTGCACTACATTAGTGACAATAATAACTGTATACTTTAAACACATGCAATTCCGCATTATCTAAGGAATGCGTTTTTAAAATAAGTTAATCTTGTATTTAAAGAAGTGAAAATGGAAGTTTTTAAGAAACAAAACCTAAAGTCATACTAACTTTGGGTAACTATTGGGAGTGGACCTGTTTTGATGTTTAGACTTAGGACTTGTGTTAAAACACACAAAAAAGCCATCTGAACATTTACGTAATAACTGTCAGGTTAATAATGTTTCTTTTAATTCTGGAAGAGGTTTTTTAAATGATTTGATACAACTGTCACATAATTTCCAGACTTTTTAACAAAAATATTTTTCCAGATTAAATATTTCTAATTTTTATAAAGTGATGAGATAAAAGATTAAATAATGACATTTTTTTTTATTGTTTTCTAGTTCAAACCTTTGGCACAATTTTAAAATAGTGTCAATGAACCCCATACATATTTTTAGTGAATGTGTTTTGGAACCCAAACTTTTCACTATCTTTTTTGGAGCTGCTGAATATGAGCTTCTTTTTTTTTTTCTTCTTTTTACTATGTTAGAGAGAACTATAATGGTAATATGGTGATCAGTTTGAGGTAATGATAGCAGAATTAGAGATGACCTCTGTGAATGTAATTTCTTTTGAAGATGCTACGTTTGAGAAGCTGCTTTCTTCTGCCTTTAGTAACCTCCAGAATCAATTATTTAGTATTTGAGATTGCTACAGCCTAAGCTCACCCACTGCAGAGAAACCTCTCAGCTTTAGTAAAAAATGTTTCCACAGTTTACCATTTCATCTCAGATGTCTGCTCCTGGTCTACGAAAAGAAGGAATTGGCAGTCAGGGAAAGAAACAAAGCAACATCCACAAAAATTTTTGTGCTTCAAGTACACTGGAAGAAGTAGAGACCAAAAGAGAAAGAAAAGCAGAATTGTGCTGTGAAATGGTGATTTGAAAGTAAAGGGAAAAGAATCTACATTTCTCTCACAGCAATACATGACCACGTGTGAGGGATTGAGCTGTAAAGCATTTGTCTCAAAGATTGCTTGGCTAAGCGAAGAATAGTATGGGAGCGACTGCGGGGCCATGGAGACCTCCGGTTTGCAGGGGCTGCGCCGTGCACAGGATTCGGCTGGGGTCAACCGAAGGTCGCGAGAGACCCCGCGCCAGCCGCAGTCGTGAGGAGCGTGTGCGCACGTGCAGCCGTGTGCTAGCCGTGTGCTAGCCGCATGCTAGCCGCATGCTAGCCGCGTGAAGAGTGGGGCTGGAGCCATGTGAAGCGTATGCGCACGCGCAGGGATGTAGCACAGTGCAAGTACGTGCCGTTGCCATGGAAACTGCAGCTCTTGAGTGAGGATAAAGGGGGCTGCCCAGACAAGCCCTGGTGTGTCGCCCACCGCTGACGCCGCCTGACGCGGCCACCCACCGCCGAAACCGAAACCCCAAAGGTTTGGACCCTGGCGTGACCGCCGGCTGCCGCCCACCTCCGACTTGGATGCTCGGGATGCCGCGGATCCATGGTGGTGACTATTCTTGCAAATCTATCCCAAATGCTTGCTTAATTTCTATCTTTGTTCTAATCTATCCTGATAAGTTTAACTTTTGATAATAAAAGTTGTTTAGGACATTTGAAATTGGCGGCATTTGACCTCATTTGTGTTTTAATCTCGCTCTTGGGATCATATCGAAAGCTCCCCCGATATTGGATGGGGACACATGTACCAAGATGGCATTTAGTGGACGTGCAGGGAAGGTACTGGTGTTTCGATAAAGCTAAGCAAGTAGGCTTGCTGTTCAGTTCAGCCCTAGCCAATGGCACCTGGAACTGACATAAGGGAAAGGAAAATAGGAAGAAACTGTCAGAAGAGGCAGGCAGGAGAAACGGCATCTGCATAAGCAAGCAAACAGTATACAGGAACAAAAAGGTTTTCCAGTCTGGCTGATGGAAAATGTCCTCAGATTATTTTTCACTTAATTTATCAAGCACCAGCTTGCCATAGGGAGGTGTTGTCGTTTAACCCAGCAGGCAGCCAAACACCACACAGCCGCTCGCTCACTCTCCCCCCCCCCCCAGTGGAATGGGCGAGAGAATCGGAAAAAAAAAAAAGTAAAATTCATGGATTGAGATAAAGACAGTTTAATAGAACAGAAAAGGATGGGAAAATAATAAAAATACTAATAATGATGATAAAATATACAAAATGAGTGTTGCACAATGCAATTGCTCACCACCCACCGACCGATGCCCAGCCAGTCCCCGAGCAGTGATTGTTGCTTCCCAGACAATTCCTCCTAGTTTTTATACTGAGCATAACGTCATATGGTATGGAATACCCTGTTGGCCCGTGGGGTCAGCTGTCTTGGCTATGCTACCTCTCAGCTTCTTGTGCACCTGGCAGAGCATGGGAAGCTGAAAAGCCCTTGACTTGTGTAAGCACTACTTAGCAACAACTAAAACATCTGTGTAATCAACATTATTCTCATACTAAATCCAAAACACAGCACTATACTAGCTACTAGGAATAAAATTAACTCTATTCCAACCGAAACCAGAACAGGAAGGATGCCAATGACCTGTTCCTTGAAGATGGGGGCTTGAAATTGACCCGGATGGACGTACATTTCTTTTTTCTCAATGTGAGCAGATGTTAGTTTCAGACTCTTAATCCCAATGTCTTCCACACACTGTGAACCTGCTACAGGATACAAACCGTAGATATCTTTTAAACTCATATTATCCTCTATGTTTCTGATGATAAGCAAAATACCTAAGTTTGTGTTCTAAACTAATAAGTCATCATTCAACGTAGTCTACTAAAATCCATGGCATTGCACTTCTTTTCAGTGAGGTAACTTCATCTTCCTAGGTCTTTAATCTCTTCATATTTCATGCAGTTGTTATTTCCTTCATTTATCAAAAGTCAGTCAGTCAGTCCTTGGTCCTGCCAGTCCTTTAGGCAGTATAGGAGTCACACATAGGCTGGATACACTTGCTCACCATGAACAACCTTTGTTTTTGTGCAGATGGACTGCTCCAAACCCACTCAAGCTGACAGCATAAGCAGAAATAGCATATATCATTCGGTATAACCAGCTGGCATCTTTACCTCCTCCATCCTTTACTAGAAACTAGATTTAAGGGATGCATAGAAACTAGCCTGAGAAGCAAGCCAGGAGTCATGTCTGTGAGTGTCTGCCCACCACTGCCACGGAGCTGCAGCGTGGCTACAAGCGTTTCTCTAATGTGTGAAGGTTCTAATCCTACTCTCCCTGTATTATTATAAGAAAAATAAAAACAGCTGTCTTCCTCAAGCTTTTCTCACCTCTGGGGAGACTGGGCCAGGTCTATCAATTTTGGCAGTACTTCCCAGGACCGTATTAATTTTGCAACACCCTTTTTGATGTGTTGGGGACTGAGTCAGAGCACCATATTCTGTTATCTGTCTTACTATTCCAATATTCAGAAATAAAGTTGGCACCCTATTGTTTTCATTTCCCCTTTCTCATCTAACTTCTCAGCTAAGCTTCACACTGACCTTTACCAGGGACGTGAGGGCGAAGGAGTCTTAAGCCTTCTGGCAAGATATGTAAAACAAACCAGGTCAACTATGCAAAGAAGCATTTCACTCTTGCCTAAAAAAATCTTTTTTTTTTTTTTCTGCTGGTTAATTATTCTGCTTGACCCTGAAAACATGTAAAGGCTCCAGTCTTTCACTAATCAAGAGAAAGGGAATTATACCACCAGTATCAGTAGGCAAAGAACCAAGGGCTACCACATACCTGAGTATTCTGCATGGGAGAATGTGACGACAGAAAGGCAAGATGGAAAAAAACCCAAAGGAGCTGGATGACCAGGATGCCTTCTGCCACTAGAAATGTCTGTCTGATATGTCCATTCCTCTGTAGAAGTAATGATACCTTTCATTAATTTAAAGTATTTTGACATCCTTGCAGAGACATACCAATAGAATTAAAGAGCTTTTGAATATATGTATTTCCAGTGACTCCTTTTCTTGTCAAAGATTGCAGTAAACTCAAAACTAGACACTACTATGAATATCTTCTCATTAGATTTCTTTTAAATTTTTTTTAATGAGACTCAGAAATTGTAACATTCCTATTAACCCATTCTAATTAACACATTTAAAAATTTTAATATTGTGATATTCCTTGAATGCCAGAACAAAATTATTAAAGGCATTTTACTTTAGCATGAAATTAAAACATCTTATAATAATTCTAGATAACCTGAGCCTCTTTGCTACTAAAGACAGAAAAATAAATGAAATTTTTGGGCGGGGGTGGAATTCCCCTCTAAATTAAAAAAATATATTATTTGTACTCTGTGAGAACATGGAAACCAGAAGAGGGACAAATGCATGCTTTCAAGTCCATTGAACTGTGTTGGGAACTTACAGAATTCATATATGAATACTTACAGAATATATTTCTATATTACTAATGAAATTCCATAGTGTCCTAACTGTATATTCAATACATTCTACAAGGCTAGCCTTTGGTCTTGCAACATAACCTGAAGATCAATGGAAAAGGACCCAGTTAAATGGGACAAAAATAAGACTGGCCTTTAAATATACATAGAAGGTATATAGAAGGCTGGTAACAGGTGAGTATCAGAGTTTTCTATGTCCACAATCATACTGTTTACCTGATAATTACCCAGGAAAAATCAAACCAACCTGATGTTGAGAAAAGGACAATATAGATAATGAATAACTGAAAAATAGGTTCCCCAAAATTAGAGCTTGGATCTAATACCAAGGAAAATCAGAAACTGCTACGCCTACAAACAAATATATGCAGGAAAAGAAGAAGAAAATTTCCCGTGACAAAGAAAGAATTAACTTAAAATCCTAGTCCTGATGAGTCAAGTAGTAAAGCACTTTGAAAATGAATAGTTTCCCATGGATAATTCGGTTGTAGCTGCTGAGCTAAAGGATAAAGTGTGATGCTTGAGTGATTATGTAGAGCAGAGGATCAGAAATACTATCTAGATGCCCCAGTGATGGTACTCAGGAAAAAGGACCGGACAGGGCATACAGTGTGTTGCAGTTCAGTACTCTCCAGTTTCTTTTAGATATTCCACACATAAAAGGTTCAATGCATCATACAAAATTTACTTGTTTGAATTTATTTGAAACTACATGGAATATTGATTTAGCAGGGTGATACAGCAATGCACTTAAATCTCAGCACAAGTACAAATTACACTTAGAAATGTGTAGCAATTGTGATATACAGTTGACTCACATGAGACATGAATTTCACTACCGTTCTGTATAATATGCTTATGCAATGCCTCAAGGTTGTGGGGGCAATCTGTCGTTCTGCCATTCAAATTGCGACCGTAAGGATGATCAGGAGAAATAACTATGGTTCTCTGCATGGAAGAGCTGGCTCCTGTCAGTGAACCTGCCTCCCAACTCACTGCTGTCATCCCCAGCACGAAGCGACCTTTACCTTTTAGCCTTATGTTTTCAGTTTTTGTCGGCCAGGCACATTACACAGCAGCCGTTGATAAAAACAGAAGAGGTCCAATGTAGTGTTATTCTAGGAACAGGAAGAAAAAGACCAACACTCTAACACCACAATCTCAAATCAACTTTATTCGTCCCCATTTCCTCAACTTCTGTCACTGACAACCTGCTCTTATTTTTTGAAAGCCTCTCTCACCACTGTACTCACTAATTTCCCATTCCAATCCTGCTTTTCATTCTTTCTCTAGGTCTCCTTGGAGACCAGCTTGCTTGTATTTTCCTGCCTCAGTCTGCCTCCCTACAACCTTACACTTTCCCCTTCTTTCCTGAAAAGAGAGGGAAGATCTGTATGTTTACTGCTTCTTGATCTAGTTAAATACATTTCACGATTCATGTTGTATGTTTTAGCTTTGACTCTAGTCAGTTTTGAAGGAGACAGGACAAAACTCAATCAGTTATAGGAACAGCTCTCATTAAAACATCGGATGGTCATTTTCAGCTTCTTACTTTCAGCTTTTTAAGCAACAGTTACTCTTGTTGGCTACTAAAAGAAGAAAATCCGACAGTGATTATAGAAAAGCAAATTTTCCATTTCTCCAAATGAAATTCAGAAATCAAATTCATAGTTTTATTCCTGTCAGTTGACTGTGAAGTGATACTATATTTTGGTTGTGATTCACCTTTTGTAAGAGACTGTAATTGCAACTTTGCTCATCAGTAAAATATATGACTGCACTCAGCAATGATGGAAGAGTAATTTACCGTCCATTTTTGTGATGGGGGGTTTCAGTAGCGAGAACACTTAAACTGCACATCACAGCTGCATCAGTGAAGCCTACCCAAGGGACTAAGTGAATCATCGCAACTGCTTGTTGTCGGAATGTTGTCGGGCATTGCTTGCCGTAGACCTCCACCACGATTGCACTGATATCACGAGCTCCAGGCAGAGTAGAGATCTTGAAGTGTATTGCTTTGCTACAGACTTTATTTCTTCCTTCTCTGGGTGATGTCTTACAACAACTAGATGTACCCTGTATCGAAGATTTTAGAGCTTAACACCCAAAGCAGAGTTTAGAAAGCCGCCACTCTGCCAATTTAAAGATCAATACGTTTCTGACTGGTGGTAGATTTACATACCAGCAGAGACCTTAGCCTTAGCCTGGTGTTCACGACCTTTTCAGGAAGAGACTAATTAAGTATTAGTCTGTAAGTTGTTTTTCTGTAAGCATCTGTAGTGTCTATTTAGCTTGATGCACAGCTACAAGTGCTAAGCAAGTATGATTTTATTCAGATATAAGAGAGAGTTAGAGAGCCTAAACTGATAACCCAGTTAGATAACTGATTCAGCTCCTTAAAAATAGATTAAGTGAAGGCATGAAAACTGGTTAATTAATAAAATTAGTACATATAGCAGATGCTAATAATTCAAATGTTTCTGAAAACATAATGTTGTTCACAAACACATATGCATCCTGCTGACCATAATATGTTGAAAATCCAGGCAATTATGACTCATCTTTGACACTGAAACAGTGTATTTCAGGCTGCAAAGTAAAATCAACAAAAACAAAAAGGAAGAGGAATGTGAGAAGTTTCTCTAAACCTCCTAAAACATTAGTTAGACAGGAATGTTTCTAGTGCAAGAAGGTGGGTCTTGATGGTCTCTCCTTCACAGTGATAGCTTCAAGAACAATGGAAGGAATGTTTGAAGTTTGAAGGAATGAGATTCTCTTAACATGTTGAAAATTTCCATACTGTTCTTCCGGCTCCTGAAAGACAGGATACCATCTAGGCAAAGGTACCATTTTAGCATGGTTTCTTTTCTGGGTCTCACAGGCAGCCAACATCTCTGAAGGAAATACTGATTGCATGTGAAGCCAATAGCAGGGCTACCACTGCCTTCTACAACACCAGGATTTCAACCCTCTTTCTCAATTTTCTGTTTCTAAAATGGATAGTGATGCCACCACTATCACACATGCAGGAGGATCTGATCTTGACAAGAATCACTTAGGACCACTCTTGCAAAAATATCTAAAACCTGTATCTTAAGACCCACAATGCTCCTGAAAGGGCTGTGTGCCTTTCCCAACCACTTTTCCTGTGGTCTGTGAAACTCAGAGAATAGTTAAATCACATTGAGGTTACGTAGCCACTGTTTTCTTGATACCTAAATTCACAGTGTTCCTGTAATGAATATGTACCTTAAAAGAGGGAGTGTAGTGTTTTTATAACAGGATAAGGCTGAATAAAACAAGATTTTAGCCATTAAATCACAACAAATCACACTGTAATTGACGCAGTCCAAGTGCTGAAACAAGATATCTGGATATACAGTATGTACTCAGTAATTTCCCCAAGAAAAAGAGAAAATGTTTTTTTTCAAGCTCCTTTAAAATGGAACTAATGAGTAGAGCAGAGAAATGGACTCTGTATGTAGGTAAAAATGATATGGTTGTGTATTTTTATTTGTTCAGGTTTAAAAAAATGTATTTTTTTCAAGTAGTATTATGTGAGGTCTTCAAATGATGTTTCACATTTCTGTTGTAGCTGGAAGGAGAGCAGCTTGTATATTCATGGAAATAGTGAAAGAAGGAAAAAAGCATACCATCAGCAAGAATCAAAAATGAGGCCCTTAGAAATGCCTGTAAAATAATCCAACTTTTCACTAAAAATATTCACATGAAATGAATACCACCACATCCATAAAACATTTCAAAGGACTAGTAGATATTTCACTGTTTGACTAGAATCCCCAAATTATCTTCTGATCGCTATTAATTCTGGTTTAAAATAAACAGTCATCAGTGAAGTTCAACTTTATTTTGATGATCTACATCTGTGTGGGTTCCTTTTACTTTCTGTCCTAATTTTTAGGCATTTTTTTCTGCCAGAATATATTTTTCCATCCTCTTTCAGCCAGGAGGAAATAAGGAATCATTATCAACAAACCATATGTGCAATTAAAGGCAGATTATGAAAGTTTGTTACTTCTCAGCTGTCTTGTGATTAACTTTGTGTTTCTGATGCAAATACATCCTGTAGAAAAGCATAAACAAGAGAATCCAATATAAATACTCCACAGTCCTAAGTGGGATTGAACAACTATTGGGAAATATTCCTATGGCATTTTCAGTCTGGGAAAAAAGTATCTAACTGAAAATGATATATAAATGGGAGAATATTTAGGTTATTCTGCAGTTGAAGTAAAAGAGGAAGAAGATATTAGCTTTGCAGTTCCTACACTATTTACTTTTTCAGCTGAGATTTACACGTAATTTTGTGGTGGGCGTTTAACAATATTTAACTTATATTTCTGATTTAAACATTTAACATACTTGTCTTTGGTGATCTCACAACATCTGGGTTGTTCAGGCTTGGACAAGCCTGGAAGAATCAGACATCTCTCTTCTATTGGGCAGTCTTGTGGTCAAACTATCTAATACTTTCCAGCCTGGGTCTCAGTCCCAACTGGGAGAGATGAGGCAGTAGAAGAGGGAAATAATTTGATTCTGGTCAATGTATCATAATTCCCTCCTCTGCTCTTATGCAATGAAGTGTGCTGCCCTTTCCTGAGGTTTAAATTACAACTGGGTCTTGGGTGTACTAATTGCTTGATGTAAACAGGTGATGTGCTCTGCTGACACTCATTGGGACTTACCTGCTTTACTCTTTCTCAGCCTTCCCGTTCAAAAGATGCTTTTCCTAAATTCACTAAAACTCATATAAGCCACATAAGCACTAGCCATGCCAAGGCATTCCCTCTGTACAGCACTCTAGGAGACTGCGTATTGTGGCTGAGCATATTCACACATATATGCATAATCATATTATTAATGTGCATACAACTGTTCTGCTTCTGAGTGGCAGAATTTAGTGTAGATTATGCTTAATATAAGTTTCCCACTGTGTGATGGTGAATGAAGAAAAGTAATGAAGCTCATAATTCCATGCAAATATAGGTATCCTTGGATACTGCTGACACAAACGGCTGTTGGGATAATAAGAAAAGCAAGATACTGAGTTCAACATCGTGACTTAAATACCAGCAGTGTATCTAATGAATTGTTCTGTCATTTCTTTATTGCCAGGGTTGGAACTATAGTCATAGTCATATGGCCAGGTCCAATTAAATCCTCATGATTAATTTACTGCTTGTAGAAGGTGAGAAACTGTCAGCCTAAAAAATGGGTATGTTCTTCCTCGCCACATGGCACACATCCCAGAGGCACAGCCCTGGCAGGATTACCTCTCAAACAGAGGGGAAAGGGGTTCTCACTGAAACGCCTGATAGAAGCTGGGAAACAAAGTTAACATCTTCCCTCCCTGCAACTCCACACGTGCAGGCATGCTTTCAAAATAGCAATAGCTTATTACACAGTTTCTTAAAGTCTTCCTTTATAGTTCGACCCATTGGTTGCAGCTCTCTTTCAAGCTCTGTTGGTTCTGGCTGGCCTGTTCCCACTTCAGACTGGTCTAAAATCTGGACCACTTTTAAACTTATTTGTTGATTTCTCTTCTACATATCTTCTGTTCTAGTGCCAAGAAGGATTTATCTAGTAAACTAGATAAATACAAGAGGGTAGTAGTACTGACTGTGAGTTAGACTAAAAGAAGCTACTTCTTCGGTTAGTCAAGTAGAGGAAGAAGCTGTATCATTTAACAATTATCAGGCCACTTACACCGTAAATTTACCTTCTTTGGCATATCCAGGGTACAATAAATCAGCAGATCCATGGGTTAATGGAGCTGGGCTAGTGTCAGACACAAAATGAATTACTAGAGAGATTCTAAGTGTTCTTTCTTTTTTCTTTTTTTAAATTTTTTTTGGTAGGATATCTTACAGGATCTGAACAATACACAAAGTAATTTTCCACATTGTGTTTTTTCTTTCTCAATCTTGCTCTATTTCTCTCATGTTGGAGAGCAGGTAACAGCTTTTCTGATGTGTTCCTTGCCCTTAGGGGGGCACAAATTATGTTATTCTACTTAAGAATAAAACCCTGGTTTAGTTAAGATAGTTCTACAACTCACTGATGTCAGATATCTCAGCACATCTTATGATCTTTCTGCAACGGCTTATTATCCATGAAGTGGAGTTAACAGGTATCAAAGTCTTTGTATTAACTACATAGTTTCTTCTGCAACCTGCTCAGGTCCCAGGTCTTCATGCTGAAACCATGACAAGGTAAAGACTTGTCAACTTTAACGCTTATAGGATCAAAGAATCCCAACAATTAATCTCCTTGTACTCATCAAAAAAAAATTGAGATAAGCCCAAGTCTCATCATAGTATTGAATTCTGTCTTCCTCTCTCAAAACAGATGTTAAATATTTTCCTCAATCACTTTCTTAATGCAAGTCAGACAACCTTCTCCCCGTGAGCCATAGCTGCTTGGGAGTACTTGAAGATGATAGAAAACAACTTCCCTGAGCAGGGCTGAAGGCTTGATCCTTATGTGTCGCTGGCATTATGTTGATTCATACCAGCTGAGGAACTGACACAGGATACGTTTAAGCTTCTTCCATTCCTCCTCCTTGTTGCTGTATATAGAGTATGTAACATAACCTACTGCTAGGAAACTGGCAGGATGCCTAGGAGCAATAATTATAACTAGCAAGTCTCAGCTTTCCTGCTGACTTTTTCAACTCTTGTCTGCATAAGAAGGTATCTTGCACTTCCTAACCATCTTGAATGCTTGTTGTGGTGACGTTAAGTTGTTTTTTAGGGCTATTAGCAGTGAATTTGGACAAGATGAAGGATTAAGGAGGAAAATGGAAGTGTCTTGGAGTATGAAATCCTTTGTGGCGATATAAATGTGAGAGAGAATATTTTTATCTACCTTGTGCTAGAGCTTCAAGCTACCTAATGCCGCCTGGAATTAAACACTGAGAAGTCTTTTCTAGGCTCTTTGCATGTTATAGCCCCATGCATGGGCCTATATATTCATCCAGTAAAGAGCTTTTATAAAGTAGAAGCTCGTGATCCCTGTATTGTAACCTGGCAGGTGATTCATATAGCCCGCCTCTGACGCAAATGTCTAGAAGTGTCTCCTTTGCCTCTTTAGAAAAAAACATGTCTGTGGAAGTATAAATGCCCTGGAAAAACTTGAGAGGCTTTCTGATTCTGCATTTTTTTGAGCAATACAAGGCTACTGCTTCGGTGCGAATTAGATTCACCCGTGTCTTCTCCCTGCTCCCCATGCCAGTTTACAATGCTGCCAGATGAAGAGATGATCGGACTGCAGGCTTCAATGATGGACAGATGTTTTGAGTATCATAGAATCATAGAATTATTAAGGTTGGAAATGACCTCTAAGATCATCCAGTCTAACCGTCAACCCAACACCACCATACCCACTACACCATGTCCCTAAGCGCCTCATCTACACGTCTTTTAAATACTTCCAGGGATGGTGACTCAACCACTTCCCTGGGCAGCCTGTTCCAAGGCCTGACCACTCTTTCAGTAAAGAAATTTCTCCTAATGTCCAGCCTAAACCTCCCTTGGTGCAACTTGAGGCCATTTCTTCTTGTCCTATCGCTAGTTACTTGGGAGAAGAGACCAACACCCACCTCGCTACAGCCTCCTTTCAGGTAGTTGTAGAGTGCGATGAGGTCTCCCCTCAACCTCCTCTTCTCCAGGCTAAACAACCCCAGTTCCCTCAGCCGCTCCTCATAAGACTTGTGCTCCAGGCCCTTCACCAGCTTTGTTGCCCTTCTCTGGACACGCTCCAACACCTCCATGTCTTTCTTGTAGTGAGGGGCCCAAAACTGACCACGGTATTCGACGTGCGGCCTCACCAGTGCCGAGCACAGGGGCACGATCACCTCCTTGCTCCTGCTGGCCACACTATTTCTGATACAGGCCAGGATGCCATTGGTCTCTTGGCCACCTGGGCACACTGCCGGCTCATGTTCAGCCGGCTGTCAACCAGCACCCCCAGGTCCTTTTCCTCTGGCCAGCTTTCCAGCCACTCTTCCCTAAGCCTGTAGCGTTGCCTGGGGTTGTTGTGACCCAAGTGCAGGACCCGGCACTTGGCCTTGTTGAACCTCATACAGTTGGCCTCGGCCCATCGATCCAGCCTGTCCAGGTCCCTCTGCAGAGCCTTCCTACCCTCCAGCAGATCAACACTCCCGCCCAACTTGGTGTCATCTGCAAATTTATTGAGGGAGCACTCAATCCCCTCATCCAGATCGTTGATTGAACAGGACCGGCCCCAAAACTGAGCCCTGGGGAACACCGCTCGTGACCGGCTGCCAACTGGATTTAACTCCGTTCACCACAACTCTCTGGGCTCGGCCATCCAGCCAGTTTTTTACCCAACGAAGAGTGCACCTGTCTAAGCCGTGAGCCTCCAGCTTCTCTAGGAGAATGCTGTGGGGGACAGTGTCAAAGGCTTTACTGAAGTCCAGGTAGACCACATCCACAGCCTTTCCCTCATCCACTAGGCGGGTCACTTGGTCACCTGAAGGAGATCAGGTTGGTCAAGCAGGACCTGCCTTCCATGAAGCCGTGCTGGCTGGGCCTGATCCCCTGGTTGTCCCGCACGTGGTTCGTGAGCGCCCTCCAAACGAACTGCTCCATAATCTTCCCTGGCATCGAGGTCAGGCTGACCGGCCTGTAGTTCCCCAGATCCTCCTTCCAGCCCTTCTTGTAGATGGGCATCACATTGGCAAGCCTCCAGTCGTCCAGGACCTCCCCTGTTAACCAGGACTGCTGGTAAATGATGGAGAGCAGCTTGGCAAGCTCCTCCGCCAGCTCCCTCAGTACCCTCGGGTGGATCCCATCGGGCCCCATAGACTTGTGAGCGTCCAGGTGGTGTAGCAGAGGTTAATGATTGGAAGGAAAAGGTAAGGATGTTGAAGGGGATAAAGAATTAAAAAGTTAAAAAAAATTACATGTATTTGCAGAGTCATTGTATACACACAGTTTAAATATCGGTTGGTCACGGATCAAACCCAGAATGGTTTCTCCTGCGTTCTGAAAGTTGCACCTCTTGAAGTGTCTTCATTTCAGTGGCTGCAGGATTTTATTCCCTTGCTAACATTGTCTCCTAGCAGCTTGCGTTTAGTACTGGTTGCTACAGAGCATTCATACTTGTTATCAACTGTTGCAGGCATAAATAAAGTGTGATGGATGAATTAGCTGAACAGTCATAAACAGTATACTGTCCTGTAGGAGGTTTTAAATGTTGGCTGACCTTTGGTTCAGTCAGACATATTTGACGCAACTTTTTTTCGGAGTGAAAATATTGGTATTTTCACATACTGCTGTGTGTGTGTTTGGTGTTTTTTTGTTTTTTGTTTGTTTGTTTGTTTGTTTTTTACAAAGTAAGGGCTGGCAGTGTGTGTAAGAAGAAACCATTCTTTATTTTTTGGGAACAAAACATCTGTTAATGTTTCCTGTTATTTCTCCTTACTCTCCAGCTAGATGTATTTAACCATTGATTAAACTTTCTACTTTATACCTTTTACTTACTGTCCTTTAGCTATTTATAATTGGAATATTCATATACAGCCTGTTTATTTTTCTTTCCTATTTCCAAGATTTCAAGAAGGTGACCACACCTACTTGTGTGCTTTATAACATCAGAAGACGATAGATGATTTTCAGACTGGTCTAGCTGATAAAACAAAAGCCCTTTGAACTGGAAATAGCAGACTGTGCTCTGAATACAGCCAAATGGATGAAGTGAGTGAATTCCCTGACACTTTTTCTGGAAGCCCTCCCTTCCATTAATTGGTGCATTGTGTTTATATCTCCATCTGTCCTCACAGAGAGAAGAATAACAGGGTATAATAACAGCTTTCAGCTTTTGAAGGGGCAAGAGTGAGTTTGGGAGACAATCTTTAGCAAGAGGCAGCAAGAATCAATGATAATAATTATTATCATCTGGTTCATGACATCCGGCAAAACAAAGCCATTTTAAAAAATTGTTCTATCAGTTTTACCAATAAGATACCTCTTCATTGGGGAAGAAACCCATTTCTACAGTAAGCCGAGATTTTACAAAGCCTCATTTCCTCTGACACCACCTCTTATGGGTTCTAACTATATGGGTAATATAGCTGAATACACGATACAGACATCAACCTTCTGTTGAAGATATTGACCTGGATCTTTTCCTTCATTTGTCAGAAACCTGCAGCACCCCAGTTCCTCTGAGGGCTCCCCTCTCTGTCAAATGTGACTGAAATTCACTGGTGAGTTTCAAATTTTGGAGGAAAGTGGGAGAAGGGGTGGAAAGTGGAACCAACTACTCAATCAAATAAGCCCCATTTACTTTGGAAAGTGTGATATTTTTCCTAATTGCTATTATAATTGGTAGTAAGATGCCTGAATGTGGCTGCACATTTACTGCTATACAGCATTTCAGGGCATTGCTGTAAAATATTCTAATACTGCCTATAATGCCAGTTAACTTGCCTTTGGTGACCTAGTTCACCTATCTAAATGGCAGGGACTGACTGCTCTGCTTTCATTTCTATGACTTTCTAAGGGGTTATGGGGAAAGTCAGTGAAGCTGGAGCTTTGTAATTTCTTGGCTCTGAAACTAACTTAACTGTGCAGAAGAGAAACTGTATCAGCATGTCTTCATCTCATTTCATCATGGCGTGAGCAGCCTTCTCTTGTTTCACAGCCTACTTCTCAGGCTGTGCGTACTGTGAATGACACTATTCTGAGAACTGGTGTGGATAAAATAAGTCTCTACATGTTCATTCCTGGCATCTGAGATTATAGCATAAAGAAAAAGAGGATAAAATTACAAAGGATTTCCGGTCTTGGAAATTTTGTTTGGGCCTCAAAAACTGAAGTTGTTTGAGCATCTCTTAATAAGAAGCCATTTATTTCACGTTAAAACTATATTCCATTGAGAAGAAGTTTTATTTTAGGAACAGCCTGTCCTTTACATAATATTAAGCAGTAAGCAGTCGCATTAAGTGACTTTTTCTCTTAGGCAAAAATGCTAACAAAAAGTCGTGCAAGATCCTGCTTCAGAAGGTCAGTACATATTAATTACATGTGCTCCCTTCCTCCTTGGAGCTGGTGAGCTCCTGGTGGCATGAGCTCTGGGGCTGCATGATAAAGATTCCTCTCCCCTTCATCTGTGAGTTTGTTGTTCAGCACAACTCTCAGCAGACCTTCAACAAAATCAATCTTTTATTTTATGCCTACAGTTCCCGTCAGAAAAATCTCAGTTTTTTTTCAGTAAGAATACAGAGGTAGAAACAAAAGCTCCTCTTCATAATTTTGCTGCTTCACTCACTCTTCCCAAAGTCTTCCTTTTTCCTCTGAACATACTGCTGAGCTTTCAAATAGAGACATAGGTGGGGTCACCTTTCTCCACAGGGGATTGTATAGTGTGCACAAGGGGCTTCGTTATCCATCACTATTTAACCCGCGTAATCAAAACAGCTTGGCAAAATGACTGGCAGGCACTAATACCAGCTGTGAACACACACAGATGGAGGCAGAAAGCAGAGCAAGATATTCCTAAACAAACAATGTTTTACACTGTAATGTTTAGGGAGATCCAGCAAACAGCATTTAACTCTGGGCTGCTTCACTCATTCTGTCAGGCTGAGATAACTTTTGCAAATTGCTGCTGGGGACATGGCACGGAAAGATTTGAGGTTCACAAGTGTGTTCATTTGCCCATGGGATAGGTCAAGCGGCCCAGCTTATCTACAGTAGCTTTATTTTACTGGTTTAATTTTTTTTACACTGTTTAAGTTTTTTTTTACACCAAAGCAGATCATCTCATGTAAGACTGAAATCAGCAGAAGTCGACTTTATATTTTCTCCACATAAACAGTTTTATTTGAAGCAAACCACCGCTAGCCTGACAGCTGTATCTGCATTAGTGCTGATACTGTGCTGGTCAGAGCTAAACCAGCAATGATGCTGAAGGAAAAATCTTAAATTTAAAGATTTGCAGTGAAGATTTTTTTGTCCGAAGAGTGAGCTATGGGTGATCTACTCCAGTAAGACAATTTTTTTTTATGAAGAAATTACTATCATGAGCTGTTATAGGTGAAAAGAGAAGGCATGGGATATTCCCTGCTGTAATGAATCTGTAGTCTCAGACCCTGACCCAAGGCTCATTAAAACCAAAAGCAAAACCCATTTCACTTCTCCAAGGGTGCAGAACTGGATCACAAGCAGAGGAGGAAACAATTTTCCTGGAACAATCTATTTAATGAAAAAAACATAGATAGAGGTTGGCCAAATCTGTACAGAATTTGATGAATTCTTTTTATCAAGATAAGAAAATAGAAATAATATTTCAGAAAAGCCAAAAATGAACAAACTCCCCCTTGCTCCTCCCCCCATTTTTCCCCCTTGGAAATAGCCCTCCTTATGTTAAGAGCAGGATAGCTATTTTCTTATTTTAAATATCTTGATTTGTGATCTTATTTTGACTTCAGCTCTCTGGACAGTTACGTTTATATCAAGGATTTCATTTCATCGAGGGAGGTAAGCTTTCCATATTAGCTTGATGCAAAGTCAGTTTTAGCATTTTTTTTTCCCCTTGGTTCAAAATAAAAATCAGTTATTTTCTTGGGTCTAGGCAAAAGACCAAGAAAAAACACTAAAAGGCTCAGAGGAGACAACCATTGTGTTTTTTAATGAAAATGTTTGGAGTTACTTTCAGGTCACAGACAACTGATTTCTAGGCTACAAAAAAACTCCCCAAACAAACAAAAAACCAGAAACCAAACAAACAAAAAAGCAACCTAAAAGAAGAAAGAAATAAATTATACTTTCAAAGATCTGAAGTTAGGTCCGGAAGGAGCAAATTCCAAAGTATGGATGCATAGGACATGTTTTAGCAAATCCTGATATTCAGATTTGACTGGCTGGTACTACTGTAGTACCAGCTGTGAATGTTTCACAGAAGTTTAAAGAATTAGCAGAATTTTTAAGATCTGTTGAACCAAAAAGAAATATCAAAAAATCTCCAGTTTTTATGTGCTTGGTCAGATATTGAAAATAAGGGGGCAGATTAATGAACAGCAAAGATTGTTAAAGATAATAAGCATGGAAAGTCTGTTCTGCCATCTCTTAGTTCACACAAATTTTTTGGATCCCTTTTACTCACTGGACACATGTGTACACAATCCAAATCAGTCTCATTGTGAGACTTATTTTAAAGAACACTATGTGAAATTGAACTTGAACAGAAAAATAATGTAGTTCATTAAAGAACTCATCTGTGTACCAGTCTTGTTATTAAGCAAACCATTCAGTTTAATTTTTTTAATTTACAATGCCATTTTGGGATAATCAGGAAACTGAGTATTGCATACCACACTGCCATGTGTATGCTTTAAGATAATTAGGTGTTCAATATCTGAGACTCCCATGAAGAAGAGTAGCTGCGAGCCTTATTCTGTTTTGAAACTCAACAAAACATGATTGCATTTTCACTACTTTTAACCACTTGACTTTACCCCTCTCCTGGCCTTTCTCCATTCCAGTTCAATCTTGGAGGTGTGCTGCAATTTATGTATGTTTTTGACTGAATGCAGGGTTTATGAAAAAGATGCAATCTGCCAGACCTGTTTGTACTGTTTCAGAGAGCAGGGAACTGAGTGGTGGCGACTCTTTGTATTCTGCTTGATGATGTCATCTTGGTGTAAATGTTTGTCTAAGAATTTTAAATGTACAGAAAGGCTCTTTAAATCAAAACACTGACTTTACAGCAAGAAAATAAGTGGCAAGACAAAGAATTAAGATAAGAAAATGAAACAAGGTTCATCTATCACAAACATCTGATTTAAGAGGTTGTACATCACAGTAAATTATACTTACAAAATACTGCAGTTCCATTGAAGTCAGTGTAGTGACTGATCTGCATCAGGTGGAGATTTGTACTGTATATTTAACATTTCATTGTCTAATACCATAGGAAACAATTTTGGTTTTCCTTTCATTGGGTGTTTTCAGATTTCATGCTGCTCTCCAAACTCCCCTGGGACATGAATTGATTCCCTTACATCCACCACTCATCCACTGATTTTAAAATTACTATCCAGAGCTGCATGGGAGAGAAACTGAAGAAAACTGTGGGCTTTCTTGAATGCACACACCTTCCCTCTGTTTGCTTCCCATGCCACAGTAGCCTCTGCAGGTCTCTGCCATGGTGGGATCGCTGTGTGGGTTCCTGTTTCTTCAGTCAGACCCTTTTTGCCCGAAGCAGGCAAATCGACTTGTGACACAAAAGGAGATGCAAAGCACAAAATATGTCAGACTAAAAATATAAAAAGAAAATGGTGCTCTGCCAAGCTGTTTACACAGGAAACACTCCCTCCAGAAGACAAAATCCACCTCTTCGGTGTCGCTACCAGCAAGAGCGTATCAGTCAAACTGGAAAGCAGATTTTGCTTTTGCTGAATATATCTGGCAGTGTCTGGTATCCAAATGAAGATGGGGCATGTTTACCTGTCCTCCCCCTCTGCTCCCAATTTGGAGGGCATGCAAGAGACTGCTGGAGGGTTTGAAGTGCTGGTTAGTAACTTTCATGACACTGCCATCCAAATGGACTGCCAGGAGCTCTGAGGGCATCACAGAAATTTTTGTAAACTTAGTGCGATCCTGACTTGCAAGTAAGGAATCTGGAGTGCCATGTTTACCAAAGGGCATATATCCTCTGTCACCACAAGCATCATGTTTTGCTTTATGCCACTTGTTTTTCTGTCCTGGCCTTTAATTTCTTTACATGATAACTGAATTTCTTATTGTGCTATCCAGAAAGTTTTATTTTATGAGGAAGATAATAGTTTTACAACAGGAAAATCTTAAGGAACCCTTTAACTACTTAATTGTGAGTTCCTTGAAAACGGTTGCAAATCCTCTTTACCCAAAACATTCTACCCTGAATCAGTTCAGCACTAAGCTGTGTTGTACTGTGATGCTGTACTGTCTTCATGAGAGCTGTGGTCAGGTAGTGTGATGTGCTGATGTTTTGCAGGTCCCAAATCTCCTGTCTGAACTGTGCGTCCTCTGAGGGCTGCAAAACTCTCCCCTGGCCAAGCCACATGATGCAAGATGGGAAGCAGGAGAGGTTGGTTCATAGTGAATAACATAATCAAAGAAAAATACAGGTCTCATCAGACACTGTGACACAATAGCCATAAAGATCTTAGTATTCAGCTGACCTGACACAAAAGATTTAGTATCAGTTCAAAAATCAAAGTGTTCTGCCCTTTTGGAGTCTTTTTTGCTCACTTGTTTCCTTAAAAGGTTTTGAAATTATCATTCAATTTTTTCATCATATTTCAGGATCATAACAAATGATGAAATATTGGTAAAAATATAAGAGAGCTGTATAACCTTAATCCTTTCTTTTTAATAACCTCTGCCTTTTTGAGTTGTTTATATAAAGCTATGAGCAGTCTGAGAGCACCTGGTTCATTATGTTAGTGGGTTAAGGAAAAAAATGTGGTAAAAGTGTAAAAGAAATAGCAAATTACATACAAAGTGACAAACACACAGACATTAGCATTCTCTGTAGGTGGGAGGGTGTGTGTGCGTGTGCCTCACTGGGAGACAACGCTCAGCCTCGCTGCTGGCCAGACCGTGAACAGGAGCAGCCACAGCTGCACCTCCCGGGCTGGGACGGAGGGACTCCCGGCTCAGAGGGCTCCTGGAAGGGGGAAGGCACCGGTCCTGGAAGCCATGGGGTCTGGCAGCTCCTGTGGCATCCGCAGCAGTTTAGATTTAAACTCCTGTAGAATTTCTCTGGAGAGATCCCATCTGGTTCTATAATACAGACAGTATTAATAACAGCCAAACGTGAAACATTCCTTAAGATCTTAGCATTAAAAGAGCAGAGGATGGCTATCAGAGCAAAAGAGTGTCACCTTGATGACAAATATAAAACAACATTTACAGCCTAGAAGGAAAACAAAAAATTACATTTAGTATTGTGTTTTGGTCCCCACAAGAATTCCACTGCTACTTTAACTAGATAATGTAGACTTTCAGTAAAATCCTTTGAGTCATAAAATGCCTCATTTAAAGAGAAAAAAATCAATAACTCCAACTTCCTATGTGCTTTTACTTTGAGTGTCTCTATTTAAATGCATATTTTGACTACAGCACTGCCAAAGAGTACCAATATGACATTCCCTATAGAGGGAATCGCAGAAGAAAATTGTAACCTTTTGAGTGTGTAGGAGGTGGGGGGAGAGGAGAGGTGACTCTTCTACCATTTTTAAAGGAAATGACATTCTCTGGCTGCCTAAATAAATGAACTTTACAGAAGTAAAAATGTGCTCTGGATCAGATTCTGACTTTGAAAGAAGGCATAAAAACAGATTAAAATTGAATATGCACTGAGAAATGAGGCCGTGGTATTAAGTAGTAGAGGTGTCAGCATTCTCTGCATGTTTGCATCTTTTATGTGAAGATAAATAAGAGGTAATTGGGAAAGGGCATCCAAAAAAAGACTATAAAAAGAATGACAATAATTATACAAAGTACAGCTTAGTTATTTCTTCAGTTTAGAAAGCTAATTCAGAGAGGGCACGCCATCACCTCACACACCTCCTCAATAATATTGCTTATTTGTAATTCACTAGGGACTTAAGGAATCCAGGAGATGCAAAAGCATTAATAGCCCCTGAACCCCCAAAATTTACAAGCCCAGGTATACGGCAATAGATGACAGATTGCGAAAAAACAGACAGGAATACAAAAAAGTGGTGTGGCAGCATATGATGAAATGGCAAGCAGTGATTTTGGCTTATTAACAAGTTCACCATCATCAAGGTTCTGGTAAACAAATTGAAGGTGTCTTCAGGAAAGCAACAAGGTGGTTTTGCATATACTTGTGGCGAATTCTAGCTTGGTACACAAGCACTGGCCTTACAGAAGGACTTCAGATTGTATATATGACGAAATGATCTACAAAAGCACTGTATGGGATCAAACACCATTTTTTATGTATGGCTTTTCTACCAAAGATCCTGTTCTCCGACAGGGATTATTTATACCCTTACTCCTTCATGCCCGGTCCGTACCCAACTCTCTGCTAGAAGCCCTGTGGAGGATTTTGCCTACCAGAGAGAGAAGGAAATTAGCGGAAGACAAGTAATGTTTGCTTGATGACTGTAAAAAATGACCTCTGTGACTAAAACTTCTGACAAACATAAGTACTGATGGGAAGGCAATTATTTACAGCTGAAATGTGACTGAGGTACTCAGAAGACTTCAAAGTTGGTGCTTCCCTGGGCTGTGTGCTACAAAAGCCCTCAATATTCAGAAGGAGATTCAGAAACATGCAAGGACAAATCCCAGGCAGAGGAAATGCCCAAAGAGCTTTATCAGTTTCCACAAATTATAAGCGTGTTAACTGTCATATGCTAATGTGATTAAGTGTGCCGATGGTGAAACTCTTCAGATCTTCAGAGGATGTGACTGAGTTGAAACAGCAAGGATGAAATCCAACACTGTGACTCAGAAAGTGAGGCTAAATCAGTTTACAGAGGACCTTTCAGATCTGAAAGGCAAAGGTCTGAAATTTTCTTGTGTCACGAGTCGGTTATAAGTGAGATAGCCACTGTGAGGAGAGAGCTGAGGCAAAATGCCGAGTGTGCTGGACCTTTCAGCAGCATCTTTGCAATATGTAGCCCTGGTTTTACCACCTGCCTCTTCACTGTGGCGCACTGTTATTTACCATACATGTTGCAATGTGTTGGTCCAATTCGCAGAGACTTTTCAAGCACCTTAACTTAGGGCCTTGCCTGTGCGTTCATAAAGCAAACCGCAAAGCCACAGCGGAGGCTTGGATACTCCTGTGGGGTGACTCCTCCCTTGGTCGTGCCTCCCAAGTGGTACCTTTTGACATTACAGTCATGCTCCTGAGAGTTTCTGCAAATTCCTCCCCAGCCTTCCCTCACCCCCGTGTGCTGCTGTGCCCTGGAGGACATGAAGGTACTGGTCATTGTATGAATGAGATGCAGTCTAGCCCACGCTGTGGACATTACCGAGGGTGCTCTTTTGGTGGCTGAACTCCTGCACATCTGGCTGCTCATAATGCTCAGCCATTTCAGAAGGTTGCCTGATGGTTGGGTTTTTTATATTTCTTTTTTTGCTACCTTCCCCCCCTCCCCTCCCCCCCCCCCCTTTTCCTTCTTCTGGATGATGCTTTGTCATGAGGTTTTTTTCCTCTACTTCTGCTTTTTCATCCTGTCCCCCTTTCATTTATGAGGCCCTTAGCTGCTTTCCTGTCACATATTTAATTTCATTTTCTTAAAAATGGCATCCCAAAGTGTTCATCCAGGCTGCAAGTGCCAGTTTTTCAGTTCACTGGTAGCTTTGATCCCTCAGTCAGCTTCATGGACTGTGAACGAAAGGGACTAAAGTGTCTCAGCACAGTTCACATCATGCAATTTCACCTGAATAAAAGCAGGCTCTGGACAGCCAAGATGTAGGAGATCTCCACTTGATATATTTATTTATTGGCACATCAGAACGGTCTGTCTTGAAGGAAAGCTACAGAAATAAGGATAATTGGGGGAGAGTAGAGAGAGTAAAATAAATGCTGCTGTTTCGTTCTCAACCTGTTAGTGTGATTCAGCAGTTCTTCTCTGCACAACGTCTGCGCACAAGGAAGAAAATGCTAAGACTGACAGAGACAAGGTGACTCCTTATTGGCAGGTTTTGCTCGGTCTGTGTGTGTGTGATGCATCCACTTGGGCCAGGAGCCCAGCCATGGCAGAGAAGGTGAAGCTTCCCTGAATTTTTTTGAAACTAAATTTATGTAAATCTAGCTCTCATAATTATGACTTTTCGTTAACCCTATAATTAGGTATGTTCACTAGGAATTATCTAGAAACAAAGCCAAAACTAAGCAAACGACAGTGATCTAACCAAAACACGACAATGAACAACAGTGACAAGAAAACAAGATTTTTCTAATGCTACCATTTAAAATAACCTAACTATGAAACCATTAAAGGAAAAAAAAAAAACTGAATAAAAATTGTATTCATTAATCACATTACATTCAATTAGTTGGCCATTTCAATAAATCCGCAAGCCACTTAGGTTGGTCACAAGAACTTGGTGAACACTTGTTTTCAGAAATTGAGAATTTATTTATTTTACTAGAAACTTACCCTAAACTTTAGGTTAGCTTTGCACAAACTAAGGAAGAACTACATATGGAAATCCAACCCAGATTGTGTTAACTATGCAGGGTTTTCCTTGTTTTTTTTTAATTTGTCTTTCTTTTAACATTCATGCAGTTCATGTTGACTGCCCAGATATTCTGAAAGGAACTTATATCCATGTGAATGTTATCATTAATCTATTAATATGCAATTAAAATGTAGGTACCTAGACTTTCCTTTTCATGCAGGATTTTTTAGTGTTGATGAATGTTGAGATTATGTATGGATTATTTTGCCTTTTAAGCCAGAGTGGATCATTGGATCATCTAGCATAGGCTCTTGTATAACCAAATACTAGTTGTCATCTACTTATCAATTCCTTCACCTTATAACTTGATTAACCTTCTGAACTAAAAGAAAAGGTTAAAATTAGAGTAAAGACAAATACTTGCCTGGGTTCACATGGCTGCAATGATACAACTTAGTAATTTTTTTAATTGAAATTGTTCATCTTTAATTGTTCAACCAATAATTGTTATTGTGCATTTTTCAATGGATTGCAGACCTTTCCATAGTACTTGACATTTTGTCCCCTTGAAGATAATTACAATTACTGTAATAATATCACGATTTGGCCTTCTAAACAGTTTAAAAGATTGAGTTGCTTAACTTTATCAGAATTTTCTTTCTTCCAGTCTTCAGTCTAATGTTTGGATTTTTAAGCAGACTTTTTTTTTTAAAAAAATCCCTTAAGACTGCAGGTGTTATTCCAGAATGGATCTCACCAATGCTATAAAGACATGTAATATTACCTTCTTGACTTGATACTCTCTCTTTGGGTGGAGGGAATAGGCAGTCAGGAAAACATTAGGGAAGAATTTGTTTGTGAAAGATGAAGGTATTTTGTCTTCACAAATAGCTGTGCAGTAACTCAGCCATCCCATCTCCTGTGCAAGAAGCAGTAAGGAATTCTCTCAGGCTAAAATCCTCTCCAGATTTACTTTGGAGAATGCATGGTTCCTCATGGCTTTCTGGAAGGGTTATTAAAATTCCAACTAATTAAAAAATAAAAGTTAATTGAATCTGAAGTGGGCTAAGTCTCCTAGTGACCTATCCCAAATGAGAAATAATGAGATTTTCTGAAATTAGCAGATGAGGCTGAGTCCCTTCCGCAGAACTGCAGACTGAATAAGAACATTCATCTCATCTACAAAACACTGCATCATCAGGAGCACTTGCTGCATTTTCCCTAAGTAGGAAACAGGAATGAAGGGTAGAAGTTAAAAGAAAAGAAAGGCAATATTCTTTTCTGCTTTGTAAAGTATGCCTCTAATGTGTTGAGAGGGTCTTTTTTCTCTAATGATTCAGTACACACAACAGAAAATTCATCAGACAAAAAAAATATTTCTGAGGAGCCAGAAGACGAGGCATGGTTTCTGTGATATCAGTGAGATTTTTGCCATTGATTTAAATGGCACTAGAATCTCACCTTCAGGAGAGATCACTTTCACTTTCTTTCTTTACTCTAAAAAACATTATTTGATGAAAGACAATTTGGAAATGATTTGGGCAATGGAGCTTCTATTGCTTTAGAATGCAATCATCAACAGCACAGAAAGTTCCACTGTCAGAAACATTTCACTGAAATTTCTTTTATTAATTTCATCTTACTATTCTCAATAAGTGCCACATCATTACCATCTTAAATCAACCAGCAGATGTTACATAGGATTTCTTTGAAGAAAAGCAGTCAATAACTTTCATCTCTAGGGATGTTGTTGTTTTTAGGGAGACTCTGAATTGCATGTACCTAAATAACGTGTCTTTGTTTAAAATGTAACCAGCTACCATTAATTTTACAAAGTACTGTCTTAGTATAGCTTTACTGAATTCCTTTTCACTATTGTTTTTTCTTTAGGACACAACTAAATGAATTATACAAAAGATTTCTATATCATATAAAATTATTCCCAAAAGTCTATTAATAATCGCATGGCAAAAATTCTTCATCATAAGGATCATGATGAATGTCCTCTAAAATTCTCATACAATGTTCAACCACTTCACTTTTAAATGTATAAATATGTATTAAAATTCTGTCTGTCCAAAATAGATGATTAATCCAGATACTGACATTCAGGTGCTTTTAAAAAAGATAGGTGAATGGGATTTTAATCCCGTGGAGATCTTGATCTCATGTCTCTGAATCTGCTACAAAAGGCCTTTGCAACAGTTTCAAATAGTAACTTTATATACTGCAAATTCTGAGTTTCAATTTCACAGGTTATTCCTTTAACATACAGCTGTGCCTTCAAGACTGTATGTCCCAGCACATGTGTGTACTCAAGCACTGGTGATGAACCTACTACTATTACCAGGAGGATTTAAAAAATGCTGGCAGCATAACTTAAGGTATCCAGAGTCAATTGGATTGACAATTTCATATAAGTTGCAACCCGTCAAATGAGATACTCAGATCTGAGCCAGCAAATTTGGAACATAAAGGCATAAAATTCTACTATTCAAGCAAAGGAACTGGATTTTTATCTTGGACACAGCTTGAAACCAGAGGTGGTGGTGCCACTAGGCAAAGATGAGACTTTGCCTGAATCCCAGGTGGAAGTGCTTGCAGACTCCTGTGCAAACGGAGAGATTTGTGCTTTAGTCAAAAAAAGTGCTTGCAGAATGCAGTTTGTGTCCTTTAATTACCTGAGAAGGAGTAGCCCAGGAGAAGCTGAGTTTTGGTGAAGCTAGAGCTAAATGTTTGATACTCACATAATGAGAAATATTTTTTAGTCTTTTACCTTTCATTCCATAATTATGTTATTTTGTATCTCTTCAGTCGAAAGGCTAAAGAATTATTCTGCCAATTACTCAGGATTATTGGAGTTCTCTGTCTGTCTCTTTCTCGCACTAATTTAGGTTAAGTTTTCTAAGTAAGAGATAATGCCTCAGGCTTGCTCCTGAGATGGAAGGGATAAGATATTTAAAGTTTATCTTGACCCTCCAGGTATTACAGTAATCCACTCTAATGCATCCTTGAGGGCTGTGATTGCTTCATTCCTTTGGTAACTTAAGATAAGTGATATTATATCACCCAATGAAAGTATTTTTATCTAACTCTCTCTCTTTTACCAAAAGTCAGAGAACTCATGCCAAAGTCAAATATGGTAAGAAAAAGATAAAAATATGAGACATTTTCCAGGGCACATGTTTACATTCTTTTTGGAGACCAATTAATCTTCCTGTGATGCTGCTGTACAACCTTATAATAGTTGAGTAATATACCCAAACAGTCTTCAGCACATGGTGCTTCAACGATAGAGAAAAATCAAAAGGAGAATAGCAGAGCAAATGTATAGCATGGGTAAAGAACTGACCCAGTTCTTTTAATTCCCTGTGGAGATATTTGCATTTGGAAAGAAGGAGACTAGAGCAGGCATGTGATAGCTATGAAAAAAAGAAGAAAAAAAAAAAAGAATGGAAAAAAGAAAAAAGAAACTCCAAAGCATTTAAATGATGAAGAAATTGAGGGTGGCATGATCAGGAATCAAGAGATAGTCAGGGCAGGATCATTGCCTTTTCATCCTTGAGCTCCTGTCTGTATCCTGTAGGTTGAAGAAAGAATTGCCTTTAAAGAAGATATTTGAAACAAAAAAAGGGAAAAGTTTCAATACTGACTATATAGGCAAATTTGTAAGTATTTGCAAGAAACAGCAGAACCAGGTTGGTGATAACAAGGTCTGGGATATTGGCAGAGCAAAAGAACGGCATCAGCTGTGACTTGGAGAGGAGAGGCATATAGGAGCACTGTGACTCAGAGAAATCACATTTGACACCTACAGCAAGAAGAAAGGGTCCCTTTCTGTCATTGTGGTGAATCAAGAGGAAGATGCAATGGCATTGTGAAAAATGTGAATAGAAGATAATTGTCCAGTCAAGCCATGGAGTGTAAGTAAAGGACTGAAACATCTGATACTCTAGCATGAATTATGGTGGTGAGGGCAGATATCAATTATGATAGAAGTACTAGGATTCAGGATGGAGTTGCCTTTCAAATGGACAGTGTCACCAATGATTGCACAAAGATTTCTCTTTGCTCATGTTCTACACACTGGAAATGGTAGGAAAGACCAAGGCTTGGATGTGGATCAGCATTTCTAAAGCAAGGAAAAACTCCAGAGTCTCCTGATCGATGCTGATGCAGAAGCATTAGAGGCCTTATCTCCAGAGACAATTGGGATGCAGATGCAAGTCACTGCAAACAGCATTATAGAAATTCATCCTTCACTTACGTGGTGCGAAGAGTGGGAAGCTGGTGTTTATCACTGACCACGGAAAAGTCATTTCACTTATCTGCTCCAATATGTTTTCCACCTCTTCCCTCACTTGAGTATTTAGACTAAACTGTTCATAGTATTAACTGTCAGATGTTTTCATGCATGTGTGGACACACTCTCATGTCAAATAGGACCTAGGTTTCAGTTCATTTTTGTTATGTGAACCAAGTATGAAATAACATTTGCACACAATTCTCTTTCTGATAGGGTGTGCTGGGGGTTGTTTGGCATGCTTTGCAGACACTGACATCTCAGTGACACATGGGAGACTTTTCACAACAGTGTGACAGTACAGAACTAGCAGGGCTATCACAAGTGTTCAATGAAACTGTGAACTCAAGGAAGGATTTATAGCTGCCGTTGACTTAGTGCAAACTAGAATTCATTGTCTCTGAAGTTATAAGTTAGCGCTGGAGTAATGGTAATAAATCAGGTATTTAACGTCATCATATACTTTCCAGACAAAAAGAAGAGAAAACACAAAGCATAGTAATTCCCAAAGGAAGGACTATAATGCTGCAGAGGGCTGAAGCCATGAACACCCGAATGCAGCTAGGTGGCTTGTGCCCAGCCAGTTGGTTTTCTCTGTATCAATGCCAGTGCACATGAGAATGCAGCACACAGGCTGGCATCTTTCTGGCAGCCTCTCCACCAAATGAACGTGTTGCGGGAAAGCATTGTGTCTGCACAACTGAATAACAGCCTGTGGTTCACGGTGTTGTCAGTGTCAGGAAAAAACGTGCACAATGATTCAGCAAAGCACTGAAATTGTCCCGCCAGTAAGGTCAGTTAAAGAAACATCTAAAAAGTGGTTCTAGTAATCCTCTCCCTTTGTACTGGGTTAGAGGTCAGCAGGTACTTTCCATGAAGGATGGGAAGCCTTGTGAAACTGCCAGCCCACTGAGAAGACCGTTACTTGAAATCAATTGGTTTTGAAGAAAAGGGAAGCTGGGGTTCCCTGTATGCCAATTCATGCACCAATGCAGCTTATTGCAGAGTCTGAGAGATTCAGGTTAGCAGTGAGAAATGTGCTTGTTTAGTGTGGCAGGCTGCTGTCTCATTATCATACTTCTGCTAGCATTCCTAAAGGGAGGGTATCTCTCTCAAGATGAAGGTTAGAAATTGGCCTTTGCGAAGCAAAGGTTATAGCAACTGAAACAGGATAACTTCTCAGTCTTGGAAGGCACAGGGGGTGGGAAGGAAGCAGCCTGCTTGTAATGAATCATGTCTATTTTCCTAACATGCAACAGCTGATGAATCGTGCCTCAGCATGGCAGATGTGGATTGTCCAAATTGAAAAGAGTTTATGGTCTTTGTCATTGGGTGAATACTATCCAAAAGCAACACTTAGATAAGTGAGACCTTGGCTGTATCTGCCCATCTCTTGGGGAGCATCCATACACAGAGGTATATGAATTGTGAGTCCACAGAGAAATCACCCACACCATCCCAAGATGTTGGGTGGTCAGAGCAAGCGTGTGGTCATCTGAGGCTATGGCACCAGTGGCAGCTGGAGGGGAAGATGAGGCACTGGGCTGGACTGGGGTGAGCATGAAGTCAGTGAATGTCATATAACAGAGATGAAAAGCTCTAGACTGAAATTTCTATCTACCCACTACACCCTTCCCATTTAATAAACAAATCATAAATTTAAGTCAGTGGGTGGTGCGGGTCTGTTCTTTCAGTGATCTCACGTCTAAGTTCCCCTGTGACATCCTGGCTGAAAAGCCGTGCTGTGACATCAGTGCTGAAAAGATGTATTTTTCTTCTGGAGACTGCAAAATACTGGGGAAGCTTACAGAGTGGCTGGAAACTGATCTCATTTGAAGAGAGGCAAGCTCTGACAGAAAAACAAAATCTGTCATTGAAATAAGGTATTACAATAAATAAAAGTTCATTTTGCCAGTCTAAAATTACCCTACCTCAGACCTGGAGTTTCCCAGTAAATTTCAGAAAACTCAGAGTAGTGGGTGACAAAAGGTACAACTGGTCAGTTAATGGGAGCCATGGATGGGAAGCAAGTGTCTAACGTGCCATTTAGTTTTCATGGTTGCATGTAAGATTACAGACGAATTACCTTGATCTTCTTTAAATTATTAATCATTAAGCTGCACTCTTATATTTACATTTAGTTGCAGAACCTTTAATCTTCCTGAATCTTTCACATTTCCTCTTTAAAATACTTACGGTTGTAACAAATGTTTGTAGATTCTCTTTAAAACACATAATTTATCAAAGGAATTAATAAAAATATTTTGCTAAAAGAAATGTAGAGGGATTAAATTCATAATTAGGTGGAGATAATCTCTGAGAGGAAAAGAGAACACTATATAGTGCTGAAAGGAGAACATTTACCAATTATTTTAGGTATATTGAGCTGAAGGCAAAATCAAATGATGAAATCTTAGTGACCAAAATGTGAGTTACATCATAGTTTTGCAAAACCCTCAGTGAAATTTAAGAGAAAACGTATAAGAAATTAATGCTGAGCTACTAAAACAGATTTCATGAAGATTTAATGTGCAGATATAAAATGGCTGGCACCTGTTTTCCTACTGTTTAAAACTGCAGTGTCTATCTCAAGTCTATTTCTAAATATTGGAAAAAACCCATGATAAATCTAATGAAAATTAATACAAGAATTCTTGATTTTTATTGAAAGGCCAAGAAATTTGAAGTTAAAATTTCCAACTTTAGGTTACGAAGACAGGAGCTTATACAGCAGTAAATGTCACTCTCAAAACATTTCTGTGTGGAAATTATCTATCCCTAGAGATATTATCTAGCTTCAAAAAAGCTAAATGAAACACAAATTGACCTTTATATCAAAGTTTGCTTTACAAATCCCTAATTCAGTTACATGGATAAAGCAGTCATGCCTCACTCCTCTCTAAACACTGATCCTTCAAGAAGTTGAAGGACTCCCGCTTACTCAGGATTGAAAAGCATGATTCAATACCATAAAACCTTAGCTTCCTGATGAACAGTGGGTTCATTTCCTTCACATAGTGATCTTGGCTCAGATAATAAACTTATTTTCCTCTTATGGAAAAAAACCCTGATATTGTGGCCCCAACTTGTTATAACTAGTTTCAAAAGACAGGCTGAAATACAGGGGGCAAACAAGTTTCTCCGGTATTTTTTGTAAGTCCTCAAAAAAATTAACGTCCCCGGCTCTCACTTCATTCTGTAACAGCTTTACGAATAAATTTAGAGTATGTCACATTGCATGCTTATGTTCTTGTTATTCAGCAGCTGCTACCCTTAGTTAAAAAATGAAGCGAACTAATGGGATACAGATATTTCACACCGATTAGGGTGCTGCTAAGTATGACTGCCACAGTCAAGAAGAAAGAGAAGAGATGTCCTGGTAATTGGCCAATACAGAAAAGCTGATTATAAAAAAGTGCATTATCAATGTGAAAGCATCTGAGAAGTTAATTGAAAACCAGCTGAATTTCAAACGATAAGCTAGCCTTAAATGATAAATGATAAATATTCACCATTATTACTTTTTTTCTAATTTCAAAATTTTACATATTAGGAACCTACAGCTAAACATGAAACATCAATGGAAATGTACCAGGGCAAACAATGGGTACACTACATTTCACCACAGTGTGATTTTTTCTTTTTGAGTGTTAAACACTAGACAACAGGAGTTTTATATTGGACACACTGACATATCCTTCATTGTAGTGTCATGAGCTGATACTAATATAACTAAACTTAACAGCAAATAGTGTGTAGCACTCTGAATTAACTAAATCCGTATTTATTTATTTATTCATTTATTTGAAACAAAGACAAATATTGTGGCATTTACAACAATTCTCATATTTACACCAGGCAACTCCTGCCTCCCCAATAAATAAACCTTTAAAAATACATTAATCCTCCAAACAAACAAAAAACCTCCTCATTTTGTTGAGATTTTGTGGTATATTCAACATAATGCATGATTAATCTTAAATAAGTAGAGCAAATAATGGCAAAATAATGGAGGATATTCGATTGCCAAAAATATGTTGTGCTGGCAGAGAGCAGGAATTGCTGTCTTGGCTTTAAAATTCTGGTTGTTTTTTTTTTACAACTCTCTGTATGTATTTTAAATTTGGACTTTAAAGCTGCTGGTGTCAAATAGGTTAGGCAAGTTATATATTACTACCTTCCAAATAGGAGCTATTTCCTATTTGCTAATCATATTCTCCTTAACGGTAAGGACATAGAAGGGAGGTTTTTCAAAAGTACTTAATTCCCCGCCAAGTTCCTTGGTTGTTGGAAAGCTGTCGTGCCTTTTGCAGCAGCATGGTGTCTTCTCAGAGGAACTCTGACCACCACAGACGTAGAGATTTGGAGCATTTGTGCACACAGAGATGAGCATCTTTATCAACAGCAGGAGCTCACAGCTCGCAAGGGATGGGGTGAGAAATGTCATAGCTTGGGTATGAGTTCAGCCCTTGAAGGTCCATGTTCTGAAGTAAAGATGCTGGCATACTGGCTGGACTAGCACAGGGCAAGTCTAGACAAAACAAAATAGCGTATTTCCCCATAGTAATGCTGGGGTGTGTGTGGTGTGTGTTCGTCTGCTATGTGTTAGGTTGCTTGCAAATGATCTCCTATGAAGGACAAGTTCCAGGTTATGGTCAAAACCTTCCATGAGGAGAAGCATCTCTGCATCATGTCCTCTTTAGGCAAGCAATTTTGAATAAAAATGTACCAATATCAGTAAAATCTAACTTAGAGAAGCAAGCCCCTATATTTGACAAAAGATCTTACTTTCTGGGCCATAATTTTCATTCTGTTGTATTTGTCTTGTGATGTGGAGGTGTTTTCTTCATGGGTTTAGTGCTTTGCAGTGGGTGGCTGTCACAGCAATGGAATACAAAAACAAATGTTTGAGCTGATAGCATTACAGAGGTGAGCTGCAGGCTAGCTGCATTTTTGCATGCTGCTAGTCTTTTAACGGAGCTCTGTGAATGACAGTCATTTTTCAATCATTATCCCAGTTAAATTCTTGGGAAACTTTTATTTTTAATAGCATGTTGTAACCAGGACCTTTACAGTGGCTTATTATGTTTTAAACATGTTAATCTATACTGTGAGGCCTTGTGCAAAACTAAGTCTCATCATTAGCACTATTCTCATATCTCCGGTGTCAAAATAACAGTAGGTCCTGTGGAAATGTTTGGTAAGTTCTGCAGAGAGCCTGGCTGAAATCAGTTCAGAGCTATCGTTCTGCTGTTCAGCTGCCATTTATTTAATTATATGCTTAGTCAGACTTCTTGGAAACAGAAGTGTGTTCCTTCAGGGACAATTTTGAGGAGCACAGTACAACAAATATATCTGGGATCTGTCACTTATTCGTTTATTAGTCATGTTCATAATGTGCCTATTGAACCCCCCTTCAGAGTGCCTTAAGTACGCTGAGATGTAGCACTGGCATCCTTAGAAAAAAACCCTGATGAAGGTGAGAGTGGTGGCAAAGAGTACATCCTGTCTACATGTGCGCTGCTGAGGATACAGAGGACCTTTCAGTTCCCACATAAGTAACTTCTGATTACAACTGGAAAATCTTCTGTTTTTCTAGTAAAAAGCCCAACATTTCCAGCTGCATCTGGCCGTGACAGTGTGAGTCAAAATCCACTGTTGGCATCCTTCCCTAGCGTGTCGTAAACAGAAAGTAATAATAGGGAATGATTCCCACCCTTAACTATCACTTAAGTGATAAGTGATAAGTGATAAGTGATAAGTGATAAGAATCACAGAATCATAGATTCATTAAGGTTGGAAAAGACCTCTAAGATCATCGAGTCCAACCATCAACTCATGGTAGAACATGAATGGGGTATCACACTTCCTACAGGTAAAATGGTATCTCATATTTCAGCTTGTTGCAAGAACTTTTGGGTCACGATCCAGAAATGAAGTAAGCCACAAATGAAATAATTGATTTTTGTTTGGAAAGTAACAATTTCCCAAGGACAGTTTATAAGGAAATCCATTTGCATTTCACAAGTCAATGGGCTTTAGAAATTTCACAGATTAAAATAAAATAATTGCAATGAAAAAGATAGTTATAACCCTGATTATATATTCAGGATATAGAAAAAGACCTTGACAATAGTTTTATAGGGCCGTATTTCTTGAGCTTTTGGGAGTGTTTTGTCTTTTTTTCTTTGTAAATAGCTATAACTATGACATGATAGACTTGAAGAGGGATGTCTTGTAGTTCAATCACAGGACTTGATCTGTAAGGCCTGTTTTTCAGTTCTTCGGGTTGGTGTGCTCAGAGCAAACTTAATCTCTCTGTTTCAGTTTGTCATCTGTGAAACAGAGATGAAGTATTTCCTTCTTATATTCTTTATCCACTTGGTTTTGTGAGCATTGAAGAATAGCAAATGTCTTTTGCTTTGTGGATAAGCAACATGCTATACAACGCAACCTTGAATTTGAATGAGTTTCTTGTAGCTCAGGAAGTTCTTGTGAATTGAGGAAATTCATTGGCAACTGGAGTTCACTCTCTTCAAAACTGAAATAAAAAGCATAACTATAATACAAGGTATTAATATGGTTTTACTGCCTTATGCAGAAATGCAGTTCAATACACCACAGGATTTTTATTACTGCAGTTCAGCTTCATTTCCACAGGCAGATAATTCTCTCCACATGCAGCTTGATCAGGATAAAACAATTTATTTACAGCATTGCTTCTTGAGTAAATTCTTTTCTTCGTATTGTGGATTCCACTGACAGATAAGGTCAGGTTCAGCACGTATGGAGACAACAATTTAAAAAATAAATAAATCTGTTACCTTCTACAAATTCATGGATTATAAGAGAAAAACAAGCTGAACTTTCTTTATTCTTTTGTTCTTTCATTATCCTTTCTTTATTCCATCTGAATTGTAATAATAGGAGAAGGGGAAATTCTTTCCTTTTTATCTTAGGCTCCCTAGTAAGACTAAGTGTTTTCAGCCATTGTCCTGTTGCAAGACTAATGTTTGCCAATGGCTAACTGGCATATGAGCCTCAGGAAATGGAATATACATTCCTAATTTTGTCTTCATTTTCTTTGCCAGGGTTCAAGATTTTTCAAAATCATTACGCCCAATTCAGATAGATTGGATTGTTTGAACAACAAGACATTAGGAGGTATGAGACAAAAGTGATTTAGGAAACAGGGTATTTTTTACAAGAATATATCTTATTTCATGAAAACACATCACAATATGACTCTTTAATGCAACCAACCTCAAGTCTAGTGTACTAACACAGAATAAACCTGCAGTTCAAGTTGAATGGATGGCAGATGGATGGGATTAATTCAAAAGTCAGACATTTAAGTCTCCTATAGTCTAAAAGCAGAGTAATGAAAAGGACATTATGGAATGTGATTGCATATTACCTTAGTATTGTGGGGAAATATATATAAAAAAGGAATTGGTCTTATTAATAATGAGCCTATAATTGGTGATACAGATTTCAGAATACAAAATCGGTGAGAACATATGGTTGCTTCCCTACAAATGGGACACTGGGAGTAATCACCAAGCAGCAAAATCTATTACCATTGGAATGTTTTAGATTTTGTTTCTGGCATGCTCAGATATGTCTTATTCCACAATAAACACTGTGTTAAAAAGCAAGAAAAAGGTCTGTTGTTTTTAAGTGTACAGCAACACCACTTATCAAAATGAAGAGAAGCTTTATGTTGTGAAATTTTTTTTAAAGACAGACCTGGATAGGGGAGTCTCTTCCTTTTTAAGGCATCATCAGTCTCAGTAAAAAGGGGAGGTTACCATTATGAACAGTCTGTCTGTGCTGGACTCATCTGCTGGTGCAGCTAGTATCCGGGGATGAATTATTTCACTCACTCTCAGTGTTGTTCTCTGAAAGCATTAAAATAAATGCATAAATTTCACTCAGTGAAACTTCTCAGCCAGGAGACTAGTTGTTGTCAGCACTGTGTTTATTGTTTCTTCATATAAATGTTTTCAAATTGGATAACTTGGGGACTTATTTTTTTCAGCCTCCCAAATGAGCATATTGTGTATAACAATTTTTCATATGTTCTTGAATCAGCAGACTGCCTGTTAATTGCCTGAAGTATTCCCAGATTGGCCATTAGGAGAAAGAACTTCTGCAACACTTTCATTTTCCCCCTCACCTGTTCTCCATGTCACCAGCCCTCAGCTGGTGAGCTAAAGTGCCAGAATATTCTTATTTTGTGGCACCTTTCAGTTCTCCAACTGCAGGCCAGACATCAACACATTAGATGCCTTGAAAATACCCTCTAAAATATTTGTTCCCCAATGAGTCTGTAAAAAAATGTAGTGCCTTGTTAGACACTAATTGTATCTGCCATGTAACCGCACCACTACATTACCCATATGTCAAGGTATTCCCTTAGCTCCCTGATTAATAATAAAATCTCTTATTACATCCCTGCTAATTGAGGATACTGTGCAACAATACAAATGTGTTATCTACTGGAGGTAGCTTTCAGGGGCAAGATTCAAGTAAACCACTTACTGTCTGCAAGAATTTCATTCCTTCTTCCTTCATTAGCATTATCTGGGCCATGGAGACCTTATCCCAGCTATAGCTTTTAAGTCACTTTAGGGACAGTAACTGTTAGCAGCCCTTTACCACTCTTCTCAGCTGTACAGGAATTGTTCCAGAAGAATGCATTTTGGCTGCGGTAGCCTGATTTGAGTACATGCCTCCAATACACACAGGGTTACTATAGTTAGGACCTGTTTAAAAAAAAAATCTCACCCATCTTGCTAGAGGCAATACTGTGTAGCGTCAGTATGGAATAAGGGTGAGCATCAGGAAAGAACAGCAACATTGAGAATGCTAATTTGAGCCACCTGGTGGCATTTTATCCTCCACTTCCTCTCATCCTCCAAACAAAGTACTTAAAATCAGAAAAAGTTTTGCAGCTGCCACAGTCTCTCCCAACACACATACATTGCTACCCTGACACCCCTGACACTGCCCCAGCTAAAATAAGAGGGGTGAATCTATGAAAAAGCCTGCTTTTTTTTTTTTTCCCAAGTGGTTCAATTTAACCCTTTTTTCTGTCAGGCTGAAGGATGCCCTTATAATTTTAGTTGAAGAAAAATGGCCTTTAGTGCATTCAGGCAATTTTATGCTCGGCAGCTGGTATTTCAAAATAGAGAGCGGGGCTCTGAACCTCTGAATCTTGAGCCAGCTATATGGAGCCTATTTGTAATTATCTGCCTAATTGATAGTCACACAAGTCACACAGTTTGGCCTTCATGTGCATACTCTCTAGCTTGGGACTTGTAGTGTGAGGCAGAGATATTTATGCTCTCTAGAAACAAAGTGCTATTTTATCTCTGGTTTTGTCAGGAGACCCAGCATTAAAGTGCAAATATCTGAGGAATAGTAAATTCCCCAGGATCTACGTCTAAACCATAATAGGTAGAAATTTGGTGGAGTTGTGCATTCAGAGAAACACACCTGCACCTTCCTGAGTGGGTAATGTTTTATCCTTGCAAATTTCTTTGCTAACAACGGATGTCCTCATGACTGAAAAGGAGGCTAATGCAGGTATCTGCTCTCCTGTAGTTGTATATTTGAGTGATGGTACTTCGGACCTGAGCTCTTCCACATATTCGAAGTAACATCCAAATTAAAAACCCATAACTGAATGTTGCAAGAGATCTGTGGCCACCAAGGAACATCATGGTTGTCACTCAGATGCATACTACGGCCTTTGGTACTTTGCAGCAGCAGTTGGATGCAACTGGACTTTCCCCATGTACTAGTACACCTTCCCGTTAAGAATTGCTGGTAGAACAGATAGAACTTTCAGTTAAAGATTGCTTAATATTTGCTTTAAAAGATCCAGTTGTCAGTGGCTGCTTTGGTCAGAACATTCTCACATCGGGTCACTGCTGTAGCCTTATCCTTCTCTTAAGAGATTCAATTCTAACAGCTCAGACATTTCTGTATATAAGCTTAGAGTAAAGTAGCTTGTTTTGTTCATGTAAAAAGAAGTGTTAAACCTATTTAAGTGCTTTTTTTTTTTATGTGTTTCCTTGCTTTCAAATAAGACTTTGAAGTCCATCTGAGGTTAGAATATCTTCACAGCTGAAGACTCCATAAACTTTCTAGGGAACCTGTTCCAGTATTTTATCACTCTCACAGTAAAAAACCTGTTTTTCATATGTTCAGATCGAATTTTCATAGAAGCATAGAATGGTTTGGGTTGGAAGGGACCTTAAAGATCAGCTAGTTCCAACATCCCTGCCATGCACAAAGACACCTTCCACTAGATTAGGTTGCTCAAAGCCCCATCCAACCTGGCCTTGAACACTTCCAGGGATGGGGCATCCACAACTTCTGTGGGCAACCTGTTTCAGTGTCTCACCACCCTCATAGTGAAGAATTTCTTTCTTACATCTTATCTAAATCTACCTTCTCTCAGTTTAAAGCCATTACCCCTTGATCTATCACTACATGCCCACGTAAAAAGTCCCTCTCCAGCTTTCTTGTATGCCCCCTTCAGGTACTGGAAGGCTGCTACAAGGTCTCCCCGGAGCCTTCTCTTCTCGAGGCTGAACAACCCCAACTCTCTCAGCCTGTCTTCCTAGGAGAGGTGCTCCAGTCCTCTGATATCTTTGTGGCCTTCCTCTGGACCTGCTCCAACAGGTCCCTGTCCTTCTTATGTTGGGGGCCCCAGAACTGAATGCAGTACTCCAGGTGGGGTCTCACCAGAGCAGAGTAAAGGGGAAAAATCACCTCCCTCAACCTGCTGGTCACGCTTCTTTTGATGCAGCCCAGGATACTGTTGGCTTTCTGGGCTGTAAGTGAATTTTCTGTGTTTCAATTTGTGCCCATGGCCTCCTGTCCTGTCACTGGGTACCACTGAGAAGAGTCTGGTTCCATCAACTTTACTCCCCCCCATCAGGTATTTTTGTATATGGATATAAATATATATAATCCCTGAGCTTTTTCTCTACTCGTATGAACGATGCTCCATTCCCTTCATCATCTTTGTAGTCCTGCACTAGACTTGCTTCAGTATGTCCACATATGTCTTGTACCGGGGAGCTCAGGATTTAAACCAGCAATCCAGGTGTGCCTGACCAGGGCTGAGCAGAAGGGAAGAATCACCTCCCTTGACCTGCTGGCAACACTCCTTATAATGCAGCCCAGGAAGGGCTTTCTTTGTCATGAGGGTGCATTGCTGGCTCGTGGTCAGCTGTCTGTCCCAACAGGACCCCCACCTCCTGCTCGGCAGACCTGCTCTCTAGACAGTCAGCCCCCAGAGCATACTTGTGCCTGGGATTATTCCTTCCCAGGTACAAGGCTTTGCATTTCGCTTTGTTGAAGTTCATGAGGTTCTTGTCAGGCCACTGTCCAGTCTGTCCAGGTCCTTCTGAATGGTGGCACAACCACCTGGTGTATCAGCCCCTACTCCCTCTGCAAACCTGTTGAAGATGCACTCTGTCCCACCTTCCAGGTCATTTATGAAGAGGTTAAAGGGTATATGAACCCAGTATTGATCGCTGGGATACACTAGTAGTGTCTAGCCCCCAACTAGAGTTTGTGACACTGATTACAATCCTTTCAGCCCAGCAGTTTAGCCAGTTTTCAATCCACCTCAATGTCCTCTTATCTAGTCTGTATTTCATCTGTCTGTCAATGAGGGTGTGTCCTGGTTTTGGCTGGGATAGAGTTAATTTTCTTCCTAGTAGCTGGTATAGTGCTGCGTTTTGGATTTAGTATGAGAATAATGTTGATAACACACTGATGCTTTAGTTGTTGCTAAGTAGTGCTTACATAGTCAAAGACTTTTCAGCTTCCCATGCTCTGCCAGGTGCACAAGAAGCTGGGAGGGAGCATAGCATAGCCAGGACAGCTGACCCAAACTGGCCAAAGGGGTATTCCATACCATATGATGTCATGCTCAGTATAAGCTGAGGAGGAGTTGGCCACGGGACAGCGATCACTGCTTGAGGACCGGGTGGTGAGCAATTGCATTGTGCATCACTTGCTTTGTATATTTTTTTATCATTATTATTATTATTACTACTATTTTACTTCATTTTATTTCAATTATTAAACTGTCTTTATCTCAACCTATGAGTTTTCTCACTTTTACTCTCCCTACTGACTCCCCCATCCCACCAGAGGCGGGCGAGTGAACAATTGGCTCTGTGGTGTTTAGTTGCTGGCTAGGGTTAAACCACAACAGGGTGTTACAGGAGACAATATCAAAAACTTTACTAAAGTAAAGACAGACAACATCAACTGCTCTCCGTTCATCCACCAAGCTAATCATTTAATTGCGAAAATCTATGAGGTTGATTAAGAACAGTATTCCCTTCCTAAATCCATGCTGACTACTCTTGATCACATTCTTGTCCTTCATGGTTTGGAAATGGCTTCCAGGATTAGTTGGTCCACCACCTTCCCTGCGATTGAAGTCAAGCTGACAAGCCTGTAGTATCCCAGATACTACTTGCCCTTCTTGAAGATAGGAGTGACATTTGCTCTTTTCTAGTCCTCAAGAGCCTCTCCCAGTTACCACCTCCTTTCAAAGATAATTGAGAGTGGCCATGCAACGACATCTCCCTCAGCACTTGTGGGTGCAGTCCACCAAGCCCCATGGACTTGTGTGTGTCTGCTTTGTTTAAGTCCTCCCTAATCTCATCCTCCTTCACTGAAAGTAAGTCTTCCTTGTTCCAGACTTTCCCGCTGGTATTAGGGGTCTGGTATTTCTGGAGGTTGGTCTTAGCAGTTAAGACCAAAGCAAAGAAGGCATTGAGTACCTCAGCCTATTCTGTGTCTTTTGTCACCAGGTTCTCTGCCCCATTCAGCAGCTGGTCCACATTTTCCCTAGCCTTCTTTTTGCTGCTGATGTACCTGTACAAGCTTTTTGTGTTGTCCTTCATGTCTCTTGCGAGATTCAACCCCCTGTGAGCTTTGGCTTTCCTAACCCCATCCCTGCAAGCTCAGACTGTATCTCTATATTCCTCCTAGGTTAGGTACCTCTGCTTCCACCTCTTGTACACTTCAGTTTTATGTCTGAGTTTAGTCAGGAGTTCCTTGCTCATCCATGCAGGTCGCCTACCACCTTTGTTTGACTTCTTATGTGCCGGGCTGGACCTTTCTTGAGCTTGGAGGGGGTGATCCTTGAATAACAACAAGCTCTCATGGACCCCTCTTCTCTTCAAGGCCATAACCTGTGGGATTCTTCCAAGCAGATCTCTGAACAGGCCTGTGTCTACTCTCATGAAGCACAGGGCTGTAGTCCCACTTTTTGCTCTGTTCCACACTCTCAGGCTTCTGAAGTTCACTATCTCATGGTCATCCCAAAGTTCTGTCCCCACCCAGCCCTTCCTTGCTGTCTAGTAGGGTTCCTCTCCACATTAGCTCCTCAGGAAGTTGTCAACAATGCACTCCAGAAAACTCCTGGATTGTTTGTGCCCTCCTCTGCTGTCCCTCCTGCAGATATCAGGGTGGTTATAGTTCCATTTGAGGATCAGGGCCTGCGGCCATAAGGCTTCCTCCAGTTGTCTGAAGAAGACCTCTTCTACCTCATCCTCCTGGTCAGGAGGTCTATAGCAGATAGCCAGAACAATGCCACCCCTGTTGGCCTGCTCCCTAATCCTGACCCTCATACGCATAAATGGTTGAATTATAAATCTCTGAAAAGTTCTGGTTTTGTCTTCTGAGTAGGTAAAAGTTACAAGCTGCACTGAAAATCTATTCACAAATATGTTTCTGTTACTTTGGTTTGACTTTCTGGCTTTGCAATTTTAGTGTCTAATTATTTGGCTTGGGAGGAGAGAAGGGGCAGATGTGTCATTTCTGCCAAACCAGAGGAGCAACCTGAGCAAAGAGATGCTTATGAATCCAGACATCTGTTCAAACAGAAATTGAGTGGTTTCTCTTTTGCAAAAATTTTCATAAATATTTAGTTATAAGACAGGCCTTTTTTTTACCTAGATTTTTCTGGTAAATATAGAGTCAAACAGCATTGATCAGTAGTTCAGATCGGTGCTCATAAAAGGTGTGACCTTGCACTTATTACTGAAATTTGTTCTGCTACCCTGGGATAGCTTCTGTAGTCTTCTCAAGTATTGACTAACTTGTTTCATGTTGCTATTTCTGGCATCTCAGTATTACCCTCGCTTTCAGGGTTTAATTTATATTTGTATAACTATCCTGTACAAAACCAATCCTAGCAGAGATGCATGGATTACTGTATTCTGATATTTTTGCCAAATTGGAAAACAACCATTCATTCCCACTGGGATTTTCTGGCTAAATGCGTAACCTTACTGAATTCAATGACAGAAGCCCTCTCACTTCAGTAGCATTCAAATTTCACCACCTGTTTCTAGTCCATGGCAGCACCTTAAGAATTCCACTGTACAAGGGAGCTCATCATAGCCTGTTGCAAGTCCGAATAAATTATATCAAGTGTTATTCCTTTAGAAAACTTTGTGATTTGTTTCTTTTTTTTTTCCTTCAGGCGTAATGCTTGAATGCTTATTGACAAAGAATATCTGAGATAGTTCAAAAAGAAAAAAATGCTGATGTTGAAATGTGGGTTCTGTGCCCTTTCAGAAGGATGTCTATTCTCGAGTTCCCTGGGGCTTGCTTGTGTCACTCTGTTTCTCCCGTGCCTCCATTTGTTTCATATCCTCCCCGTCATACAAACCATGTTTTGATGCCTGCAGAACAGATGTTGTTTTCAAGCTGGCTCATGGCCGTCTTTCAAGAGGGTTGTGAGGGAACCTGTTCCCCTGCAAACTTTCTAATGGCACCTCTGCTGCACAGATTGCAGACTTCAGTGCAGATACCTGTTTCTTTGTGCATGGGAAACAGGATGCTGTATTGAACACCATTTATGTTGTATGAGAATGGTTTGTTCATTAGAGATAATAAACATGCATGGGCCTTGCTCACCTTCCAGGCACCCACTGTGTTGGGTGCTGAATATGCAGCCAGCAGCCCGAGTTGCTTGTAAATCAAAAAGATGGGACTGAGAAAAGGTAAGAGAAGAAATAGAAGTGAAATGACATCACCTGAGCTTAAACAGCAGTTCACTGGCAGACTGGGACCCCAGAATCTGTTTTTAACATCTGCTCTTACATCTTATGCTCTTTGCTGTGCTGTGCCTCTGTTCTTCCAGCCAGTTCTGGGAATCTGGCATTGCAGATACCCATATTTATTTGGATCTTTTCTCTAGGAACCAGATTATTTCAGATTACAGATTTACTACTGGAGAGTGTTTTTCTTGTCTAAGACCCTCATGATAGTTTTTGTCTATGGTGTCTTGCTTTGTCTTTTTCCTGTTTCTCTCTCCTCTTCACTTGCTGTTGACTGTCTTTGGGTATTTTACTGATAGGTGTTTCAATTATGCAAGGATGAGATATATTTACCCTCCATTTGCCAGTTCAGCTTTGTATAAGAACAAAGCTTTCTACTGTATACTTACTCCTAATGGGACTTCACCAGCTCTGTTTTTATCTCCAAGTTGTGTCACCTTGAATTTATCATGCATTTATAGTGAAGTTTTATATGTCTGTGATGCAACTTGGTTATTTTTGTTGTTTATACCTTGTTTCAGCATGCCTGTCTAAAAGCATTATTATGACACTTTTTGCTATTACAGGGAAATACTATAAAGGCTCCATTTTAGATTCCTTCCAGTAGATAGGCTGACCTCAATGTGCTCTTAAGGCCTATTCTACTTGTTTATGCCAAAGGACTGTACATACTCTCAACAACAGTTACTGAATTCTTTGTCAGAATTTTGTGGTATGGAAGAGGCTTTCTTTTTACAAGTGAAGAATGCCTGTTCCTAAAAAATAACCTTCTTTCAAATATCTCCAGTTATCAGTCCAAACCAAACTGCCTAATACATTAGAAATATAGTCCATCATGCTTTGAAATCCACAGTCCAAAGTGTAGAACTCGATCTTGTTGCACAGACTCTCATAGACTGTGTTATTTTTATATTTAAAACTTATTTTATTGGGATTTTGGCATAGCATAATGTTCATATGAGAAATTAAATCTCCCAAACAATATTATCAACCACTGTATGGTTGGCAACAAGACCCCTGCGAAATTGTCTTCAGCTGGATCAGGAGATACTTCCCAAACCACTGCTTTGCTCAGTTCTTAAACTCCAGCTGATTGTGATTCTGTATGAGCACCCCAGCACAAGCATGTCCCTTCATTATTGATATCCCTCATTATAGTTAATCTGAACCACATGCAAAATGCCTTTTAACTGCCTCTATACAAAAGACTATCCTATGTGATCATTTGTCATGGTTTAACCTGGCAGGCAGCCAAATACCACGCAGCCGCTCACTCACTCCCCCCACCCCCAGCCGGACGGGGAGAGAATTGGAAGGGTAAGAGTAGAGAAAAACTCGTGGGTTGAGATAAAGACAGTTTAATAGAACAGGGAAAAAAAGGGAAAATAATAATGATAATGATAAAATATACAAAATGAGTGATGCACAATGCAATTGCTCACCACCCGCGCTGACCGATAACCGAGTAGCGATCGCTACTTCCTGGATCACGCCTACCCTTCATATACTGAGCATGACGTCACATGGCATGGAATACCCCATTAGCCAGCTGGGCTGGCTGTCCTGATTATGTTCCCTCCCATCTTGCGTACCCAGCTCAGTCAGTAGGCACGGGAGCTGTCCTTGGACTAGGAGGGCACTTAGCAACAACTGAAAACATCAGTGTGTTATCAACATTCTCCTCATACTAAATCCAAAACACAGCACTAGGAAGAAATTTAACCCTATCCCAGACGAAACCAGGACATCATTTCTGTATCACCAGCAACAGTTTCAAATGACTATTGACAAATACTTTATTGCTGTACAAACTGACCAGTTTTGCAGCAGGGACCACTGAGGGTAGTCTCTGGAAGTCATCCTCCAGGCTGGGTGTTAAACAGCCTGGAGGAGTCTCCAGAATCATCTAAAATTACCACCAAGAGGGCTTATGCACCAACTAATCAGGTAGCTAATTGTGAAGGTGGCCAGGAGTCTAGCCACTTACCCAGTTCCAAGAGGGTCAGTTGACTCCAGTCAGACCATTGTCTCACCTCTTCCGATGACCTGCTGGGGAACTCCTGGGCCACCCCCAAATTAACGACTCAGGTGTACTGGGTGTGCACACGGGCACAGCCCTGATACCCAGCTGCACCACAGTTATTGCTAAATGGCAGGCTTGATTTTCATACTTACATCCATTTACAATTTAAATTCCACAGGTCTTGCCACAATATTTTTCTTAGCATTTTAGTATTTCCTCTTTCTGTGGCTGTGCCACATCCTGACTTCATAGGGGAAATCTTTTAGAAGTTGTATTTAGTTGCTATTTTCAAATAGCGTGCTGGCTGCCTACGCTTTCCCCATTCCACGTAAACAAGCTTGTTCTCCAGAATTGCTAGGGGTAACATAGTATTCCATCTCTGTCTGGCTCTGATTTAATCTTAGCTCATTTTTCTCATTTCACTCACAGATTCTCATTTGGCATATGTGATCCCTCATCCATTTTAGTTAGTATCCAGATTTTTTCCATCAATACCCATTGAAAGTTTTACCTCTTCCAGGATTATACAAGCCCTTAGCAGTAGTGCTGCCTCATAGTTTATTATTATGGGTGTATTGCTTTTGAATGTGGACAGAAATGTCATACACATTTCATTACATAGAAGCTGCATTTCTGCAGCTGTATGTTACATAGAAGTAACATACAGGGAACCCCTTTCTGATTGACTTCCTATCATTTGTGTCCTCTTTCAAGTAACATTATTGCAGCACTACCTGGGTTTCAAGGGGGTTTGCATTCAAAAAAGCTTTTCTAGCAGTACTTTTTGCTTGGGAACCCCTAGTCTGGAGAGGGCTTTCTTTTCTGTTTGTCATTTCTAGCTGAAGAGGTAAACTAACCAGACTGGATTTTTTTTATCAAATGAAGGTGTTAGCCAATACTGCTGAAATTAAGTAGAAAAACAGCCTATCTACTAAACACCATTGTAAGGCAATGGAGTCTAATCTCACTGTGCTTCGTTCAGGAGATTTTGGCATCATGCTATGATCTAGGCACCTATTTAATCTTTATTTTGTCCCTCTGTATAATTTTTTTGTTTTAAGGAGGACCTTACTCCTCCTTTTTTTCCACAAACCATTACAAACACAGCAAAAGAAGACTTTACTGGGCAAGTATTTTTCTGTTTTAAGTCTTTGCAATGCTGTGAAACTCTGGAGCAGGTGCAGTCAGCTGGGTCTGCCCTTACACGGAAAGACACTGTTTTATGCTTTTACAGAGGGGTTTCTCTCTAAATGACAGGACACACCCTTTAACAAACACCCCACCCATCTGCTCACCATACCTCCTTTGTGTCGTTGCTTCTGGAGAAAATATTCATTCCTTTTGATAGGAATCCATCCTTATTACAAGCAAAAATGCTAGATTAAGTCATGTACACTTAGTAAAAAGCTATGCTTTTGAGTTCCTGACTGCAAAACTGAGAAAAAGAAAAAAAAAGCAACAAAAGAGGAAAGTAGAGAAATGAGATATAGTCTTGCAGGATAGCTGACATTTAAGTCTTTCCTTGTGTATCACCATGGGTCTTTCAGGCCCAGCTTAGCCATGGGGTCTGATGACTAAGCTGGTGCTGTCTTCCTGGGTACTTTCACTCAGAGCTTGGGATGGGGATCTCCGTCTTGCTGTTTTCAGGGCACCTGACTGTTTTCAGGTGTTTCAAGAAAAGTGAAACTTCAAAGTAATGTGTCAAGAATACAACTACTCAATTCATATCTAATTTATAGACCTTATTGTACTGAAGTTTTCTTCATCTATTTGGACTTAGAGGATGCAAATGAGGCATCTGAGAATGATTCTCCTTTGATGTACGTGAAGATTGTTCATTCATGTTTATCTTTTTGCTCAGGGAGTCAATTAAATTTCAGCTGTAGACTTACATCAGAAACTTTTCTGAATTTATATCAGATTATATACATTAAGTTATCCCTGTACAGAAAAATGTCTAGACACCAAACAAATGAAACAAATGTTGGAGGTATGGACACAGTATTCAAATGAAGAAAATTCGGTTCCCTCCATTCTTATCCATAACAGGGATTGCAAAACATCATGACAAATCAAATAATAGTAGTAATAAGGGCAAGAATTTATTGTCCTAAACACTTAAATAGAATACAGTGTCTTCTCTGTTTCCACTAGATACTAGATACCAATAGGGAAGGCATATCTTAAGCGTATCTGTTTACGGTCTTGCACAGGTCACAAGTGATGTAAGTAGTGCATTATTTGCTCTGCTCACATGCTGAAGGGCTTAGGGCAGTCTTACTCTTTTTCTTTTAAAAATTCCGCACCCAAGATATGGGCTAATCAGAGAGTTTATTTCCCTCCTCTCACATATTCCTGAAACTGTTATATCTTTTTGCTCTTTCAGTCATAGCAAGTATCCTCTCTCATTGCTGACATAATTAGATTTCTGATCCACAGCTTTCCACACAAAGGGTAAAATTTACTCTTGCTCACTATCACTGACCCAAGCCTTAAGTGTCTGTCAGTGTTATGCTGAACACTGAAGTGAAGGACAGGTCCTGTGTTAGTCTTCTCAGAGCAATGAATTTCACCCTTCAGTGCTTCACAGATCCCAGAGAAGTCACTTAGGCTGGCTGGTAATAGCAAAAGTTCACTGGACTATCCCAGCATCCATAATAAATATAGCTTGAGTTAATTTTCCTGTGTGTCAAACTGGTACACTACACACCGAAAACTATTTCTAGCATATTAATCAAGCAAAATGAGAGTAATGCAGAGTCATCCTACTATAACCTTCATGACTATAACATCTGAGAGGTGTCAAATGACATTCGCTCTGCATGCTTAAAATTGCTTTTATGCTGCTATAGCTCCCCAAAGAAAATAAGCTATATTTGGCAGAAAAAAAAAAAATCAATATGCAAGTCTTTTTGATGTTACTACTGTGTTGAACTACAAGTGAGGAAGGGAAGGTGCAAATTTTATGTTACTCTTTTAACCAAAGTCATTAAGATAGCAAAATATTTTAAGTAGCAAACGTGCCTGAGTGAAAAGAGGAGAAACACTGTAAAAAAATTCTGATATGCAGAAAACCAATCTTTCTTATGACCTTGTTCTTAACAACCAAATGGCTGTCAAAGAACTGTTTGGGGAAAAATAGTTTACAGAAGCAGAAAGCTCTGCAGACTCATAAAAATTACTGATATTATAAATAAGGTCTACATTGTATGAAGACTAAACCATCTAAAATTAAAGGCATACTAATCCTAAATTACTCTATTTTCCAGGATGTCAAGTCTCTTACATGGACAAAGTCTGATTCAGTAGCAGGCAAATGACTGACTTATAATAGCCTTCCTGGAGGTCTAAGGGACATTTGCAATTTTTCCTCTCTCTCTTTATGTGATAATTTAAGTCCCTTTGTATGAATGAATTGTTCTTTGCTTCTAATGGTAGTCGGTCCAGGCAAATGGTAAAAAAACCCCAACCTGTGGCTTTCACTTAGAGCACAGCAGCATGTAAGGGTACACAGACATGAATGTTCATCATTCTGTCTTATAATGATATGTGTTTAGTATAGTTTAGTGTTATTATGTATACTTGTTCTTTTTGAATAGTGTTTTTGATTTCATAGGCCTAAATGTACGCTCTTGGAAGAGTCTCATTTGAAGTAGTGCTGAGTACCCACAGATCCACCCACAAACCACTTCTGAGGAGCAATTATGGCAAAGCTTTGAATTCTTTCCTCAAAACCATACTGAATACAGTCGGCAATAATTTTCTTCCTGAAACAGAATTCCTCCTGTTAAAGTCCATCTTCATTCCCTGCCCTGTACAGAATAAAATTGAAGTCTTTAACCATAGCTTTTAAGGTTTCACAAGTGTGCTTCCCTATCTTCTCTGCTCTTTTTGGAGCTACTAAATAACAGTAATAATAAAACTGGCCTCTGGCATTCCCTTGAAATTTCTTGTCATTCAATGTCAAAACCCAATTTCCCACTGCCCTTCTCATTTAGATTCATAAACTTAAATTTGCAAATCCTTCATTCCCTCTCTAGGTATATGAAATCTAAATGAGTTCATTAAAAAAAAAAAAATCTACCTGAAAGATATGCTAAGCTATATGCCAACAGCTATGCTAGGACAGTTGAACTTTTAATATATTAGGTTTATTTTCATTAAAACCTTCCATGCTTTCTTCTCTTTTTCCATTGTTTCCGTATATGCCTTCTGTTTCTGCACTCACTTGCCTTCAGTTGAGACTTTTCCCTTTCTTCCCTTTTGCTCTGTGGAAAAGTCCACAAAATTTAAAATATTATCTTTCTTCAATGATTTAGTAGAATTAAAAGGAGGTTCATTAACTCAACTATGTAATTACAGAGGAAGAATTTGGAATATTTTTAAAAAAAGAAGTCCATTTGTTATTCAGGTGTGTTGTGTTTTTTTTTTTTTAATATATAATTTCATTTACTCTCTGCTGAACTCAGTGGAAACTTTCCATTTAGGTGGTCCGTTATCCCCACTTACACATAAACAGAAAGTTCTACATAGTGCGGTTTACATTTCAGTCATATTTTAAAATATACACTGGATTTCGTTATGACAGCTTTTCCCTTTGTCACTAAAATTGGCCTATAAGATCTGATTCATGCCCGTCCTTTCTGCCCATCTAAGCCAAGTCTTTCTTTTTGGCTCTTTTTGATAACTTAGATCTATTGACTCTACGGTGCATTGTCCATGACAGCGGATTAGGGAGCAAGAATGATCTCTGAAAACCAGGCTGGCTTCTATTCAATGTTTTACATATTTAGCAAACACTATGCTTATTTTTTCACTAGCATCTTCTTTCCTGCCCTCTTGCCTGCCATAACCATTTTTACGGCCTTTCTGGAACTAGTTTTCCTGTTTCTCCTGTTTTACAGCAGTGTATGCCTGTGAGAAGGCTCTGTGTGAACGTGGGGAAGGGCCGTGTTGGATCAGAAAGCAGCACCAAAACAGGCTGGTGATGAAATCTGACTCTCAAGCATCTTAACTTAATGTTAGAGGAGAACAAGGCAATAAGATAGAACAAAGTTATCATATCTCACTAAACAAATGTCCTTCCAGCCTCCCTTCTTCCTAAGCTTATGTTTGTATATATTAAAATGTAATTGATCATATAGTTTTAATGCCCAGAGTTGCATATTATTTTTGCTGCCTAATCTGAGTATTGACATGGTTTCAGTGGCTGCTGTGAGCACTGTTTGAATAAAAAAAATTATATGGTTTTATTAAATCCATCATGGAAATTAAATTCCATATTTCATATTTCTTTCTCTTTGAAATCACTCGACAGATAACAATCCAGGAATACTGATTCTGAATGTATGTATTTTTGCAAGTGAATAAAGGTATATGTAAGAAATCCAAGAAGGTATTGATGAGCAAATTCAGGAACTGACTCTTGAAATTGCTGGGATATAAACACTTCCCAGAAGATTTGCTTGCTTGATTTATTAAGAATTCCTGAAAACTTTTTCACATTTACTTCCCACCCTTCCACATCTTGATTTTTTGCTCTGCTTATATCTTTTACAGATGTATCTATAGGAGTCTGCACTATTTTAAAAATACTATCCAGATTCTTCATTAAATTTCATTTATTACTATCTTCCTGCTTAAGGAAAAAATATATACTCATTAGAAGGATTCAGCAAGTCCAGCTAAAATAAGAAATGTTTTGTGGGGTCATGTTAAGTGGCTTATAACATATCCAGTTACCTGTTAGCTTTCCAGAAACAGATTGGCTATTACAGATGACAAAACATTGAACTTAAAATAATTATTATACTCTTTGCATGGAGCAAACAGTGCTTTGGGAAGGATTAAGGCAGATTCTGCCTCCAGACTGCGCACCCTTTGGTCTGCTAGGCTGTTAGTCCTCCTTGCATCTAACAACAGGAATATGAAGATTCTATACATAATAAAATAAAATATAAAATATAAAATATTAAATTGAGGTATCCTATACTTTTCTGCTTTTTAATTTTTGTAGTTGTCTTTCCCAAGTTGCTACCAGTGGATTACATGTTTCCTCAGGCAGGAGGCGGTGCTTAAAGGCTGCTTTAGTTGTTAAAGTTAGGCTAAATACAAGCAAATAAACAGACAAGCAAACATAGAGAGTTAGACCATGGAGCACATTTCTAGTGAAGAAAGTTTTATTTATTTGCTTGCTTGTTTGCTTGTTCACTTGCTTAATTATTTTGCACATATAGCCGTAGACCACTGGGAAATTAGAAGATAAGTAGGAGATATGGGTGGGCAAAACCATGCTATCACAGAGCAGATATCTAAGTCTGGCTTGTGACTGTTTCTGTAGGGCTGTGCAGAGCTGAGACTTCTGTGGACTTGTCATGAGGGCTGAAGGCTGCTTCTAGACCTGAAGTGCAGGCTCTCCTCCAGATGCCTCTCTTCCAAGCATCGTTCCCAAAGGAAGAGGAAAGGCTGAATGTCCTGCTGGCTGATCTTATGCTTTCCCTAAGTCTAGTCTCGTAAGTCCTGAGGAAATTAGGACCTCAGGATGCAATTTTAATTATAATATGTCTTTATTTCTTCTTTTTTTTTGTTTTTTTACTTGTTAAGTGTCCTAGGAAGAGAGCAACAATCAAATACAATTGTTTACCTCTACAAAGGGGAGATAAAGGCTGTTTGATTTGTTCATTCCTTTATTCCAAACCCACTTAAACTACAAAATGCAAGCAGGAAAGCAGTCGAGCTTCTTGCAACCAGTGAAATATTCAAGTTTTCAAAAAGCACAGTGGTGGGATTTCTTTTTGGTTTTTGTTTGTAGCATTTACTTTTGCTCTTCAGAGTGTATGTAACTTTAAGTCTGCAATACTGTTCTGATTATATGAGTTCTGGCACAATAGAGTGCGAAAATAAGGTACACATTTGCAAGAGGCTAAAATGAAATCTGTTAATAATTGCTTTGGGTTGAATTGTAAAGGAAGGCATTATGTTGCCAACGGCAAGTGGACAATTTGTGCAGATGGTAGTTCAGGGATGGCACAACCCCTATGTGCAACAGGTTCATAGCAGCAGATGTTGGAGACTGAGACACTTCATCAGGCACAACTTACTTCTGTTCCCTGCGCATTACTTTAGAAATGCAGGCTGTATTTTGCGCTCATCTAGGTTTGATGGTTTTCAACAACTCCATTACTCTGACATTGGTGACTGTACTACATTCTGCCGATGTACGGTTTTTAGAGGCAAACTTGTTTTGTGTAAGTACACAGATGACACTTTCACATCATCTGTATTCTCTAATTGGAAGAAAGGCCTTGTGATGAAGTGTGAGAGGCAGCAAGCTTCCTCATGTCACCACAGAGTAGGTAATGTCATTCAAATGACAGCAGAGACTACTTATAACATACGAAGTCTACTATGCTTCTGGAAGGACCCCAAAGTACAAGTATTCACATGAAAATGCTATTCAGTGTATGTTGTCTTAACAAACAAGGACACTTTTGCAAGGTCATTTTACTGGTGATAAGTGCTTATTTGTTTTTCAGTTGGATAGCTGGACATAATGTGTTTCTTAAAGTTTGAATTTTTTTGGCTTTGTTAGTACATTGATCATCCCTGTTCCTCCTCTTGAAAAAATGGGAAAAAAACCCAAAACCCAAACTCTATGTTAATCCAAATATTTCCTTGGAGGAGCGGACAGGAGAGAGGGGCATATCAGAGCATTATTATGTCTCTGTTGCTAAATCTTTCAGGGTATATTTTGTTTTGATTAGATGGGCCTGGTTTCCGCATACTTGAATTTTCTGCATCGTCCAGCAAGCCTGTTTCAGTTGAGCTTGTCTGGGACATTAAAGCAAGCAGATAAGCATAAAAACCTGCTTTGTGCTCTCTGAATTTGTGAGCACAGTGCAATGGCCTTTCTTTCTTAAGGAATCACATCTATTTTTCTGATGATCATGCCCATGTCATAATTCATCCTCTACAAGTTACTGCATATTTTCAATCAGCAGAGAGAAACCGCCAGTGCTTTCCATACAGACAATTGCATTTAAAAGTTTTATTTCTTTTATTTCTCATTAAACTGAAGGGTTGATTTGATAATGTTTTTTAATAGCAAGCATAGACTTACTTTAAATTAGGAATGGAAAACATAAGCTCCTGAAATGAATGTATAAATATATGTGTGTGTGTGTGTTTAAGCATGTATGTGCATGTATACATGCATATGCAAATATACAGATATATGCATAAAAAAGTAGAGAAGAGATATGTAATTTGAAGAAGGAAGTTAGTAAACAAACATGTCAAGGGGATTTCAAAGTTTACAAAGGTGCTGTCTGTTGGCCAACATGCTGTTATTTTTCCATGTGTGATTTAGCAAGGATTAGAAAATTAATCCTGTAACAAGGATTAGATGCTAAACCACTGAAATGAAAAGAGAGGAGGAAATAATCCTGACTGGCCATTTTTATGTAGATGAGATGACAAGCTGCCTCCCCACCCTCATGTCTGACCTTCTGATGGTCCCTGGACAAGCTGCATCATGTTGCCAGTTTGCCATTTCATATGATGATTTATGAAGTGGCTGGAGATTTCATAGATGGAAATCCTGTGTGTTACTAAGTTTGCTGATCCAGTTTAGACCACTGCCTCCTTTGCATTAGAATCAGCATTGCAGTACAGTATGTCCCCAGCAGACTGTCCCCTGGAGACAAGGAGATGAATGGTGAACTTTGTGCCCTCCTCACTCTTGACCTCAGTGGGCTCAAGATTTTAACTTCCATTTCCTACAGGAACTATTTCCTATATTTCATACAGTTTCATGGGCTTGTAATGTGCCATCTTTGTTTCCCCCCTCAATCAGAGAAATTAAACTTTTTCAGGTACTTTCTCTTCTAGCAGATTCTTTCATTTGCTCTGTTTGCTGAGTAGATTTTCTTTAACTAAAGACACATCTTTGTAAATAATCATATTTGAGGACATCTGGAACCTTCTGTCCTCATGTTGAAAACTTTATCACTGTCAGCATTCTTCTAAAGAACAAGAAATGTTCTGATAACATTACCAGCATCCTTATGATGAATAGCTTGAGAAGCTATTCCAGTCTTACATTACTGAAGAACTATGCTCAGATGAGGCTTTTACCTTTACTGAGAAAAGACAAGGGCATACGAAAGAGCTTTGGTTCTCTTAAAGAGGTTACAGCTCCCTCACGGACTGGGCAAATAAAGCAACAGAATATTGCTAATCATTCATTTAAAAGTCTGTCTTCTGTACACTGCTGTGGAACACCATTATTGCAAGGAGGTATGTAAGCAAGGTGAACATATGTCTGCTAACTCTGGAAATCAGTGCAGCTGTATGTACACCAGGTGATAAAATAAGATTAGAGGGACTATCTGCATTCCCCCTTTGCATCTCTCATAACATACATGCCCCGAATTTTATAAAGACAACAGAGCCTTTTGTACATTTGTTGCAGGAGCTCATTGTCGAATTCAAGCAGAGCAGACGTTGCTTTCCAGGAGCAATATGATTGATCAGATATCTAACAGAACTGCATGTTCTTGAATGAGACTCAAGTTGATGAAAGAGAAAAACTCCAACACTAACACATTTCATGAAAAAGAAAACATCTTGGTAGTACAATTCAATCCCACGCTAAAATTTCAGCAGTGAAGGACGTTGCTGGCTAGTTTTTCCGCATGGGGACCTTATCCTCCACAGGTTCTCACTGGGCATTTCTCTGTTGTGAAGGCTCTTTGTGTGCTTGAGCTTCCCCCAGGATTACTGGCAGCAGCTATTCTTTATGCCTGTGTCTTATCAGTATTTAGGCAAAAGGCAGTTGTAACCTTAGTGCTGGGAACTTTAAACTGCCAGTTGCACAGCGAAAGGGGACAGGGCATCAGTGGATGTCGGACATACTTGACAACCATCTTGAATGACATGAGCTGAGACTGGGAATGCTCATGTCAGTGGTGAATATGCTCCTTGCCAAAAAATTGATACAATGAGGGATAGGGAGGTGCTGGTTTCATACATGTTTGGTATTCCTAAGCTCAGTTTGGAAAGCCATCATGCTGAATTCACTTCTCCTGAAGACTCTGCCATCCCTTCTGTGACGCTTTTCCTGCCCTCTGCACCAGAAAAAAACACCAAACAGAGTAACTTGCCATATTATTTAGTAGGCACCTAAAATGCAGTCTGGTTGAGGAGAAGATACCACACTTTTTGCAGCTTGATCTGTGTTTTTACAGTATCCTTCCAATGCTGGGAGTTTCAGAGGCATAGCAGAAGTATTGGCAGTGTCACTTGGAACAGTGCTATACCCTGTTCTGAGATGAAAGGCATTAGTGAGCCAGTGCGTAGATTTAAAACACAAAGACTGTCATAGACTTTATTAAAACAATGGATTGTGCCAAGGCCAGATCCTGAGGCTCAAGAGAAAATGTGGTCAAACCTCTCTAGGCATAAACAAGTTATCGCAGATAATAGCTGGAGTTGCCTAAAGCCTGGTAGGTCAGAGCTAACACAGTACATTAAGCAAGGATTTTCCTCAACACAGGACAGAGAAGCCGTTAGCTGGAATTTATGTTTGTTGGACAAAAAAGTCAGAACTGAGAATTGCAAGTGAGAGTTTGAAAGGAATTTTTTTTTTTTTTTAATTAGAATAATTCCTCCAGAGAAACAATTTTATGGACAGATTCTGAAATGGATAGACTCTGAAGTGTTCTCCATGTTCATTGTGTACATTTCAACCCCATGGATATCTAATAGGTGACTATGGCATAGGCCCGGGATGATTTTTAAAATTTTTTCCAGTTTGTCCTTCAGGAATTGGGCAGGAGTTTTGGTATGTAGGTGAGCTGGTTATCAGGGTGGATGATGAATTTTCTTTATTTTTCATGGCTTCCTTTGATATTTTGAGGGCATTGTTCCATCTTTCAGGAGGGCAGGCATCTCTGAATAATTTGCTTATCATACAGGTACTACTGAGATTTAAGCATACTACCTAGGTGTGTATGTGCATGTTTCATTTGAGGAACCTAATACTGACAACAGCGATATGGCAGTGACATCATTAGTAGTAACTAAGAAAGCTGCTTTTAATCATAACAGAAGCAAAGATACCAGAAAATATGGTAAGCTATATGACTCTGTTGGTCATTTTGCTATTGATTTCTTAGGGAAGAAGCTCAGACACTTTGCTAATGGTGGCAGCTTAAAACCTTAGAGAGATACATGTTTGGAGGGCTACTCTGAAGGTATTGGCTTTAGTATCTAAGCCTGTTGTTTGGGCTTTAATGAAGTGCAGCTATTGAAAACAGACCAGGCAAGGGTCATTGAAAAGCCTGCTTTTAAATTGTTCATGGGCTTTGTTTGATTTTAAAATCCATTTCCATCCACAGTAGATGCAGATGGGATGACTGTCAACATTACTTCATAGCTGGAAAAAGCTGCTGTTACCAGGAGCGTTTTGTCAGAATATATACAATCATCACCTTTCTGAGAATTTGTTTAATTAAAGCATGTTTAACAGTTCATGAAAATTAGTTTTGCAAGAAGGCAAAACTGTTGAAGTCAGTCTTCTCTTTCAATTACCAGCACTTCCCAGGCCTCTGAGTGAGGTCTGCTGTCCATCTCTGAACAGTGCCATTGTGTCTCCTGCTACGGACAGTGAAAAGTGTGCATCAGTGGCACCAGAGGGAAATGCAGCTCTCCTCTACCACACTCTGGCTTGCTGAGGAGGGAAAATGGTGACTTATTAGAAAATATATTGATTCCATGTGTTTCCATCCCACCTGAGAAACTGTAGCAGCCACTGCACTGTTCAGAGGGACAAATTTTTTTTTTTTTTTTTTTGGTGAGGGTTGTGTCTGCTGTCTCTCCTATCAGCAGCAAGTGGTAGGATAAAGAGCCTTTATTTACTGTGGGTATAGCTGCAAATACTGGTCTGCTTTCTTCTTATAACTGTTTTTTTCAGGGCCAGCCTCAGAAATCAGAATCCGGTCATACATCTTGTGCCAGTTTGAAGAGAGAAACTGCTGTGAAATACAGAGAAATGCTGGTACCTATCACAGATATTTTTAAAAGAAATTTTTACTTTTATTAATTTACTTTTTGATCCATTTTGATCTGGAAATTAACTATCACAAAAGATTTTTTTTTAGGTATCAATAAATTGTTTGTAAAAGAGCTTTCATTACCTGTCAGATGCAACTGTCTGGATAGATCTTACAGATGACCCACTTGAAAAAGAAAATAGTTGTAAACTTCTGTCTATTTAGGAATCATTTAAGGATAGCAACAACTTTTCCCTTGCCAGACTACAGGGATTATGGGCTGTTAAAACCCACAGAATTGAATGAAAATCTTTAGGTTGTCCATCCTGCTTGTAAATAGCCAGATAATGTTGGAAGTCTCTAAGGGGCCATGTTTGTGGTATTAGATGCTGAACACATGCCTACAAAGAGACAACCTGGTCCTGAGGAGTTTATTGACTTCAGCTTTACAATAGAAAGACAAAAGGAAGGAGAAAATAAATGCCATTATTTGTACTTTACATGGTAGGGGACTGAGGCAGGGAGAGTAAACATCTTCCTGGCATATAGCCTCAGTTAACTCTCCTCTCCAAGGGTCACATCTCCTGTCTGGCTTCTTTCAAATGGCAAGTGCCAGGTGGAACAGAAACCATGGGCTCCTTCCGGGCAATCACTAACCAGAGCTGGAAGATGAGCAGTTCACTGGCTCCAGGGAGATTCACTGAGCAAATACACCAGTTATGCCTTCCTAACCTTAGAGATATTTGTCAAAGTGCTTTTAAAAGATGGAGCTCAATGAATAACCCAGGAAAAAAGATCTGGCTGTCCTTTCATTATTTTCAAAGATGAGTCTGAAAGTCTAGAGGTTTCAAAGCAAACTTTGCTTTCTTGTAGAGTCCTCAATGTCCAGGAAACTTTGGCTTCTCCTCTGGGAAACGCTCCCATTACAAAGAGGGGTGCTGAGAAAGTAAATATGTTAGCAATGCTGATATATAACTCTGATTAAGACTATAAGAATAGCTAAAGAAGTTACTCCGGTTAATAACCCTCCCATGCTGAAGCTTATACATCATGCTGTTTGTGCTTTATGCTCACTTTTCTAAGGTTGCTTTGTAAAACATAACACCTATTTCTGTTATTGTTAACCTTCCATTGCTGCAAAGCTCTTTTTGTTTGTTGCTGTGACATTACTACCCAAGCCTGAGCTTTCCCACACAATTGCATCATTGCTCTACAGCACAGTAGTGTAGAATTTGGAGCAGGAAAAACCACTTTTGAAACAGAAGCAGAAACGATGATGTAGAACAAGCTTGCTGCTACCCTGCAGCCTATTTAATTAACAGAATCGATCACTTCTTGGAAAGGATAGAGTGATTTGATAGAATTCAGGGAGAAAACACCTCTTTTTCAGGGCAGGGTTAGTTCCTTTTTGACACTCCCATTGCTTTTTTAAATTACTCTCTGCGGATCCCCACAGAGCAGAGAAAAAATGATTCCCCCCACTCCCCACCCCCCATATATATTTAGAACCTCAGAGTCTCCAGAATGATAAGTGACTTTATGGTATTCCTCTCACAGAACAAGGCCTTCTTTGTCAAACTACTAGTTAATGCTAAAATGAATTAATTTATTCAATATGATAAATACACGCTGTTTCAAAATACACTTTAAATGTAAAGCCTTCACCATCATACATGTACATGTACATGCAGACATTATAAATATTCTTTAAGCAGATTTTCCAAGTTAGAAATATGGTATCTATTTTTATATGTAACCAACCTAGTTTGTGACTCAGAAGACTTTTAAATTAAAAAATGTAGTTAGCACCAAAACCATGTGTATTCTTGTTCAAATAATAAAGGTGGTGGCCAGTCCTTCAAAAGCCCTTAACACCTACTGATATAACTGAACTCTGGACCTTAAAGACAACTGCAAACCTATTGCTCTTCATGGATTCCTCTTTCTCTTACAGTAGGATAGTGAAATTCATGTGGGTGCCTCAGATTTGCATAAGTGCATAGATGTTAGCTCAACCACTAGAGGAGCCAAATTGTTTACATGGAACATGTTACCCCTTGCAAAGCAGACAGACAAGCAAAACAATCCACCAAAACCCATAAGAATGAAGCCCCTGTGAACCCAAATTTACTGTATCCATTTAATCCTGAGGTAAGCTCTTTATACGACTCATGACTGCATAAACTGAGATTAAAAATCCAGTTTTATGTCTTCTGTCATCCTTACAAATGTGGAATTGGAATGTCAAGAACACCTGACATTTACACATTTATGTGCAATGGAGTTTGTCTTATTGTTGCTAGTTTTACAAATAAGGCTACCAAAACTGTACGTAGAATATCACAGTTAATTTTCTAGTAGCTTAAACAGCTCTGGAGAACTAAAAATGAGGAACAGTTGGAGTGTTTTAGTTCTATTCCTTTGCATAAATTATGTATTTCTTAACACCTATATATATTCAGAAAGCAATGTTAGCCTCATTGCAAAGATACATTTTTTTTTTTAATATTTTTTTTCCCCAAGAATGGATGGGTATGTTTGTCTGTGCTGATGTAACATACAGATCTACCAACCACTTCAGCACTGAGCTGAATAAACTCAGCCTCATTGTTTTTGTTGTCTTATACATGCAGTACTAGAGCAGTTGCTTTTCTTTGTAAACGAAAATATTGCCAGCGGCAAGCCTGCACTATTGTGGGATTTGCCAGGAGGCAGAAAATAAAAAAGTTCTTTACCTCTAACAATTTCACTTGCAGAAGAATGAGACCTCCCACTTTAGAAATAGTAAAATTAAATGGACACAGTCTTTTCCAAGCAACTCAGGTAAAAACTACGTTTCATCAGGGATGTTTGAAATTTTTGAGATTTGTCCCCTGAAAATATGGCAAACTGTCAAAAATGCTGGTGTCAGGAACAAAAGCAGGCTGTCTGGCTCTAACCAAGTGGGGTCACACGTGGTTAGTATGGCTGGGTAGAGTCATGACCAAGCTCATACCTGCCACGCACACCTGGGTGCTGGCAGCTTCTGTGCTCTCACCCACCACCCTTGGGGGCTGCAGCCTTCTGCAGGTTGCCCATGGGCTGAACAGAGAGATGTGACAGCCAAGTCCCCAAGTATTCAAAGCTCCAACTAAGTGCACTCCTGAAGGTTGCTTGGAATGACTTTCTGAACATCAGCCATGTTTCCTCACGTGTCTTAGTGCCTTGCTGACCCGAGCAGGCTGCTAGCTCAGTTTATGGGGATATTTCCACGTCTGGCGGGGCAGACTAGAGATGTGATTATCTGCCGTTGTACCAGGTGAGCAACAGAAAAGGGCACGCAGCATGCCTTTCTGCTGTATCTAATCTGCAGTTTTTCGGTTAAGTCTGGGGAGGTTCAGGCTTCCACGCAAATGACCCAGACCACTTCTTCCCATCCAAGCCATGACCCCATGTTGTACAGCTTGCAGGAAGGTTTCAGAAAGCAGCTTTCTGCAGGCAGTGATCAGTGAGCAGCCTGGCATGTCAGGAGGTCTCTGACACAAAGGCATGCAGCTTAAAAGCAGTCAGTGATCTACAGCTTTGACCCTGCTATGCTGTCTTGTGTATAGGGAAAAGAAAAAAAAATGCTAAGGCTTTCAAAGCTAATTAAATAGTTAGGGATAAATTTGCCTGGTCCCTCATAACAGCATAGGATATTAGGGCACAAATAACCCTCACATGTGACATTGGTTTAAAATGGACTTTGGCTTTGCAGGAGTTGTAAAATCTTTATAATCATCTAATAAACCTGTTCCCCAGACCTTAGGCTTTTAGCTCCAAAAAACCAAACACTTGTAAAAAATTCTGTCAAAGCCTTCCTGAAACATTCATTTTACTGGTCCAGCGCCGACAGCCTTCTTTATTGAATTTCTAATAAATAATATATTTTTAATTGTTTACCTCTCAAAACTGCAGGTTGGTTTTATACTATGGCAAGAAAACAAAGCTGAGATTCATAAAAGAGTAGAATTAATGGTGTGCTAATGCACTACATTTTTCACGCTGAGAGATCAAGCACTAGCTCTGTATGCTTGTATGACCACTTCCTTCATGGAAAGGAATGAGAAAAATGAGAAAACCTGAGCAGATTTGTGTGTTAATGGGCACACTTGAGGGACAAGCACATAAATCTTCAGTTGTGAAAACAGGACTTGGTTGTCCGTTGTCACATAGTTTGTAATATTGAGGGCAGTTTTCCCTCAAAGATGGCCTGATTTTTTTTTTCCCCCTCCTTGTCTTATTTTACTTATCTCTCTCTTTTCATCTTGTCTTACAATGAGTAGTTCATTAGATCTGTTTAAAAGATAAGGCCAGCATCTGGTGAACTTTCAAAGCTCAGAGGCTGCTGGTTGCCAGTGTCATATCTTGCACAAGCCCTTCCCAAAGTGAGTATGAAGAGGCATCCCTCGTTGCCAGGAGGCTTGCGTTTCCTTCGTTCTTCTGCTTTACCTTAATGCTTGACGCAAAAGAGGTGGCAGAGGTACGAATAGCTTCATGAGGTATATGACAATGATTAATGGAGCTCTAGTTTACTAGGCTGCAGGAGATGTCCAACTAATTAAATTTCCTCCAAGATTTCTTTGCTATTTTGTTCCTAAAGTTGCAAACTGTGTGATATACTTTGCACTCTAAGCACGAGATAGCCATTAACTACAGTGACCGACTTATGAAAAGCTGATATGTTTTCTATCCAGTACGACTAGCGTCCTTTGCGCTTACTTGGCTTCTGTCTTTGATCTGTGCTTAAAGGAGAGAAAAGCTGTCATGTTTAGCTGGAAAGCAAATTCCTCACAACCTGCTGTTATGCCCAGTCCAAGGCATTGTGGATCTGAGAATATAATTAATGGTTTTGGATAACTATTTAGAGAGAGTTTAGGGGGACCATGTTCCATTGCACTATAATCATAGTCTAAAATTGGGTCAATTTACCTGGAAGATTGATTCAGAAGAAAACCAAATCAAAAGTTAAAACAATGTCAAAGAGACTTGTTTGTTCATTTTTCAAGTGACACACTTCCTTTTTTAATTTCTTTTTTTTCAGAGTTACCTTTAATTTCTTTTGGATATTCATCTTATTAAAATACATTTTTAAAAAATAAAATGAAACTTGACTCTGCCATGCCGAATCTTCTAAGTAGGAACCACTGATTAGGAAACAATAGTTTGGCGAGTTTGAAAATTTATCTTTTTGTCTCTGCTTGTAAGAACCCTTCATGAAAATGACACTTGTATTCCCTTTTGCTGAGTGGTAGTATTTTTTTTTAGTTTTTGTGAGCAGTTTTTTTAGAGGAAGAATGCAATACTGTAGCATCAGTGTGAATGAGCTCTGCCGTCTAAAAGAGCTTCTGTTCACAGATTCCATTTGATCTTCAGATACTGAGCTGCAAAGATAAAGAATAAGAGAATTTGAGTACGCATTTCTGAACTGGCCTGCTTAAGAAAAGACAGGCAATTTAAAAAAAAAAAAGACACCAAGCAAAAGAGAATACCGCTACCCATTTTGTTTTCCATAGAGAAAGCAATACCTTCCTCATACAGGAACAATCCAGCATACAAAAAGGGACTCTGAGCACTGAATGCTTTGAACTGCAATATGATAGCAGAAAGATGCTTATAAAGCTAGCCCAGTAACTGAACTTTCACAATGGACTGTTAAGGTCAACTCTGTGAAAACATGGGCAGAAGAGAAAGGCAAAGGGTTTGCAAGAATCTATATCCACCAAAAGATTTATAATTGAGCTAACACAAATTATCCATCTGTAGCAAATCAATCTGAAAACATCCTGAATGTTTGACCTTTAGAAAAATGGTATTAAGGGAATTTGAAGTTGAGGTCCCATCGAGCTTTTATCTAATTCAGTTAAGTCTGACTCTTTACCCTTAGTGTTTGACTACACAATATCCTGTTAGCTCTGTTCTTTAGATGGGCACAGAATGCTCTGTTTTTATAGTAATTCTCCAAGGCTTGCTTTTTGCCTCCTGTTAGGACTATGCAGATTTGCTGAAGCTGTAGATGGAGTTATGTATGTGCTAAAATGCACAGCCCCCATATTTTGCAAAGGAAAAGGGAGTGGAGATGGGGCTGGGGAAGGGGAAACTTCAATCTTGTATTCAGTCTCCCAGTCTAAAGAGATTTTTCATGTAGAGAAAAACTGTATGAGTTGTGCATTTTTAAGAGCAAAGAGAGCGCTGATTTTCATTTAACTCGTGTGGACTTCCTTTAATTTCCAAGAGGGCATTTTGAATCAGTCAATTGACTATAAAGTAATATGAATATAAGAAGAAAACTAGGAATCCAGGCTTTTTAATAAAAAAGAGGCTGTATTAAGAAAAAGATCAGGTCATTTAAGCCAAGCCAACTTACATATGGACAGCAGGACACATAAAAAAAATCCTATCTACTATAAAAATAAAGACGTGTGGCCAGAAACTGTTCACTGAGAATGCTGAATGCATTGAAATGTGTTAACATAAAAAGAGACTGTACAATATCCCCTTCTTTACTTTATACACAATGAAAGAGTGAAACTTCAGTCCTGCAAGAGCATAATGAAGTAGGATGCATCATGAGATTTTTTTAGGTGAAGTACGTCTCAAAATCTCCTTTGGTTATTCAAATTTTTGGTCCATTGTGGATTATCTTTTGAAACTGTCAGGTTTAAAAGCAAAAGAACACCATTTTTAATTGGATGTTTTGTATCAAGCACAGAGGCTTTCTGAAAGCATAAGAGGATGACATTTGCATTTTATTTCAGTATTTCAATGTTTCTTACTGGAATTGATTATTAAGGCAGTCACATTTTTCCAGGTGAATAGGAGGATTAATCTGAACTCAGTTCAACCTACATGTAATAACATCAGCAGCAAAATTTACTACATGGTCATAAATAGAAAGTGTCTATAATATATTAAGATGTAAATGTTACACAACTTCGCTTAATCTAGTGCGGCACATAAGCAGGAGAACTGGAAAGCATAACTGATCCAGTTGTTTCCCACTAAAGTTTATGGCAAGAGCAACATTTCCAAAATCACCCATATCTTGCTTTCTTAAATGGATGAAGTTTTTAGAAGGCCAAGTTTTACTCTGGAGTGCGAAACTCAGACTCACATGGGAAGCTATGCTGCAGTGGGCAGAGGGCCCAACGTTTTGAAAGGTACAGTGGCTTGCCACGGCTGGCAGAGAAGAACCCACCGAAAGCCAAAATACTGGACCCTAACTAGAACCTTGGTATCTTGTGTGATTATGCATTTCTGCTAAATACCACTCATTTCAAAAAGTCACATGTTGCACTTTGCCTTTCACACACATATGTAGATGGCTGGACAAGGCAAAAGAAAGTATAAAAATCAGCTTCTGCTTTCTTACTGCTGTCATCATTAAAATAATACTTACAACAGGTCCAATAATCACTTCTCACCTACTACCGTGGGGTGTTACCCATTCCCTTTCTATCCCACACGTGTGTCTTTCACTTGACGCCTCTAGCTTTTGCTGGGTACGTTTCTTTTCTCTCCTTCTTCATCAGGAATAGGTAACCTGTGCATTACCATCCTAACTGGACCGTTCTCAAGAGTGTAATGAGTCCTCCCTTTCCTCCAGTTTCTCGTGAGATTCTAGACTCAATTTTCTCTTTTGCTTAAAAAGAGCCACCCTACCCCACACTAAAATACCTATATACCTCAACCTGCAACATAAGCTGGATAATACCAAAGGCCTCACTACTGTCAATGGAGTGCTAGAAAAATACAAGAATTATTTTGCTGTCCTAATAGACTTCGATGAGCGTGAAGTCCTATTAGGCAAAATCTGCCTATCCTTTACTGATTTTAAAAATTTTTTTCCATTACTATTGTGACATAAGGACAGAAACCAAAATACACCTTCTACCTGTACCTAAATTTTTAGCTATTGTAGAACTTTCACTTCTACAGGCGAAGATTGGTAAGGCCCTCCAACCTGAAGATATATAAATTTTAGAGAGCTAATATAATAAATCAGTAGATTTCCCCTCAGCTGGATGTTTATTTTCTCTAAAATATAAACCAGGCAAGAAAGAATTCCCTACACTTTCTGCACAAATTAATGTGAGATTCTGTGGTTTGTGATATGCAAGATTTCAGTGTAGATGTTCATTTCTTATCTAAAAATATTTGAGCTGATCCTCTGATTTTGGGAGACTTACCAGAGACATGTTCTTGACACATTCTTCCCTACTATAAAAAAAAGTTCTGCAGATAAACAGGGCTTCTGTCTTTACTGTCTCGTAAATTTTGCCTACGTTCAGGAAAACTACAGGGCTGAAGAATACGCCAGTTAACAAGAAAGAGAGTATGGATTTGCAAAAACTTCCTTTTGGTGAGGATTTGTCTGTGATAAAATCAGAAACCATTCTCATTAAAGTATTTCTCTAACATGATGCAGCGTCCCAGGAAAGACAAGCCATTAGTAATGAGGAAAGATATAAAAATCTGCCTTCTTCATCTTCTAAGACAAGCTATTTTTTTAATCAGTAAAACTTGTGCCTTTCTCCCCTAGAATTACTACAAATCAGAATATTTTTAAACAAAAATCTGGCCTCACTTTTGGAAGTAAAAACAAGCAAAAACTCAAATAAAACAATGTCATATATTTTTTTTTCCAGGAAAGGGGGAAAAAAAAAAATCAAAAAATCAAAATGTATATCTGTTTGTTTGTTTATTTGTTTTTCCACAAAAATACCAAAACATAATTTTCTGTTCATTTTCAGACTTCATAACTGAACCATAATTTAGTCTAACATTCATTGTTTCAGATGGAAAGACTTTCTTGACTCTATGTTGTGATATTCAGAATTTTCTTCTCTTTCCAGACACCAATCATCTGCAAGTTCTTCACAAAATGCTTTCAATGAGTCAGATTGCCCAGAGAGGTTGTGGAGTCTCCATCCTTAGAAATATTCAAAAGCCAACTGAATATGGTCCTAGGCAACAATCTGTAGGTGGCCCTGTTTGAGCATGGGGGTTGGACAAGATGACCTCCGAAGGTCACTTCCAACCTCAACCATTTTGTGATCCAGTGAGTCCACTCCTACAAATTCTTGGAGTTTGACAAGTTAGAAGCAACTAGACTGGAAATTGTCCAAGTACTTTAAGTAAGTTAAGCACCAAAATGCTCCTGCAAATTCCAGCCACAGTTCAGGAACTCCAGAGAATCACATGAAAAGTCCATGGAGTTACCAATAGAGGGCACAGTACCTTTTACCCTGACAGACCAGTTTTTCCTTGCCCACGTGCAATTTTATTCCCTCTCAGTGGGGGAAAAAAAAAAGGAAAAAAAAAGAAAAAGTTTGTCCTAGATTCTCCCTCTTGGTCTTTTAAAGTGAGATTGTTAAATACCCATGCAGGACATAAAAAGCAAAATCTGGTTTTCAAATGTGTTGGCCATGCAGAAAACAGCAGGAGCTGCTGATGGACTGACACTTCTGGAAGTCTGGACTTCTATGGTAAGTGTGGAAATATGGATTAGGAGCCAATGTTTAGCAACTGGGTTACAAAATCTTCACCTTTACTCTGTAGGAGCAAATGTCCCTTTATGCGCTATGAAAAACTGACCAAGATATGCAAGCTTTCACCTACTGTCTATGAGCTATAACTATATCATTTTCTAAATCTACAGATGCAAATTTCCATTAGCTGTGCTGTGCCTTATTTTCCTCTGGGGAAAAAGCAGAACAAATCCAAGCCAGAAAAAATACCCCCCAAAACCACCACCACCAAAACCCCTTTGTCTATATCATAAGCCTTTGAGGCATGTGGCAAATTACATCTCCTTTTAGCTGAGGCATAGTGAAACAAATGATGCTATAGCCACTTTTATGAGGACTGGTGTCTTGTTTTGGAAGCTAATAATAAACAATTCATAAAAAGGAAATTCTTTTTTAGCACACTGCAACTTTCTCCAACTTTTGTATGTTTTTATTACTGAGTGACAAAAATGTCTTCAGCATGTATTTCACATCAATGCAGTTTACATATTTTCTGTCACTATGTGTTAGTCTAATGCAATCTAGCATAGAAAACATTTTCCTACTGCCTTTACAAAGAATAAACTGTTTTTTTTTCAGGAAAAGAAGTGTATTTTTTTGGATGTAGAAAAGAAGTGTATCTTTTTTTTATATATAAAATAATACTTAGAAGTTTCTTTTTATACCTGGGGACTACAGGGACTAGTTATGCTATATAGATGCTGCAAAGATCATGTAGTACATAAATACCAAATGAAGTTTCTGAGGCTGTAAAGTCAGACTAGTAGGAAGGACATCATGTTGCCTCTGAATTCTCTCAGCTTGACTTTTGTCAAAGGAAGCTCACAGAAGTTGTATGGCTCTCCCATCCACAGGTCTTACAGGCACAAAGAAATCTGTAACACCGTATTACCTCCCTTACTTGAACACAATATATCTATGAGTTCTGGAAAAAAACACTCGCTGTCACTTTGTATATGTTACAAAGTACCTTCTCTCTGTAGAAGAATTGTTGGGTATTCATTTGTACATTGTTCTTGTGCATTTTTTCCCTGTAGGTCTTTGCAATTTTTTTTTTCTTTTTCCTACATGTTTTTGCATTTTTTTACAGGGTAGGGTTCTCAGCCACCACCTGCATTCTAAGGCTGCCCCCTGCATGGCAGACCAGTCTGAAACTTGCACTCTTATCAGGTAAATCCATGTACATTTCAAAAAGCTTATCACCTAGAGCAGGTGTTCAGGACCATGTCCAGTCAGGTTTTGAAGGCTGTAGACTCCCCAACCTCTCGGGGCTATCTGCTCCAGAGTTTGATCACAAAGTAAAAAGCCTCTTTTTTTCTTATGTTTAAAAAGAATTTCCCATATTTCAGTTTGTGGCTATTGCCTTCTGTCCTGTCACTGGGCACCGCAGAGAAGAGGGTCTGGTTCCATCTTCTTTACATTCTCCCATCAGGTATTTATACAAGTGGAAAAGATGCCCCTGAACCTTCTGTTCTCCAGGTTGAACAGTCCCATCTCTCTCAGCCTCTCCTCATACGAGAGATGCTCCAGTCCCTTCACCATCTTTGTGGCACTTCACTGGACCAGTATGTCCATGTGTCTCTTGTACTGATGAACTCAAAACTGGACCCAGTATTCCAGGGGTGGCCTCACCAGTGCTGAGCAGAGGAGAAAGGTCACCTCCCTTGACCTGCTGACAATATTGCTCCTGATGCAGCCCAGGATACTGTTAGCTTTCTTTGCAGCAAGGACACATTGCTGGCTCATGTTCAATTTGGTGTCCACCAGGACCCCCAGGTCCTTTTCTACAAAGCTGCTTTCCAGGTAAGCGGCCCCCAGCATACACTGGTGCCTGGGATTGTTCCTCCCCAAGTGCAGGATTTGGCATTTGTTTGCCTTGCTGATGAGTTAGCGAGGGAACACAGACCTGTCCTTGTAACCGCAGCTTATGAATTACAGCTAAAATGAAAATAAAAATGTTTGTTTCTTGTTTTCAGCGAGACACACAGTGATTATTAGCATTTGATAGAGACAGTAGCTGCAAAATTCCATATGTGTTGACACATGAACCTTTTTTGTGGTAGAAGGTTGTTTGGGAAGCATACACTGCTGAGAGGAACGGCTATCCCTCTCAGGCATGATAATAAAACCTGATTTTATCTTTAATTGTCGATAAATCAGCTATCATTTTGGAGACATCATAACCCCACCTCTAGAAATGGCTGTAACATTTCCAAGACCTTCTGCAAAATCAAATTATGTAATGACACTTATTTTCCCTGAAGCAGTAAGCCAAAAAAGGGATAGAGGTGACGCAAGTCTTACCTGCAGCCTTGCTACTGTTTTGTCTAGCTCACAGTCCTTTTCTGACATACTATACAAAATCCACCTATACAGATAGAAGTTTTGAGGTTCAGTGTGCTTCTTTGAGAAACTATTAGCTTCAAGATCCATCGGATTGGCTTGTCTCTGTTCCCAGTATGGAGAGCCATGACATGGCATTATGTAGCTAAGAAAATTTAGCAGAAAACGGTAAATTTAATTTAGAAACCTAAAGAAACCCATATAATGCAATGGAAGGGCTGTATTGCAGAAGACAATAGGACACTGATGGCATTCAATTAGGTATCTTATTAATTCCTGACATCACCATTGTCTTTACTCGGACATCAGATTCCCTTGTAGGTTCAGGTATCTCACAAAGAAGGACTTGCTCTGGTGAATCTCAGCAAGTCCAAAGTAATGTTGGAAACAGTTTGAAATTAAACTCAGAAGAAACCTCTCCCTGTCTCATCAGTGGCCTGATGCACAAGGACCCAAAGGTCCATGGAATTTTCTAGGCCCTTTTTTGGTGTTTTCACATAAAAAACTTCTCCATTTTCATAAAGCTTTATAAAATTTTGGTCACAATGTTCTCATTAATTTTAACAGGAGAGAAACAGACATGAGAATAATGGGAGTAACAGTGATTAGATTGACAAATCTCTTTCTATGTTTTTCTTTTGCCATATGAACTGCATCCTTTAGAACTACTCAGGTTTTAGCAATTACATGTTTTGGCATCTTACTTGCTGGGGACAGTAGCTGGTAATTCACAAGGGATTTCCGGTGTTATTTATGTATACAAGAAATAAATATCAATGAAATGGAGAAAATGTCATATCATTCCCCTTTCCTTTTGTCTCTTCTCCAGTTAGAAGGTAAGTGGATATGTAGGAATAACCTTATTATGCTCATTAAAAAAAGGAAAGAAAAATCTCAAAGTTGTAAAATGATTCCTTTTCCATCATATTTTCAGTTAAACAAAAAGAAAAGGAAAAAAATGGCTTAAATTAAAGTTTCACTTAATTTTCAGTTTTAAACATTTCTTGGTACTTTTAAAAATGAAATAATTTCTAATTGAAAACATGGATAAGTCAAGATATTTCAGTGCTCCGTTTTTGAAACAAAACACTTCATGAAAATTTCCTTCAATGGTACATTTTGCCAGAATTGTAATCAATTTGAAGTACGGGATCTTTGAACTTAATCCTTATTTTAAATGGCAAAAATTTTTCTTGTAAAGTCTCTTGAGACTTTGGTCCAGAAACAGTGTCATGTTATATTTTTACAAGACATACCTCTCTCCTCTGCTAATTCCACTGAGCAATGCTGACACTGGGATGACTTTAGATGAAAAGACAATATTGACATATTGCAATGTATAGCATATACCACCAACACAAGACTTTTCCTGATTTAGTTATTTGGAGAAATATTTTTCAATAAACTCTGATAAACTGAAGTGCGGACATGCACAGGAGACTTAAACCCTGCCCCAGGATTATGAATATGGTGATGGTTTCCAAATTACTCTAGGTATCTGGAAAAGCTGAAGTGAAGCCAGTACTTGGAGTGACTGAAATTCTCATACATAAAGAATACATCTGATGTTATTCAGAGTGAACACCAATTTAATTACATTCCAAATAGCATGGAGTGTATGTCAACAAAATTTCTATATGGAATAGTATCCTGTATGTACGTTGGAAAGAAAGTAGACCCAGAGAAAACAAGGGTTGTGTGAAGCTAGCAAAGAAAGAAACTTGTCCCCTCAAAACAAATATTTTTCTTTCAAATAAAAATGATATTACAATAGGGCAATCACAGAAAACGATTTCTTCTAGCCATGAATAGCTGAAGCAATTTTTATCTGTAATAATTCTTTTCCATGCGGAAACCAAGCAATGCAATGGTGATAGGTTTGGAATCAATGTATATCAGAAAGACAGCACATTTCTGTTTTTAAAAAGGGTTGTTTTTAAAAAGGGTTGTGATATAATTAGTACAGATGTCAGAACAATGCTTTAAGCAAAACAACAATATACTATTCATCACTGTCACACAGTGACTGCAAAATAGCCTGCCTTTCCCTTTCTAATTCCTAGACATATATAGACACACCAGTATATGTATGTTTCAACCCTCTTCAGAAGATCAAGAGAAAAATACATCATAATTATGAGAAATTATTCTTCTCAGCAGCACAAAACTTAGTAAAAAATTATATTGACCCAAGAATGGGAATGCAAGAAACAGAAATTAGGCATCTACATGACGTAAGAAAACCTGCGCACTGCATCGTTCTTGCAAAACTAGATTGCATCATTGTAAATGTGAGTGGAATTGTGCTTTCAAAATGGATTTTGAAAACTAGTAATTTGGTTTGAGTACACTGGGCTATGGGTGTCCAAGCTGAGATCAGAAGCTGCTACCCTAGGAAATGCTGTGTGATGTACACCTACTCTGAATTGGCTTAAAGAAGGGAACCACATATGAAGGTAAGCTGCAAAAGCTCTCTTCTCTGGATGGGGATATCAAAGCCCTGTGAAACGACTTGCCTCTCCAAATGTAGGCACCTGTATACATTACGGCATGTACAGCATCCTTTGCACTTGCAACCTACTGCTGCAGCTTTAAACACCATTGCAAGTGAGACTGCATTACTATATGTGAATAGTAAACAAGATGGTTGTGGATTTGACTCCAAGATCTGTTGTCAATATTACAACATTACAATATTGTGTGTATTTATTATCATGATTTGACCTTTCCTTTGACCTTGAACCAACATTGTGAATGATGTTTTTTTGGGGACATACCATAGCTTCTGCTTCCCCACCTTATAAAAAAAAAAAAAAAAGAAAAAAACCCCCAAGGTTTGGCCTTTTATGTCTTCCTACAAGACACAGGAATAGTATAGCTTCTTGTCTTGGCTCTCCACCTGAAGCAGTAAACTGGAATACTTCTGCACCATGCTTGTTACTCCAGATCTAACACTTGGTGACATGACCTCACATTCTCAAATGACCTTTATCAAAAGAAAATGCACGTTCATAAATATTTGGGTTGCTTTTTTACTGAGATTTGTCAAATGGATATGAAGTTGGTGTGCAAATAGTTGAGTTTTATCACAACAAAGTGACTTCTTGCACTGGAATAGAAAGCAGTTTGCATTTAATATCCAGGTAGCTTGTAATATTTATTCATATCCATTTTGTATTGTCATGAATCTTTCTAGAGCTGTTTAGAGTAATTTGAGGGGAAAACCCATGTACCCATTTTGTTGACAGCTAGACCAGCCTTTTAAAGGTCATATCATTATTTACTGCTACTTTTGCTCATCAGCATGACATGGTCTGGCCTGTCAGTGTTCTCTTCTGCTCAGGTCCAGTATCATACAGAAGACGTGCAAATCTTACATTTTACTAACACACAGCAATTACAAGCAGAAAGATCACAAATAATTTATGTACTACCCAGGCAAATATCACTATGTATGACAAAGCATTATTTAAGCAACAAATGAAACTGCCATTTTCTCTAGAAGCCCACTGATTTGTTAATTTGACCTTAACTGTGAGAATGTAAGTTATGTTAAACATAATTTGTTTAATTATTCTGGGATAATCTGTTTTTATTAGGTAAAAAACATTTGTGGTTGACATTTAATGGTGACTTTATTATGCTAATGAACAAAACTTGCACACTTCACATCTGCTTAAATTTATACTTATCTAGGATTTCTTTCTTTTTTTTTCTTCCTTGTTTTGTAAAATTGGCTGCCAAAACAGCTTTCTTAAAAAGTAACTGTTATAGTGTTTAAATTAATTAAGCAATATAGATGTAAACTATGGTAAAAAAATTACTGTGCTGAGAGCTGCAGGTAACTCATGACATTTTAAAGTTTCAGGTAAAGAAAAAAAAATCAATCAAGGGAATAAGGCACCCTAGTTTTCTAGTGCCTTATTTTTCTGGTTTCTGGTAATTCATCATTTGGCTGCCTAACTCTAAGAGCTTTTTGATAGGAAGGACTCATTACAGAGGAATTGTTTCAGATTAACTATTTCTTTTGAACTTCAGTGCCACTTTCAGACACATTTAAACAGGCTTGGCAGTTGGCTAAATGCTGCCCTGATTTTTTTCTTTTGTGTTGTACTGAACCACTTACTAGCTTGATAATTGGCTAGTATTAAAGATGGCAAAGAACTGTTGGTAATAGGGATCAGTTAGCATTTCTGTGTCACCTTTGGATGAAGCATCTCCACTATACTGGAGATCCCTTTGGGATACTAGCAGTAATGATTTCCTTTCCTTCCTGCTAGACCAGATGCATGCAAATTGCTAGGTACAATATTTCTGTAGCTTATCCAAGTAAGTGCTTGGCTCCCTTAAAAAAAAAATTAAATGCTTTATGTAAGATTAGAGAGTCTTCCTATTTTCAGGATCCCATAGTAGACTGACTCTGCATCATGACAGTCTAGTACCATAGCTTCTGGATATCGCAGGAAGTAAAGATGTAAACTCACACAAAACCATTATCTGAAGAGAAAGAAAATATTTTCTAACCTAAAGGTTTCCTGGATTCAAGTTTAGATCTAAATGTTACATGAATTTTTCTGTTACTTTTAATCCAGATCTGACTGACCTACTCTGGTGTTAAATATTTTTATGCAGTTATGGGACATTAAAAGCCATCCCAGAAGGGTGGACCTTGTGATGTCCTAGGATGAACCTCTCAGCTCTTTTCTTGCCTGCCAACCACAGTCTCCCTTCCACCAGAGACAACACGCATGGAGTAAAGACTGATGCCCACCTGAGCCTCATATCAGCATGAAGCCAAGACACAACAACTTTTTGAATCATGGCACAAAAGTTAGTCAGTTTTTCTATGCCTTATAATCCAGATCTTGTCACCTGAAAACAACGAATGTTATAAAAAGCTGAAGCAAATTGTTTGGTTAATTATTGCACATCAAACTGGACATCATGTACTTACCACTCCTGTGGAATGCTTTTTTTCACTGTTCCATTTGAAAAAGCCTTTTCTTGGTTAAGTTCCGAATAAGTCGTCTCTGTTCTGCTGTTCCTTTCTAGAAAGGCAACACAGATGACGGTCGCAATATGTAACTTAGGAATGAGGGAACAAGTGAGTCTAAGTCCCAGATAGTGCTTCAGGCAGTTGCACTGCTATTTATGTTTGATGATTATTATTACCAATGAACTTGAGAAAATAGTAAACTCTTAGATTTAGGATGATAATTAGCATAATAATGCTAGGAGTTTTCTCTCTTTCAAACTGCTAAAAAAAGATTTAATAAGTCAATGTTACCAAATTACTGTAACCTCATGCAAGATAGAATTACAATCCTATGTTCCAACATAAATTTTTCGGCACCTTTACAGAATAAGAAAAAAGGCTGAGGTAAAAGCTACTTAAGGGACTTTACACAAAAGATGTTATTTTTATTTTGGTCTCTGTTTTCAAAATGACATATTGGTATTTCCTAGGGATCTGATTCAGAAAATTCCTTTGGTGGGAATACAACTTAAATAACACAAGTTCTGTTGTCCAGGTAACTACTTGTGCATGCACAAGGTTTAAGATTTGGGTTTAGGTATTGAGGCTTATTCTCTCTTTATTTCTTTCTCTTATTTTTAATTACATATTTTACTATAACAATGAGCTTATGTCTCACCTTCAATGACAGCTTTTAGAGGATGCAAAAAATAGCAATATATGGTCAACTTTGACTTTAAGAATGTCAATGTGATGTACATTTTGGGGACTGTAAGGGAATAAGAATTTGTTCTTCCCAAACGTGTGCTCTGCTGGATCTGACATCTGTTTTCTTTTTGAACTTTCTCATGTTTCAGTGTTTTGGATCAAGAGAAAAAAAACCAATGTGAAATAATCACTACCAGGTAGTAGGTCCAGGTAATGACATAACAGCTATGGGGTAAATTTAGAAAGTGACTTTAGTGATGTCTTATAGAGTTAGATAACATTATTGAGTTTCCAAAAAAGCACTTCAGGTCTTGATTTTTTTTGACTCTAAGAAACACAGTGATGACCAGAGAGAGAGTCAGTAAGAAGATGAGTAACAGTCTCTAAAGAAGATAAACAGTTATGTGTACTAAACAGGAATACCTGTTACTTGGGAAGGGTTTAGGCTGTGACTGACTGGCTGAACCTCTTTTCCATCACTGAGTGCTTGTACAAGTGACAATTAGGTTAGTAGTCAACAGTGTGACAATATGGGCATATTTTCCTAAGTCGTTCTTTTTAAAAAAACACTTACACTTATTATGCTTGTTGATGCCTCACTTATGTAGAAAGGATTTTCACTAATACCCAGTCACATTATTTCATTGGGTTCAATTTCATCCCAAATCAAGATCTAAAGGGGTGATGCAACCATGCTTATAGAAAGTCATGAAGTCTCAAGAATCTTGAATTCTAAACTAATGCAGTAAACCGAAAAGCTACAAATTAAAGAACTGTTTGATATATTGTAAGAGAGCAATATAAAAAGAGCAAATTTGCACATGCAGTCTTCATTTCTACGCCACCTGAATGCTTGTCCTATGTCTATTATGGAACCTTATAATTTCTTTTAATATTAGTTAGTTGTATTTGGTGAAGATGGAAAAATGTTACAGAAATCCCAGAGACTTTTTGTTTTGTTTTGTTTTAGGTGGTTTTTTATTTGTTTGTTTTTGTCGTGTCCCCCCCCCCCCCCCTTTGTTTTTTGGTGTGCTCTGCTGTTCAAGGACCATTTTAAATCCATAAAAATAGGTGGAAAACTGGTGCAGTGAAGTTAGAAAAGCATTAAACAGACCATCAAAGCCTGTAAATATTTTGAGGATCCTAATTATAATGTGCTGATAGCAAAAGCCATTTCTCCACCACATACACCTTTTCCTCAAGAAATTGCCTAGCATCTGGCAGGAAAGTGACTTCATCATAATCTTTGCCTCCAGAGCCAATTGCAGGCCTAGTAACATATTTGTGTGTGCGTGTGGATAGGGTTTTCTCTCATCTAGTTCCTCACATTATATTCCTCACTTAAAGCTGTGGGGGGATTTGGCTTGAGCAATACCTTTGGGTCAGAATGATATAACCTGATCTCTAAAATTTCAAACTGGGGTCTGGAAAACCTGATTCTTAAAATAATGTAAGGCCACACTGTTCTCTTCTCTTCATCCCAGTAGCATGGCTGCCACCAAGTTATTCATTCTGCTCAACTTTGAGGCTTTCCTTTCTGTCTTGATGTCTAAAATCCTTTCTCATGAATAACACTCCTTGCCACATCCCACTATCATGGCTGGGCTATTTGAAGACCACATCCTATTACTACTGCCAACTGGAGGACCATAGCTTCTAGGTTATATTATAATAATGCATTTCCAAGATCAACATTTGTCAGTGATTAGTCTGCAACTAGCTAGCTTTAATAATACACTCTTTCCTGCAATTCCCTCCATCATAGTTACCCAAAACATAGCAGCAGCCATTGGTGATTTCAGTCAGAAGGCTTTCCCTTGCATGCAAAACACCAATAAAGCCACAATAATTTGAAAAGATTTTCCACTGCACAAGTCACCCTTCCATAGCAATGTCTATTTTAAATCTCTCTACTGAAATTTTCTCTTCCTCTTTCAGTATCCATATCCCCTACTTTTTCCATCTCATTGCGATCTCTTTACACTCACCTGCATCTACATGTGCAGACCCTGCAGTAGCTGTGTAACTGTTAGCAATAATTTCTCACTGTCTTAGCATATAAGGGAGATGGTTTGACAGTATGATTGCTACTGAAAGTAATAACTTAATTGATGGCAGTTTTACTGCAAAAGCTCTGTTTCCCTTTGTTTCATTCTATCTTTTATAACCAAAAGCACTGCCTCACAGGCAATGGCCCAAATATTGTATAATGGGCATTGTGTAGTCCTGCAAACAACATGTTGAACAAAAACTAATAGACAAATGAATTCAGTGCACTACTGCAAAGTCTGGGAATAAAAACAGCTGAGTTATTTGGCAGCTGTACTGCTTAAAAAGCTCCATAACTAACAGAATCCTTTTAACCCACTGACAGAAAGCAAAACACTTGTGTTTTTGCTGGCTGATCAGTAAATATCTGAGCACATTCCCATGCTGCAATTTGTAATTACATAGCTGCAATGGACAAGCCACTGTAAAGCTTTTTGGTTAGGATATTGACAAAGAAGTTGTTGTTACAGCTTTGAAGTTTCGTTACAGCTTTGAGCATTTCCTACCCAAGCATTACCAGTATATCTTATTGACAGTGGCAACCCTGGTGCTGTAAATTCTCAAGTCAGAAAATCTTTTCTCAACTTACTTCAGTAAGGGAGGTTTGGTTTTGGTTCATTTGTTTTCTTCTGTTATTTCAGTTAGGAAGCTTTCCTTTGGTCACTTAACTAACTTGCAGAATACTTTCATGAACATTCCACATCATCTCACATCAACAACAACCAGAATGAAGTAAGCCTAAATTCAGAGCCTTAAACTGTTCAGCTACTCTAATTGTTTCAGCTTTGCAATTTTGGTAACAGAGACAATGAACAAACACAACTCTGCCTAAAATGAATGGCAGTTTAATCTTTCTGAAAAGCAAGGTTTAACTGTGTATAATATTTGAATTGTAATTTCTCAACTTTCTTCTCTTAAATTTTATTGTCATTGTGTCACAAATGGTCATATCTGCTAGATCTAGATATAGAAATGCTTATTCTGTGTAACAATGTCCAGGCTCTGAGCTAAACTTTCTGGCGGGAGCAGTAGATACAGACTAGCTGAGAAATTTAGCAGACTTCTTTGGGGATGCAGGGTAAACTACTCTAGATAGAGCTAATGTGGATGGATTTGTATCTCAAAAAGATGCACTCCTACTTACAAAACAGATGTTTTCATTTCTGTTTCCCTACCCCAGGCTGACGTAAACTTCATCAGGATTATGTGCAAAATGGAAAAGTTCTTTGGTCAGAAGAGGTGAAGGTTCTTTCAGATGGGGAAAGGGGGAAAGCTCCTTGGCTGCTACACCATCCATGTCACACTGCAAAATTTTATTTATAAGTGTACTCATCCTATGTCCATTATGGAAATCCCTTAGGAGAATAATTTTCTCCTCTTTTCCTGAAAGCTGGTAAATCCCTTCTAAGTGTAACTTACATTCAGCTGTGAAAAAGTGACTTGTTTTTGAACAGCAGTTATTCATGTCTGTAGTTAAGGGCTGTACAGAAACACATCCTTTGCCATGTTTTATTGTAGTAAAGACTACTGGAAAATGGCTTCACTTGCTTTTTCTATGTTTTTTTTTGTCCCAGATGAACATAAAATATTTTGTATTTCAGTCACCAATAACATTGGTAAAACTTTACAGCAAAAATACTCATAAAAATTACTATTTCTGCATTCAAATCTATCACATCTCTAACATGAACTATTTTGCCATTAGAAAAATGTAGTTAATACATGTATATCTTTGTTTCATTTCTCCCTATTTTAGTTGCATCATCAGCTACAATGGGACTCTGATGTGTTAATTTCAAAGCATAAAAAAGTGTTCTGTTTTCTAAATGTGATTACTGTTAAAAGGTTCTCTTGGAAGGATTTTTTTCTAATCCTACATATATCTAAAGGCAAGTCTCAGCTGATGAAAATAAGTCTGTGTGGTAGTGTCAGTCTTCCACAGTCTTTGAATCCTAAGCAGCCTGATAAGCTCTTCTACTACATTTGCCTAAATGGAAGTCTTTGTTGTTCCTTAGTTTTTTTCCTGTAGCCTAGTGTAATGTACTTCATCATATATGCATACAGAAATATACAACTGTCTTGGTTTTGGCTGGGATGGAGTTGATTTTCTTCCTATTAACTGGTATAGTGCTGTGTTTTGGATGTAGTGTGAGAATAATGTTGATGACACACTGATGTTTTGGTTGTTGCTAGGTAATGTTTACGCTAGTCAAGGACTTTTCATCTTCCCATGCCCTGCCAGGTGTGCAGGGGGCTGGGAGGGAGCGTGCCCAGGGCGGCTGGCCCAGCTGGCCAATAGGCTATTCCATACCATATGACGTCATGCTCAGCATATAAGGCTGGGTGAAGAAGAAGGAGGGGGGGCGTTCGGAGTGATGGCGTTTGTCTTCCTAAGTAACCGTTACGCGTGATGGAGCCCTGCTTTCCTGGCGATGGCTGAACACCTGCCTGCCGATGGGAAGTGGTGAATGAATTCCTTGTTTTGCTTTGCTTGCGTGCACGGCTTTTGCTTTCCCTATTAAACTGTCTTTATCTCAACCCACGAGTTTTCTCACTTTTGCCCTTCTGATTCTCTCCCCCATCCCACCCGGTGGGGGGCTGAGCGAGCGGCTGCGTGGCATTTGGCTGCTGCCAGGTTAAACCACGACAACAACTCTGCTTCACTAGGGAATCATATGGGGGAAAAAAAAATCCCATCATTCTTATCTGTGCAGTTTTTTGTGCATGAACAAGGCACCAATAATCAAAATGCTTTTTTTATTTGTTCTTATTTTCTTTTTCTTTTTTTTATTTATTCTTGTTACTTATGGCAAAGGAATTTGAAGACTTTCCTACAGAGAAAGGCCCATAGTCTCTGTACACCTCTATAATTCCTAGGCAGACAGCAGGGGGTTCTTGATCATTTGTACTTGTCCCTAGATCCATTCTTTGGACAAAAGAGCAAATATGGTTAAGCACAGATGATGGAGTAAAAATCTATATCTGAAGTAACAACTTGCAGCATCTGGTTAGGCTGCAGGAGAAGTTACTGTTTAAAATAAATAAATAAATAAACAAACAACACCTGCACTCACCAAAATCCCAAGTCATCGGTTGCTAGGAACCGCTGATGCATAAGAGTGTTTGTGTCATCAGGGGATGACTCTTTTGTCTTTGACTGGCTGCATCTTGCTGCAGCCTGGCGTATTCAGGCAAGCCCCCAAAATGCTGAGGGGGAGCACAAGGGAAGACAGCCACCCCTCCTAGGGAGAGAAGGAGGAAACTGTTCCTGCTTACTTCTCAGCCCCTTTCATTCTCATACCTCAGCCCCAAACCTCACGTTGGCCACTGACAGTGACAAGCCTAAAATCTGTGCTGGGAATGGCAAAGGTTGGCCTTGCCTTTCTTCCTCAACCGGCAAACCCAATTTAATAAGCACAGTAATTATTTATCTGACAAAAACAATAGACCAATGAAAGCTGAGCTCTTCCCAGTGCCTCCCTCTGAGCACTTCTGGCCTTCCCCTAGCAGCACTATTCCTCTGCACTTTCTCTCTTTGCTCCTTGTTTCCCCTCCTGAAAACTATGACTGTTCAATGCTCTTCCTGCTTCCCATACCCGCAATATGCCGTATATTTCTCCAGTGTCATATCATAGCTTCATTTTATTCTCCTTTTTCCCCTTTGACCACAGGTCCTTCCTTCAAAATCCTTTTTCATTTTTATGCATTTTTTTCCTTTTTAGAATAAAGCTTTCCACTGGGACTTACTCACCTCATGGGAGGCAGTGATTTTTACACCAACAGGGATGAATTGCATTTTAATTTTCTTTTTTTTTTATTTTTTCAGCAGAGGGTGTGTCTACGTTGTCTTTTACAGGCAGATGCACACTCACATTCTCATGCACGGATGTATTTGCAATCACATAGCGCCAAGTCTCAGTTAAAGTAACTCACAGGCTTAGCTTGGATTCATTGTCAAGTTAACAGTAGTTATACGGATTTGGGTTGACTCTGAGTGTGGACAAAGTGAGGCAGGACATCTGCCTGCAAACTTTGTAAATGTACCCAAAGGAAGCAAGACCTGCCTCTTCATTCTCTGCCTCATACTTTAACTATCAGATTTAAATATAAATTTGGTTTGCTTTGAAAAATACTGTTGCTATATTAAGGTTGAGGAGATTTTATAGAAGCAAATCCTGACTGAATAGAAAAAGTATTGAATGATGTAGGAGCCCAAGAGGATGCTTGTGAGCCTGCATGGCTTTTTCAGTTGTCTAGCAAGCAAGACTGAAAATCAAATTGGCTTAAGTTCAATGTTAATGTACCACTTGTTCATGTTCTCAGAATCTGCCATCTGGAGGTGAGACAATCAGCTTTCCTGAACTTTCCCAAGTTATTTTTTTCCCTGTCATCTAAGACTTGACGAGCCACAAATAGGAGTATCTTGAATGAAATAAACTCCATGTGTGTGATATTTTTTGTTCAAAAAAAAGGAGACTGTAGCCTTGGATTTGCGGAACTAGGAAATAAAGTCTGGCGGAGAGAGATTGTTATTTGCACATATGTTAAGATGAGAACTAAAGCTTACCCTACTTTACGCATAAGTAAATGGATTATCCTATTGTAGCCAAAAGTACATTGTCCTTTACATCGTAGATGAACTGTCAGCGGATGTGCTGAATAGCTGCACCATAATTCTGGTTTGTATGGGCCCAGTAGCAATTGCTGAGCATTGTGCATAGCATTCCCTTTCCACCTTCCCTTTCCCTTCATCTCCAGAGCTCTTCCTCTGCCTCCAGTGTCTATTGTTTTTCCAGCTACTGGGAGAACAGTGAAATGCACTGACATTTCTTGGTGTTAAGGTCTTTCACTTTCCATGACTAATCCACACAGGATTTACTAGCTCCAGAAACAGCAATCTGGAGACTTACTCCCCCCCCCCCCCCGCCAGGAAGTCTTTTCAAGATTGATATATTGAGGTCAAAGAGGCTTTTTGAGGGGTGAAGAAACACAAGGGATGAACCCAGTGTTCACAAATACACTTCTCTGTGATCATCTCCTCCCTTAAAGCACACCTTATTGTTTGGTTTCCTTTCTGTAGGACGTGCTGACCATATGTCTTTCTACCCACTTGGCTCCTTGTATTTGACAGAGAGGACCTACAGTCTCAAAGTGGCTGTTTTGAAACTGTTGGGACTCGCTGCATTAATTTCTCTTCTGTCTGGTAAGTAGTCTTATCATCTCGTCGTGTATTCCATAATTTGCCTTTAAAGAGAACAGAACCTCTCCTAGAAACACTTGTGACATATGATTGCCCCCTTATTCACGTCAAATTCTAGTGTTCTGCAATCTTTTTTTCTGTATGTAAAATATCCATCTAAACTCTGCATTATGTTTTTTGATCCTGGGGGGAATCTTATTAACTTATGGAGAAAACTAAATCAAACAAATATTGCAGAATCAGATGGGATGCTTCACAAAGTGTGATTGTGACAGCAGTTTTGGCAGACCTTATGGCAATCAGAAAATACGAAACAGAAAATATGCTGGCTCTACTTATTACATGTTAGTCAATCTAAGTAGGCTTAACACCTATAATTTTGGGGTTATTTTTTTCAACTTTATGTGAAAGCTAGCTTCTGTTTTGTTGTTCTTAGTTGTTCACTGTGGTTAACTGATGAAGAAAATGGGTTTCATCTCATGAATAAAAAGATTACTAAAGCCTCCAAGCTGTGGAATTTAAGAGAGTTCATATGCCAGCTATTTAACTATTTCTCTGATATTCATAATCTAGAGATAATAATATTGGTCTTAATAAATATTAACACCATAAATATTACCACAATTTTCTTTGTGCTCATTTCGAACTTTGTTAACATTTTCATGGAAAATAACTTAAGATTTAGGTGAAAAATATTTTAAGAGCCCGATATTGCTTTCAATCCAGATTCAGCTATAAGTTTATTTCATATATAAAATAATCTTCATTTTGACCCCTACAGTTCTATTTTCCTGTATATCAAAAGATTGATATTCTTAAAACCAGTGATCCCTTCAAGATGATTCATTGATGCATGCAGTTTAGAATAGCATTTGATTGACCAAGCTGAACTGTCTACTGGTACAGCTTCACTGAAACATATCACAATTGTATCCATTTAACCTAAATGAGGACTTTTTGCAGAAAATACTAATTCACTGTAATTCTGAGGAGATGGTGCATGAGCATTTTATGGGGATTGACAGCTGGATTTGAAGGATTATGATCAGGGTATAATTGTAACGATTGTGTGCACTGGATACTGCAGTCAGTTGCTCATTTCTAGTTTCAATTAACAATCTCCTAGGGACAGTCAGACAGAGTCTCCACCGGTGTGGATCAGCATAGCTACACTAAAGTGAGGAGAGAAATACCATTCATTTACACAAGCTCATTTTCTCACTTGGGGCAAACAACATGCTAATGAAATCCACAGGACATAATAAATTGGGAAAATTTATGAACATCAATGAGGATAAAGAAATAATAAAAAGTCAACCTAATGAAATAAGATATCTGAATGGAAGATTAAATGAGATTCTAGCCTGGAAAATACAAACAAATATATCTTGGGAAAAAAAAATTGTTGATACTATACTCTGGCAATAGAAAGAAAAACTTAGGAAGTGGTAATCGTATGCAATTTGGAGGAAATACTCACACCAGATTTTGGCCCTCAGTGCTCATTGACTTTCAGTAGGATTGGGATGCTAGCTCTACTCTGTACATTCAAAAATCAATCCATCAACCGGCAGTGATATATAGTGGTGCTTTCAGGTTTATTTTGTTTGTTTGCTTTGAAACACCTAGTGGAATATGGGGCTGCAAAACATAAGGTTTTCTTTTAGGAGCAGGAGAAAAATGAGTCCAGGTCTCTCCAGAGAGACTCTGTGTGCATCTGGAATACTGCTTGTGCTTCTGGAGAAATCCCCTTATTTCAAACAAACTAACTTACAAAGGATTTAAGGATACCTATATTAGAAGCAAGTAACTCACTTTACTTACAAATACACGCCTCATGTTTTTCTGTAATGCCAGGACAATGAGATAATTTGGCGAGGTGTACTATGCATTTTTAATGTTATGTCTCACTGTCTATAGAATAATGGTCCAACAGAAACTACAGGAAGCTATGGTTAAGGACAGCATAACCTCAAATGTACAAGCTACTAGATGTATGGCAAATAATAGGTGTCTGTAAAGGGGAGCATTGGACAGGCTAATATTATCTTTTCAATGTCAGTTTTTAAAGCAAGCACTCCGATGGACAACCTTAGTTCTTTAACTTGCAAAAGGCTTTTACAAAGCAGAGAGACTCTTTTGGTTGCTAAGTTTCCTATTTTTCAGAAAGGGACTCCAAATGGATGCGAAACTGAATTAATGGAGAAACTACTTAACACTATATGTCCTAAAAAATGATAAATCTGAAAAAAAATCTGCTTCTGACAGGCTTCTGGTTCAGCCTCTCCATGTCCCTTCAAAAACTTAACAGGCAATGTTTTTTTCCAGTTTATTCCACAGACTCAGTGTAGAATTGCAGACACTCATTTTTACCTCTCTATGCCTCTGTTTTCCCATCTCTAAAATAAAGATGATGTTATGTACCAAACGATTAATTTCTTCCCCTTCTCCATTTTTTTAAATTGTCTTTAAGTTTCAAACATTTCTATTAGCTATTTCAAAACAACCCCCCCCAAAATCCCAAAAAACCATTTTATTACAGAAACACATCACCTGTGAAGAGTATAGAGGATGATAAGAAGAGCATAAAGGAGGATAAAACAGTGGTTCTCTGTAGCTTGGGGATAGTAAAGCTTATTTTTTCAATATAATGTGGACGTCTTTCCATAATTCCAGGAGAAGACTTTCTATTCTGTAACATTTTTCCCTTTCTGACTCTTTCAATATGCATATATTTCTAATATTACTTTCTGCATGCTGCTATTTAAGCTTTCCTTACATGGTTTATAATTGCTACCATGAATGTCACCCATTTTTAAACTTTTGTTTCAGTGGCTTTCTAATTTCTGACACCTAAACTATGTCTGCCTCCCCTCCAAGCCACTCCCACTGCTGTTTGTCTCCATGCATACTCCTGGCCTTCGATCATTACAGTTTCTCCAATGTTCTGCGAAATAGCCTGCAAATGTTTGCCCTCAGTAATCTGTTCCACTTTCCAGCAGGCAACAACAGCATTTTTTTCTCCTCCTCAGTGATGCCGGTCTGCGCAGCTTGTGCACAGAGGCCCTTCAACACTGGATCAGTTTGCTGACAGCGAGAAGGGGAACAAAGCATGTTTCCTATGTTTCATAAACTGCAACTGGTCATTGATAAAAATCAGTCATTGGGTGGCTTTCAGTGAAAATAATAAACCTATAGACTGAAGCAAAAGGAAGTGGTTTTGCTTGCAAATACTTAGATTCTCAGTGTGAGTCAATACAGTAACCTGACTGGAGCTGAAGGTCTTACCTGTCGCCATCAAATCAGACAGAAATGTTACATCCTTTGCGGGGACCTTCTTATCTCTTCTTCTGTGCTACCTAACTACCTCCAGGCTCTCTGTCAGAAACTCTGCATCCTTCCCTTTGCTTTACTCTGTAACAAATGCCTGGTGCAAGTCTGCAGGAGGAACTGTCAGGACCCTGACCACCGTAGATGGGAGAAGGCTGAATTTAGAGAAAGTGGAATGGAATGATCAGCTTTTCTGAGTTCGTGTGCACTGAGGTCAGCCCAGAAGTGATTTGGGAAGGCAGATGCTGGTTTGTTCCTTATTCATGTGCCAGCTTTTGAAGTTCTTCTAGCTAGCTGCAAAGTAGGACAAAAGACCTCCTTAGAAAATGCTTACCTTGAAGATGAGTTGGGTGCAGGGGCAAGACAAAATGTTCTTACAGGATGTTGGGACACGATCTCTAAGGCTGATGAACCCAGTGGGCAGTCCCAGGCACCCAGAAATGCATGGGAGGAGTGGGAGGATGATTTCCGTGTGGGATGACATGGGTTGCCATGGAGCTGTGAAAGTCCTGCTATGCAACCTGCAGCAAAAATGGCTTAAAAAGAAGCAGTCCATGAAGTAGTCATAGAGCTCCTTCTGTGTATTATTTTCCCCTACAGCAAATATACTCTTCTTGCAGAAAATTGCAGAGTTTTTCACCTATCAAACATTCAGAGCCTTAAGAGGCCTCATCTGAGTACCAAGACCTCTTCATTCAGATATTCTTCTATATGTCTCCTGAAAAAATGGCATTCAGCTTCTTTGTTTCTTAGCTCTCACCTGGAATTTTCTTGGATTTGGATCAGATCAAGCAGCCATATCAGGGTTGGTGTTGTTACAAAGCCCCGAGCCTTACTGTCATTCAGGAGAGGGTTGAGCTAAGTATTTGAAAATTAAAGGGAAAAATCAATGGATTGAAGCCAATAATTTCTTAGCTATGTAATAATTGTCCTTTGTCCAATAGCTGTGAGATGTGCAGTCTGGGAGGGTATGGGGCAACATGAACTTGCACTGATTTTGATGGCAGCCCAAGAGGTTTAGCATTTTACAGACTATGACCTGAACTCATTAACTCTTTACAGAGAAATCTGTCCTGGTCCAAGTTATTTCCTCCTTTCCAGACCTTGCCTTGCAGTTTTCCTTTTGTCTTCAGTTCACGGCAGACTCTCTTGGTACAAAGCCTTTTGTGTTACTATCTCTGAAGGATGCTGTTTAAGAACAAAACCTTTTGTAATGTATTCTTTATTTCTTTCCTCACATACTATGTTGCATTTTAAGCAATGATGTTTTAAAAAACAGTATTCAAATCTCATGAAAAATCTGACTTAGAATATTTGCAGTGTAATGCTGGGTGGTGCATTGGGGTATTTGGGGGAGTATGAACATCTTTTTTCCTTTGCGTAAAAGATTGCTCTGTATGAACAGTCAAACCAAAACCCCTCAATAAAGTCTTCTTTAAGCTATATCACTATATTGTTGGTAATGTTTCACCTCTGTATGCTTTTTTCTTAGTCTGTCTTGACTGTAAAGGGTGTCTTAAATAAATTTATCCAACTACTGTACATTCAGCACTATTATTGCTCCTCCCTAAAATTTCTGGACAGTGTTTGGAGCTGTACAAGCACAGATAACATCTACAATGCAATCCAAGCACCTATTTTCGTTCTATAGTCTGAAGCATATCCTTTGTTTTTTATTTGAATAAAGCAACTGTCTTTTGTTGGAAATGGAAAAACATCAGAGATCACAAACTCTGGGTATTTGAGTGATTCTTCAGTTTAAAGTGCTGACTGATTCAAGGGAGTAAACAGGAATACTTCAGTCTCTGTGTCTGAGTGTCAGCTGCAGAGCCAGGCTTCAACTCTCTCGTGCATATTTTGCCAGTTATGCTCCTGTTTTAAATCTGCTTATCTGCATAGTGTTTCAACAAGAAACAAGGCCTGTCCTTCTCATTATAAGCTTGATCTGGTACAGGTGTCTGTTAAGGTACCAGTGTAGATATACACAGTCATTGCTGATGACTGATTGTTTCCAATAATCCCATACAGTTTTGTCACACTATGATTTGGGTGTAGGTAATCCCAAATTAAGATGGTAACACGTCTTTATCTCTTCTCTACGGCTGTCTTATCAATTCCATAAAACCAGTTCATACTTCCAGTTGCGTACAGAAAAGTGGATTACTATGGCTGCTACCTCAATATCCCTAGATATAACGAGTTAGTAGATATGTGATCTAGTCACCTACATATCTGGTATGAGTTCACTTCAACATGATATCTTTTTATTTTTAGATACTTTCTCTTCTGTATGTCTACACTAATATTACAGAGAGCAGGGCACCTTTCTCTTCAGACCCTTCTGTACTGTACCACCTCCTTCTAGTGGTACAGAAAGCAAATGGATATTGTTAAGAAAGCACCTATGTAATCAGTGCACATGCAATTTAGTTCTAGTGCCTTATACACTGAATTAATAAATGTCTGCTGGGGCTAGAGGAGCTTTGTCATTCAGAATTGATTCAAAATTATATATTCATGAGGTAAATAGGCTAGTTAGGTGCCTGTGTGGATCTGGCTTTTAATGGGAAATGTTGCAAGTCATCCACAGACTTCTTCATCCATCCCCTTTCCCCAATTCAAAACTTCAAACTGAGCATCTCAATGATTGAAGATTTCTCCTTGCAGAGGTGTCCCTGGAGGGAGTAGGAACACTTGTAAGGAAAAGCCTGCAAGAAGAGGAAGTTTTACAAGATTAAGAAATGGACTGAATTCTCCTTGGTTCTTTTCTCTCCTCACACTTCGTGGAAGGCAGTCCAGGTTTCCCACTGCAAAAGAATACTTTCTCTGGAAATTTCTGGGTTTAGTCCCATATTTATTCATTCTGTGCTCAGCTTTTCTACAGCATATAATTCTGTTGATATAAACAGAATTAGTTACACTACTCCGGTTAAATATGTGCTTAAAAATTTGTAGGCAGCAGCTCTGAGACAATACACAGGAATTCGTCTTATCTAGCTCTTCCTGTTCCTATGAAATTATTTTTTATTTATCAAAGGACTCAACATTTCTGGAACATCTGAAAGGATGTGCAAATCTGCTTCTGAATATTTTTGGCTAGAAAAACAAAAATACTAACCATCTTGGAAATCATAAAAATATACTAGGAGCGTTCTTATATTAAAAATTAGGAAAATGAAGCATCAAAGTTGGCAGAATAAATTGTAGTGATAGAATGAGGTTCGTTATTGATCCAAGAGCTGGTGGTTAATGTATTCTCCAAGGATAAGGAAGAAACAGGTTCATTTCCTCAGTCCGAGACCCCTGGAGCCCAGAGCCTTCTCCCCACACCCAGGTTTCACCTCCTAAAAGTTGCCTTCTGTACATTCAGACCTTCACACCTCTCCTCTCTTTTTGGTGCTGTGTTGCTTTGTGCTGAGTATAAGAACAGCCCCATATCCACAGACCCTTCTGCCCAGGCTTCAACAAGTATTCCTTTCAAAAACTGCTACAGCTTCTTTGTTAGAAATGAATCAAATTCTCCTTCTCCTTCAATTTTATTGGAAGTACATAAAAATGAACACATGTAAAGGATTTTTAACCAGCTGAGCTGAACCTAGATCAGAATGTGTTTTCACATTTCAAGTTCTGGCAAGTAAAAATGAATCTTTAAATACAAGTTCATCTGCTTTAAATTTCTTTTCCATTTCTCAGGTGCAAAATCAATTATTTTAAGAGATCTAGAGTGGTTACCCCATGACAGCCCTGAAATAAAATAATACTTTGCAATCTTTGTGAAAACCTTGCATTTATAAATTGTGAAGTATTAGCACTTTCTTTTGCTTTGAAGCTTTGGTGTTGTTTGGTTTTTTTTTTTCCCCATTAAAAAGCACTTGGCTTTTTTTTGTTTGTTTTTTGAATTGTATAACCTGTCTTTCATACTGGTAAATGTTTATTTTTTGGCATGGAGAGTCCTTTTCACTGCCAAGCTGTTCCCCATGATGATAGAAATGACACATAATTTCCAGAACTTCTGAACAATCATCCACACATTGTTTGCATTTATAAACAGTAGTAGGATTGTTGGGATCTTCTTAACAAAGAATCACTGAGGTTTTTCAGGAAGACACCCTATGCTGCTAAGCAAATTCAAGTGTCTTCATTTAGGCAAACCCAAATGAATTAGTCTTCATGTCTGAAACAAATTCTTAAAGATTGCTCTCAAAATATAGAAGGCACAGTTGATGTAGAAGTAGATCCCTTGGAGAGTGTTTTGCTTCTGATTGTGGGATTTACTTTTTCAAAGAGACAGGCGACTGGTTAAGCAGTCACCCATGTGTTCTCCTATATAAGCCTCTCTATTTCCGTTTTCTTAGAACAGAAGTCCTATTGTTCATTATGGATTGACTTCAGCTAGTTTTATCAGTGCTATAGGTTAGTGTTAGTGACTTGAGTATGGATGTGTGGATGCTTTTGAGGGGCTCCTTTTACTTAACTTAGCCATAGCCTACTGACATCAGGCTGTGGTTCATTGTTAAAACACAAACCCCCTTCTTAATGGTTTTAATGATTGCCATGGTGTTCCAGGTCTCACGCACGTATTTCTCTTGCTTTTCAGTGAAATTAATGTAGACTAATTTAGCTACTCACGAACAGGCAGATAATATATGACCTTAAAACTGAATTCAACCGCACTAGAACCGCTGGGTCACTTTCTTGTTGATTTCAGTAGGGATCTTTGGGTGGAAAAATATCAGGGATTTATTAAAGAATAATTTAATTTCTTTTTCTTTTTTTATACACAATCATGATTATCTCTACAGAAAGAGAGAGACAACCACAACTGCTGTGCTTATCATACACTGTTAGAGGTCTTGTGCGAAGTTTTGGTTTAAAGAATTCTCAGGATGTACTCCAAATCTAAACAAATTCACTGAACAGATTCCTATTGACTTCAACAGGAGCTGGACTGGACCCTCCAGCTCTGGATAAGATAAGGCTTTCACAGAAAGGAATATTTCTTTAAGTACTTGAATAAAAATCAAGATCTCAAGAAGCTCAAGTCATCAAAGCCTGGAGCTGCAGTTCTTAAAACAGGATGCTAAGACCAATGATCACAGTAAGTGAAAGAGCCATTTTAATGGATGATGGATGTGACTCACAACACACTTTGCACAGGTTAAGCACCATTTATGTTAAAACCACTGTTGCTTTTGGTCCGAAAGACCAAAGCTTACTTCAAAACTCCATGAGTAGCCACCCAGAAATGGGCTGTCAAATAATTGTGGACAGGGAACGAAATCTGACATTTGATTTTATGTCAGCACTGTGAAAACAAACAGACAAGCAAAGAAAACTCCCCCAAATCCCTTTGTTTCTTCAATTTTCTAATTGAAATAGAGCAGTAACTCAAGACTTTCACCTGCTATATATTATACATGCATACCCAGGTGTTTAGCTACCTCTTTTTGGTTCTTTGTTTCTATTCTGTCCTGCAGTTCAGAGAAACTATTTTGTGCAATTCATAGATGATTGAAGTCACTGCGAAGATCCCCATAGACTCATCTAACTTTGGGCCAAGTCCCTGGTTTTATAGGTAAGCATTTATATTCAAGGATCCTTGGCTGCTGCCTGACCTGACATAAGTAGCCTAATAAATATACAAAGCTCTGCCATCAGGAAAAGAGTCAATCAGTAGAAAAAGATTGAATGTAAGTTAATGTCAGTCTCAGCTGGAATAACTTGTGTTCTTCAGCATCTGCAGCTCTGTATTGCTTCAGGATTTCTTTGGTTGAATGCTGATGGGCTTTTCATACCTCTCAGCTCAATCAGAAGTCCAAATGAAAAAGCAACACTATGTGAATTTGTAATGCTCTGTGGAAGACTTCATGTCTACTACACCGGTGTGAATTAGCATCTTCATAATCTGTTTTACCCTTTGGCAAATGTCACGGCTACTCTGTTGGTCCAGATGGCAAGACTCCATTGCTTGTGTGATCTAAATGTGTTTGTAGTTACAGACACTGGGCCTGTTGGATTTCTGTTCCTTGTTTGCATCAGCTTTGTCTTTTTAGAAACCTTGTAAGAACTTAAGAAATCCAAGATGCAAACTCAAACAATGCATGATCTTTTGAGATAGATGGGTATTGCAATTCACATGTGAAGTGACAATTAGCCATAGTTTTCATATCTGTCAACTTATCATATGAAAATAGTCTGGCTTGTCCACCAAACTTACTGCAAATGCACAGTAAGTGCATTTGTTTCTTATGTTTCAGACTCATAACATGTAGAGATCAGTCCTAACATCACACATCCATGTGTTCTGTGTTGCTATATAGGCCCATGCTGTCAATAAAATCCAGATTCAAGGTAGCTTGCTCAGAGGTGAGACTTTTTGGACAATGGTTATAAACAGGTGGATTGCTCATGAAAGAGAGAGATCTGGGAAAAACAGATTTTCTTCTGTGTCCTTTTTTGCGCTCTGAAATGCATTTCTTCCAGCAAATGTTGTGATGAAACAAATTCAGCCCTGTGAAGAGAGAGCCAAAAGGAGAGAGAATATTAACTAGTCTATAAAAACCTGCAACTAGTCTGGGTGCTACTGAAGAAAGAACATCTTTTCAAGGATATACATTTGGACTTTGCTCATGAGTACAGGAGCTGATAACAGGATACTACAGTGAATCCAAAAAATTTTAACAAGTGGGAATCTGGGCTGGAAAACAGGCAAATGTTTTTGGACATAACTTAAGAGCAATCATTTGAAAGAGAAGCCTGTAGGAAAGTGTTGCAAACAGATAAAATTATTACATTTTTGTGAATTGTTTGGCCTCAGTAGCTTATTGTGGCAGTAAATTTGATATTCTAACAATGGGTTGCTTGGAGAGAATTTGTTATCGGCTCTGAATGTGCTGCATTTCAACTGAAATGAAAACTCATAGTTTCTTGTCCCGAGACTGAAATAGCACTGAAATGTTTTCTTGATATTATCCGGAATTTCTCTGTGTGTATGCACATTTATATTCTTTATTTTGGTCACTTGTGGTACAAAGGCAAAACCTACATTTATTCTTAAAATATGAACATGAGCTTTATTTTTTGCCAAGGCACACTTTGATGGTGATTTGCGTTAATCATCCAAGCCCACAAAACATTTTTAAATCATAAGACAACAAAAGTACTTCTGGCTTCAGGAGCTTTTGTCTTGTTTCATCTGAATAAGTATTGCTATGCTGGGGTGTTTCAAATTTATTCTCTTTGAGAGACCATGCTTTTTGCTTATTTATGTAAAAACGCCTAGCTGCTTGCCAGTAGTAATGTAATACTCACATTGTTTGTGTAGCAGTATAGAAAGGCAGCATATGAATGGTATTGGCTGTTTCAGCCTACTGTGTTTTTAACAGTGGCATGTAAACTGAGCATTCTATGTCATTTTTAAAAATATATTTCAATCTGGAAATTTTCTGAGATCTATACAGTACCAGATTTAATTCAGACAAGACTGCTAAAGAACTGAAGTTTGGCCAATTGATTCCTTAGTAGAACTTGGTAATGTGTGCAATTAATTGATATGTAACTAATAAAAATCCGAGGAAAACTGGTAACAAGTATTTTTCTACACCATATCTCTTTGCCACTGGTATTTGTATACTTCCTTTATATTGCCTGGTGGCAAAACAATGACTTTTCAGGACTGGCTTGTAAATTCCATCTCTGTCATGTATCTGGGCATTACTTTATAAATCCCTCAGGTATTCTTAAGAGGAAAAATTGTGTTGGTAATATATATTAAGAAGATTTTCAAAAGCTTTCCTTGTTGCCATAGCTCTTTCTCTACAATTATCATCTGGACTTTTGTGACTCTTGAAGGAGAAAAGCATGCTCTGTACACAGAGCTCCAGAAATTCATAGCATTTCAGCTTTTGAGCTTACCAGTTTCTCAAAAACAGCAGCAGTTAGGCATATGCCACACTGGGGTCTGAACCTGGGTTATCTCACTTGTGAAAAATTGTGACACTGTTTAGCAACATCTATGACTTGCAATGGTTACTTTCTCAGAACGATAAGCACAGTGTTGTGCTTTTTTACATAGCTGTTTGATAGCTAATCCTCATGAATAATAAAGAGTAGATGAAAATTACAGTTTGCTAATCACTACCAAGTAAACAATTTTCAAACCCCAACATTTTATGAAATATAAAATGAGATTTTTGAAAAGAAATAATTACAGCTACTAAGTTATTTTTCTGAAATAAATGAAACTTATTTCGAGTCATACTACAAATTCAACCCTTATTTCAGACTCATTAAAAGATTTGCTACACTCCCATCTATTTAGATGGTTAATGGCCTTTGCATTGCAGCCAAGTGTCTAACAGTCACAGGCTTTGGGTCATGTAAAGAGTTGTGTACAGATCAGGTGAAACATCATATCTTCAACTGAGATTTGTATTGGCTGGAACAACTAAATTAAACCGTAGCTCAGTTGTGGACATACAGGTGTGTGGTGGGGAGACAGAGTAGGAAAGAGAGCTATGGCTCATCTTCCCATGGGGAGACTGAGGTCATTGTTCTAAGGGCAATAGGATAAGTCCACCCTAGGGTAACACCAGGGAAGGAACTCCATGAGAGCCTTTCTTGGAAAAGTACTTAAAGTACCTTGAATAAATGCAGATAAACCCAAAATATCTAAGTATAAGACACTTTTTGGAGATTTCAGGAGGTAAATAATGATGGGCCAGATTTTGCTTTCAGTGACACTGACTCAGTTTGACACTAAGTTGTAGTGTAAAATTAAGATGAAAAGCAAAACTGAATATAAATCAGTTGAGTGGTCTTTTCAAGATAAAACTCCACTGAAAAGAAAAAAAAATCCTGAAGAAGATAAATAAAAAAGAATATTTTTTCTTACATACTAATGGAAACAAAGCCAGCTTTATATGCGTAAATGCTCCTAGCATTAAACATTTACTCACAGGTTGGCATCAGGATTGGAAGGAAATAATTAAAGCACATGGATATAACCTGTATATTTCCTCAGAGCAGAGAATCCAGACACAGTTGGGCTAAATCCCGTATAAACAAAGGAAGCATTTTTCATAGTACAATTAGCTAAGTAATCAATAATGTGTAATTACCTAGTTACATAAGGCAATACACAGTTTGAATTTCTTTCTCATGGACCACTATAAATGGCTGTGAAAGCAGTATAAGGAACTCACAAAAGGGGGATAGGCTTGGAGTTTATGAGACAATACAGTTTAATAGGCTGTATTCCATTAAGATTAACAAGTACCCATGTAAAAGCACAAAACAGTAAGCTTTGCAGATCTTCTTAGCTATAATTCTATTTACATTGTAAAGTCTACCTTTGCAGACCTGCTCTAGACTGGCTATCAGATGGATACCAGCTTGCAAAAGCTCAACTGTTTATCTTTTTCTTATAATACTGAGAGTGCCATCAGGTTTTTGCGCCTCAGTTCTCTTGCTTTCACTTCACTGTCCTGTTATTGTCCTGCTGTTTTGCTATCTTTTGTTACAGTCTTCACTCTAATTCAGATGCCTAATACATTCTTATTCTGGTAGTCTGCTAAATGTATAAAAATGTCTTGATGTAATTTGGTTTTCAGTGACATTGGTGGGGTTATAGCTTGTAAGAAGGTCAGCTTAGTTTTGCAACATTTATATTTGAGATTTATTTAAACGTTAGATTAGAAGGAACAAATTAATATTTATTCAGTCCAAAAATAGTACAATGATTAACATGATTTTGAAATGCATTTGATTTTACTAATAAAGCTAAGAAACTGTTTTACAACATGGAGAGAGAATGGCAGAATTTGAACAAATTGATTTACATCACGTTGCAGTGGCAGAGTTTGTTTCACTGTTTTGCTGAACCTTCACTGAAATATTTCCTGAAGGATACATGAAGAGTGGGGCTCAATATTTTCTCACAGATACACTTGACATCTAAAGATAACACCTTACTGTGCTATTGTCTTGCAGAGCAGCTACTGTGATTAGTAGAAAAGAGTAGGAGTGGAAAGGAGAAAGCCATCAGTTATAGAAAGTTATTCTGTGTGCTTGTTCCAAACATGCCTGTGCAGCTAATATTTTCACTCTCGTAGGTCATACTGACCAAAATTATGCCTGGAAATGAAATTCTTCCTTTGAATTTTGTTTGAGTCATTGCATAGACTTTTTTATTTATCTCTCTCTCTCTCTCTCTTTTTTGTTTGCTTACGCAAATGAATTGAGCATTGCACAGATGAACTTAAACCTAAATAAATCCTATGGCTCCTTCAATTTCTACTTGGGTGGCTGAGAACTTCACCCATCAGCTAGTGTGTTATTTCTGTCTTTTCCTCTCTTCCTTGCAAGCAGATCAGGCAATAAAATTGATTGTTAGCATACATAGTGCTTCCCATTCAGAAAGCATAAAGTTATCCCCATTTTGATGCCTTGTCACGTGCAGCTAATGACTGCAAAAGCTAGAGAGTCTTAAAATACAATACTGACACTTGGACAGGTAAGTGTGTATAACAGTGTACGGAGCTAAACTGTTCCATATCCTACCAAAGCATGGAAGAACACTTTCTCATACATCTTGGGGCTGGTTTTCATGGCTAAATTTAAATAAGCATCTGATTTATACATACGTGCTATACTTGTTAGTAGTAGATAGTGAATTTCTGTGAGAAACTGTTTATCTCCTTGATAGTCATTTTCCCATCATCACATGCAAGAGTGCTTTCTGCTACTGACTGTGGACAGCAGATGATGATCACTTCTTTACTGCTGCTGAAAGGAACTCATTTCTCCCCCTGAATCTTCCAAATCCCACTGCAGAAGCACAAATACAGTGACAGCAGATACTCCATGTGCCATGGAGAAATATTAGGCAGTGTTAACTGCTGAGGATGTTCTTTGGATAGTGACAAAACAGAATCCTACTGTTGTTCAGTCATCCCTAGTTGCTTTCTGTTACACAGAAGGCATCTCCCACAAGCTTCTTTACATGGATATGACCTGCTACTAGAGAACTGACTCAAAAATCCCTATGTGAAGAATTATTATATTTTTACTGAAACATGAGTTTGTGTGTATGTTTGTGTTCAGTCAAGTGAAAAATAATTCAGCGATGTTAACTGGTAGATGAAGTGCAGAAATGAGTTTCTGAAGTATTGTTAAGACTGGTACCAATTGCTTAGGAGAACAGAAGGAGTAAAAAGGAGTACAGAATACATAAAGAGGAATCCCTGAAGTATGATCTTGAATGTCTTCATAGACTAAGAAATAATACAAAATAAACAAATAAGTGTAGAAACTAGTTTCTGCCAGGGATCATCTTCTAATTAACCCCCATATACATTTGAGTAAAAAAAAAAAAAAGCAGCAGCTGAATGTGATCTTTACTAATGCTAGCTCCAAGCATCTACCAGTCCTATTACTCCTGCATGAACCTCATGACACTGAAACAACTGAAATAAATAGATACTTTTATTTCCTTTAGCCATTGCTCTTGATTTCTATGGGTATGCCTCCAAGTTTTGTAAATACTCCACATACATGGATTATGTTGCTAAGCTTCTTTTCAACCATGAAACTTGTTTTTTGGAAAGGTGATCAGACCTTATTTTTCACCAGGAACTTTATCTTAAAATGCTGGAAGATGACGACTTAAAAAAGCATAATTTTATCTATCCAGTAGTATCATTAGGACATGAATATCAGCTGATATTCCATCAAACAGGCAGCTGGAGGAAGATATAGCCATGGAGTTGCCGTCTAATGTTTCAGGGTTGTGGGTTTCCGATAGTCTTTGTGGAGACCAGATCCAAAAAAGTGAATTGTGCCGCTTTATTACACTTGGCTTAATTGCCAAAATATTGATGATCATTTTTCCATGCCTAATGAGAACTAAGCGAATTGTTTCAGGCAAAGTAGTAATTTGAACAAAGTCTGTATATTTCACCTGAGCTCTTTATTACTGAGAAGAAAATAATATTTAGAATCTCTCACTGCATTCTTCTCTATAATTCAAACCTCAGTCGAGTTTCTGGAAATTGGGGGGAAAAATCTGAGTAGGAACTGTAATTATATCTTGTTTGTATTGATTTATTGTAACACGCTCTAATTTTCCATAAAATGGTTAAGGACCCATTCCATAGACTTAATGATTTTTTAAATAATTTGTTATAATCTGTTTTAGGTGTCCAGATAACTTGGCACTAACCTTGGCATAGTCCAAATTGCAATACATGTATTAAAGAGTTACCACTTTTGCTACATTCAAAGGTAATTACAGAAATTATATTCATATCAGCTACCGCGTGATATTGAGAAGGCTAGTAGACTATTGGAAACATTTGGCACTTTCACTGGAACTGTTATTTAAAATGGGACAGCGTAATCCTCCAAATATTGTCCTTCCCTCCACCCCAGCCACTGTTAACTCTAAGTAAAATTGCAGGTGGAAAACTATAAGGCATTGAAATCATATGAAATTTTCTCTAATTTTCCATGAAACTAGTGTATAGTATAGTTGTGTAACATCATTCTTATGAATCCAATTGCTTACTTCCATCTGCAATGAGATTTTTTGTCTGCAATCTGCCACTAAGTTATTCCTTTTCCAGAGTCTGCATTCCTTAGGGTCCAATACTTCCCTTCTCCAGCAGACAAGATTCCTCTTAGAATGAATGAAATTATGTTTAGGCATATATTAAAAAATTGTCCTAATAATGTTTACCTTGCCTTGAAAAAATAACTGTTTTCATTCAGCTTGCTCTGCTCATGAGGAAGTCCTTACTTCTTAAAGGAAAAATGAAATTATGTTAATTATCAGCTTCTCTTCCCTTTCTATTTTCCTTAGGAAATCTCCGTCATGCTGGACTCCTATTAGTAACCTCATATCCTTATTCCTGTATAAAAAACCACAGCATGGAAGAGGCTCATCTTTCACACAGAAAGCTGGAATATGCCATTGTGGTACATCTAAGCAGAAGCAGCTGAATTAGTAAACTGTCGTATGATAAAAAGCACCCAATTTTAGGTGTTGCTCTCTAAGCAAGTTATGAACCAAGTAAGAGAATCCAGGGGATAAGAATAATTTTCAGATGTACAGTAAATATGTAGAAGGAAAAACTGAACATTTTGCATTTAAAGAAGAGTGGAAACATATACACTTCACTGACTAACCGAAGAATTGCCTCAAGCAGAAAAGAAATGGTCTGTCTTCTGTGCACGTGAAGGATAGGATAAGAATTATCAGCTGTAGAAAAAAAGACAGAGAGATTTAAATTGTGTATTAGGACAGCTTTTCTAATGGTAGATAATAAAGCACTGAAAAAAATGGTCTGAGGATGATATGGAGTTTCTCTAACCGTAACTTGGACAAACATCTGTCACGAATTAAATCAATATTGCTGAGTTTGCCTTATGCAAAGAGATACGCTAGATGATCTTTATATTTCCATTTCAACCTTATCATTCTGTGACAGTAAATATTGTAAGTGAGGATCACATTTTTAATAAGGAAAAGCATACCCCCTGTGCAGTGTCATTTTATGTGACCACAGTGAAAAACATTATCTCTGTGTTTTCACCAACACAATTAATTACACTCTTTAGAAGGAGTGGCCTAGGGTGGACTGGTGTAGCTTAGAAAGACAAAGACATTTGGTTTGGGATTAAAGTTTATGGCTTTTTGCATCTGTCTGGTGCTGATTTGTAATCATAAACCAGCAAATGATAAAACTTTCTGGATTGTGTTAATATTCCAGATTATATTAACACTTTTAATATATTGCCAGTGTTGCTTACCTGCTACTAGCACTAGAAAGATTTGAAGCACTGATAATCCGATGCTCTGCAATTCTTTCTTCTGGGACTCTTCTTCTGACTTTCATGACCATCCATTTTGGAGAAGAAAATCCATATGGAGCTAGCCAAACAATAGTCACCAGTTTGAATTTCATAAGTACAGTACTGAAAAGCACACTGCTTACCATCAGTCTAATTTATAGACTTCTTCTTAATTGCCTGAACAAACATAAAAAATGAATTAACTGGAACACCTCCACACTGCTTAGAATATGCTTAGTTTATCATTTACCCTAGATTAGACTGGACTAGATTACATTAGATTAGTTTGCTCTGATGCTGAGATTAGGACAAATGGCTAGTCTCACTAAATCCTCTTTTGTTCAATGAAACTTTAATTTTATATTTAGATGTAGCACTTTAACAAGAACGCTGCCAAAGGACACTAGCAATAAGCACTGTTTCCTTAGCATGAAGTTGTGAGTGTATGGTGTTGTCAGAGAGTGCTGTCATGAAACGGAGTGGTCATTAGCATTCTACTAGAAATCACATTTATTTGATATAATTGAATTCTCTTGCCCTGCACTTCAGTATCACTGTGGATAATTAGACACTGAGACTCACAACTTAAATAACTTTTTTAATTTATGTGCTGTGCTTGCCTTTTATTTGCTGCGTGACATTTCTATTAGAGCTCTAACTTTCTCTAGTAGTTAGATTTTTTAGACTTCAGTAGTTAGATTGTTACAATCAATGTCCAATTATATACATAGCAAAACTGTCAAATAGCATGGGATTCAATCATGAGTCAAGTTATGAAATAAAGCTAATGGTTCAGAAGTGCAAAGCAAGATCTTTGGGTTTACTTGTACTAAAGCAGTAAGAACATGCAAGACAGAAATCCTATTATCACCCAAAGGCAGGGGATGCTCTGACTGAGAGAACCGCTTATGGATGGGGTAAAGCTGTGGCTAGTTAGGGCATCAGTGACCCAGGCTGCATGCACATCGCCTTGAACAAATGTTCTGCTTGATACATGGGCTGCAGCTTGCTATCTGAAGCAAAAGGGTTATGCCAAAAGTTCTTGTTGAGAGGAATAAAACATTTGCTGTCATCAGGCACTTGCTAGACAGTTTTAAACATAAAATAAAAGACAGCTGACATCTGCTCTGACTTTGCCAGTCTCCTTTCTCTCTTCTAGCAGAAATCAGAGCCATTTTCACTGTGTAAGGTTTCCCTTTATTCTTGGAAACTAAGCAAGTGCTCCTTTCATTGTGAGTCTTTTCCTAAAACTTTTCCACCAAGTTTTCTGTATCCAACTTTCTGCATTGTACTTCTATTTAATATTGGAGCACAAATAGTTGTGATAACTTTTCTATAAGCCTTCTGATCATTTCTTCTGCAGCTCTGTTGATAGCAAAAACTTGAACAAACTTAGGAAAAAAAAAACACCTCAGGCAGTTTTTCTTATCCCTCATTTTCATATCCAACATTTCTATCTGCACTAAGTAGTTTTCTTCTACGATGTCAGATGGAAATTATCATAGTTGTAACCTGCTGGGTTAAGTACAATGCACTGCAAATGAAGTATTCTCTTTTTAGTGTTTGAGAATATTTATATTTCCTACTTTTTTCATTTTAAAGAAAGAACACCATTTTTTCCAAATACGATTAATATTGTTCAGTTTTCATACTTCCATGGCCTTGGGACATTTTACAAAAAATGTCATAACTTCATACTGCATAAGCAAGTGAAAAGGACATATTTATTAAGATAAGTGTAGATCAGATGAGACTGGCCGCTGCTGATAGAACACAAAGTTATTGGGAGCCTTTGAAATTCTCATTGTCTGGATTTGGAAAAAAACCAGCATTTGTTGTTTACAACAGGAGCAGCTGGATGCTTGAAAATCTGGTCTTTCATTTGTATGCTTTAGGCCTTTTTCTAAACAGAGAATTTACTCTGGCTTTGTTAAAGTAACCTCAGGGCTTATCTACATGGGTATCTTTGTGAGGAATAAGCTAGGATATGAATTTTTAAGTGTCACAGCTGGTTCCCACAGAGAGGATACTCTGGGATGTAAGTGCCTTGCTGTAGTTAAGGTTCATCTACCAGCAGAAGAACTATTTTCTTCTGCATTTTGCAGCTATGTAGTCAATTCCTTCACAAAAGTTCCCATTCTTTGAGTTTTTCTTTATTTCTCAGCTATTGAAATTGGTTTGTTCTCTCTCCTTATAAACCTTTTTCATTATTATATAGAATATTTCAGGTGCAACTACAATACTGTGATAGTATTACCCCAAGCTGGTTTTGACTTCTGAGACAACTTGTGTGCTTTTGCATTTATATATTTTGTATTTAAAAAAAAAGGATTTAAAATGTATTTCCCCCAGGTGTCATAAAGAAATTAGTAACTTCAATCTGAATCTCTTTTAAATTCTATTTCTTGACTACACCTGCATGCTTACTACTGACCCCTGAAGTAAAGAAAGTATCACAGAGCAAACTGGTTGAATGTTTCCAGTTCTGCTCCTGCAGAGTTTAATGGAAATTGTGAAATTCACAAATGTCGATAGGGTGCTCAGCTCCTTTAGCTGGGACATATACCTTTCTTTTTAAAGTGGAAGCAGATGTCAGCTTTCTGTATTTTCACTGTAAATTTGCTAGTTGGTGAGAGAAGAAGGTGCTGTAATTTCCATAAATTCCTTTGTGTGTGAGGGGACGGGGTGCCAGCTCCTGGAGTCAGACCGCATGTGGGTACCCTGGCCCGTGGTGTCAGCTACGGCATCGAGTGGGGTCCTCAGCGTCAGCTATTGGAGTGAGTGGGGGTCTTCAACCTCCAGCCAGGAGGCAGAAAATGTGTGTGTCCCAAAAACCAACTACTGGGGGGGGGACCAGCACGAGTGAGGTGAGCGAGGGGCTCAGTGCTGGCGGCTAAGCAGGACCACGGGTCACAGCCCCTGTGCTGGGGCGAGCATCTGTATCTTCCTCAGTCCTAGTGTGCACGGGGGGTGTTTGTCTACTCACCAGTAAACACCAAGCTGCTCCGGCTGGGATGAGTCTGTGAGTGCCGCGTGTGTGCAGCGACCAGCGAGCTGGACCAGCTGGCAAGTTGCTACACAGCTTCGTTACCATTTGAACCTGCAGCCAGGAAAGCAGCAGCCGTGTCTTGCATCCCGGGCAAAGGCCCCAGGTCTCTGGGGCACTGGGTTGGGCTCCAGTGGCTGGGCAGGGGGAGACCCAGGATGGAGCAGCTGGAGCAGTTGGCCACGCTCCTAACATCCCATAACAGCGTCTTGATAATTTCTCTCTCTTTTGAAATTGCATAACTCCACGGAAACTCATGCACACCGCTTCATTGTATACTATTCCCCAGTTTACTTGGGACACATAACCTTTTAATAATGTGGCTTCAGTTGCACAAGGAAGTGTGGTAAGCAGTTTAAAGCTGCTGTTACCTAATACACTTAATCAGAAGAAGAAGAATATATTTACTTTTACTTGCTGTAAATATCTGTATTATGAGGTACAGGCAGGTGACAGATTTAATCTACTGTTGATGACCATCTCCATGACTTTTCATGATAATACAAATATTTTTCTCAAAGCTTACCTGAACAGGTGGCTGATGAAGAAAGTCCCAATTTATCTTTCTTTGTGTTGAAGCCATTATAATGGCTAATTCAAAGAACGATTCCCCCTGGTAGCTACCAGCTATTTGCATTAGTTACTGCTAAATGACATCTGTTTTACAGTTACTCTAAAATATGACAAACTGAAAAGATATGCCCAAAGGATCTTTCATGCAAATGTGCACAGGGCAGGTTTTCCTCAGCTGTTTTGGTAACTGTCTAGAAGTGAGGCACTATTGGTTAAGAGAGATAAGCAAAAGTTTGAATGTTCAGGACTACCACACTTACTGTTTTGAGTTAGTAGAGAGGTCAGAGAAGATCAGCAATGTGAAAGATAAGATGAACAAGTTCTTAAGAAACCAACAAAAAAACCCACCCAAAGTTTCTTCAGCTAGAAAAAGCATGAAAATGCCTACACATCTTGTGGCATGATGAAAGGTGGCTTTCATGGTCTCATCTTGAAATTCAGGAACTAATTTCTGACAGCTGTTCATTCAGATATTTGAACAAACAAGGAATTAATTATTTGCATTATTCCCTCCCTCAGTACAGTGACACTTTTTCTCTTTCTTTCCCAATGCTCCATTTTCTTAGAATTTCATCCTTGTTCTCTTCCACAAACACAGCAACAGCCAACTCCTGTTGCTGGTTCATCTACCAAGGCATAATTACACTTTCAGTCCTTAGCAAATAGTACACTTGTGCTGCTGCTTTTCCTCTGCTGCATTTTCAGCCTTTACAAATGCGAATGTGCTGGGGAGAGGCACAGTAATGACTGCCAGGAAGAGCTCCACAATCATTTATTGCACGGCTTCTTTGCAATGCTTGTGCACACCTGCAGCGACTCCTCCATCTGCAGGAACAAGAAGCTGATGACATGTCTGTGAACCACGCCAGTACCAGCAAGGGCTCCTAGTGCTGGACAACTGCTAAGGTAGATTTCTGCCCAGAAACAGACTGGAACTTCCAATTTTTATCACAGAGAGCTTTGATTGACTTGCTGTCAGCAGTTATCGTTCCGAGCTAGCTTTGGAGCAGCACCTGATGCACAAAAGTTTGTAATAGCCTTCTGGACAACTGGACAATCTTTTGCAACCCATCCCACCTTATTCACTTTAAAAACCCATCTCCAATCACTGGAGAGCACATGGCTAATTCTGCAAACAAACCTAAAGGTTTGATCAAAACTGAGCGATTCAGCAACAACAGAAAATAAACTTTGCAGTTTCTACTGCTTCACTCTGAAATTGCTGCCTATGCTTCTTGTAGGGGAGAAAAAAAAATCACTTATTTTAGATGTAATGCTGTATCTTTTCTTACTCATGCAATGTGGCACAACCTTCTTAGGTTATGTGATAAAAGCTCTCTGCACACCTGCAGAGGAGCACAATGGCTAACAGGAACACAAATTATGGATTAAGGTGAAGGGACAACTTGTCCCGGCTCCTCCTAGCCTCAGCCGCACGGTTCAGGCATGAAGCCCATCAAAACTGAGATCGACGGGTAGCTATCGGGTAAAGAGAGTGTCTGAGCCCAGCTGGTGGTGAGATCCACCTTATATCTATGTATACACATATATATTCCCCATTAGTAGATGTCCATCCTGCGCAGCCAGAGAGGGGAGCAGGATGAAGCCACTGGAGCTGTCCGGATTTGTGTGACAGCTCTGTGTGTTTGCCTGTGCTGTTTTCCACGTGGCTGGCTGTGTATACAAGTGGTGTATGCGTGTGTTTGTGTGCATGTGCCCACTGGTAATGCATGCCCAGTCTTGCTGCTGGTCAGACCTCGGGGCATGGAGCTGCCGCAGCCTTGCCTCTGTCAGGCTGCCGGATCTGGCCCTATTCCCCCTAACAAAACGCACACACCCTCTAGCTTCCAAAAAAATCAATTATTATCAAAGACACGTATTCTCTCTTCTCTTCTCCCTCCCTGGTTTGCTCTGTGTTCAAATTTTTCAGGCTCGATATGATCAAAATGTGCTCAGCAGTTACCTATTAACTTTCCTGTGCTATCTCCATCGCAGTTTCCAAATCAAACTTCCCAGCATTTTAAAGAAGGCTCAAACTGCATATAGTTCCTGAAACCATTTTTGCCTTCTTTAAACTTGTCACAAACTAATCTTTCCAAGAACAGTTGACAAGGAAGAGTTGGTTTTGTTCCACTGAAGACTGATCCGACGCTACACTTAGCACCTGAGAGAAAAAGATGTTGATGTGCTGGTGGGACGATGAGGTGGAGAACCTGAACAACACTTCGAGGTTACAATGATCCCTTGATTGCCTTTCTCTTTCCTAGGCTCTGACCTTTGCTCCTCAGGTCCCAAAGGGGACCTTTTATCTTGCATTAAAGCAATTTCTCACCTCAAGCACATTTAAAATGGAGTGAAATGGCCTAGACAGCCATTATTACCAGCTGAAAACTTCCACTTCGTGCTTTAATAGTTTTTTTCATAGAAATGCTTTTCAAATACAATTCATGCAAATGTGCTTCAGGCCTGCCCATGGCATTTTTCTACTTATTTTCCCTTTGTTCCACTGCATACAACGGTCTCCACCCAAGTCTGCTCTCTCACTTCTTTACCTCTGGGATTTCTTAGGGACTAGGTGACCTGGGGCTTATGCTTTCCTTTATGCCTTTGTCACTAAGTTGCACTAGTACAAGTGACTACTTTTAGTCAAATGACGCTAGCCTAGGAAGTTTTAAACAAGCATTTCTCATATTTTTTTCTTCTTCTATTGTAAAGACTTGTAGTCTTACCAGAGCAAGTCTGTAGTGATGCAGAGTACAACTGTGCAACAGCACGCTGATGTGTATCTACAGCTACGAAAAAACAAATTACTATTTAGCTCTTTTAAAAGTATGGGTGAACTGCTTGATTTAACACAACCAAGCATCACAGACTTCAAGCATTTATTATCATCTTCAGCTCCTCCACCACTCCTTGTTTACTTTTGACGGATCATCTGTTACATTAAGAAGCGCTATAATTTCTTCAAACCCAAATCCATTTTGCTTGTGTGCTAAAATGATGATGCATAATAGAAACGTCAATTGTTGCACTTATTGTCATTCAAATAATATTGACAGGATAAAAACCTTTGAATCCAGGCAGAAAATATATTTTATAGTTCATCACAAGGAAATTAAGATTTCATGTTCTCTTGTATAATAAGGAGTTTATGTCGTTTTGGTAAGTTTAGTTTTAACTCTTTAACTGGCTGGTTGAAAACTCAATGTAAATATGCAGTTTTTAAAATGCTGTTTCTACTTAGTTTGAGTCCTCTCAAAATCTGGATAAAAAGGGGAAATATGTAAACCTTTTATTTTCATATTATATTGACAGATTATTGCATCTAATACAATATAACAATGTAATATAATATAATCTTTTAGTATTTTTATTTTCTATTTTAGTTTGGCTCATGTTTTCTCCTTTTTATTATTATTCAGTCAAGTTGTAGATGTAAACATTGTTTTCTTTTACTACAAGAAGCTGTAGGCAAATTTGGAGCTCTCCATGATTTAGTAATGATGGAAATGATGATGAGTTCAGTGATTCCTTCTTTAGTTATGGTCTACAGGATAAGAAATACATGTTGTTTTCTTCATTAGTCCTTTCATAGAGATGATTGGTGGGGGAAAACTGCTCTTTATGAAATTTCAGTGTAACTGTGGCAACATATAGCTTTGGGAGAGGGAGGGAGAGACCGCCCCCCAGAAGAAAACTGTACTAAGGACTTGATATATCCATGAAAGTTGTGGAGCGCAGAAGTTAAAATGGGACAAGTATTCCCCGTGCATTCCTATAACTGTCATTCATTTAAGAACTGGGGAAATATGCTGCAACTAATATTTTCCTGACATTTTCATAATCTCTTCTGTAATCTGTATCTTCTACTTCTACAAAAGTTATTAATTGGTGGCTTGCTGTTCAGGGAGTGTCATGTGGCATAAAACAGGTTAACTTAGGTCATGTACAGAAGAATGAAAAGCAACAAATATAAATTCTATCAATTTTACTGGGACTTGTACTTCTTCTCTACAGTTCATAAGTGAGCATGATCTGTAAAAACAGTTTCAGATGAATAGGTTTGGAAATCCAGATTTCTCATCCAAATGCTACAGGAATGCTGCAGTCAAATTTGGTTTTAAGGATAATTGATATTTACAATCCAATGGAAAGTGTGTGGGTTTTTTAGAAAATTAATTATTCCTTGTTGCTATTGTATCCTAAAAAAAATGACAGAGAAATGGAGAGCAAGAACCTGTAAATGAAACAGAATGTCATATTTTCTGCCCACAGGATGAAAAAAAAACCAAACACCAAAAATGTATGTCTTTGAGAAAGAAGTTAGAAAGAGACCTGAACTCGTAAGACCTCTCTGAATGAAAGTCTTTTTTCCTCAGCTGCCTCTTCTGTAAAATGGATATGATGGTCTGTGAAAAAAGCTTGGAAAGTGCAGCTCTTTTTGCAAAGAACAGCTTTTAAGCTGGAGACTTACTGGAACTGAATATTCAGATCCTTTCCTCAGACTGAATTTGCCCTCTCCATTCAAGATACTAATTCTCCACATCAGTACAATTGTGAAATAATTATGTTAAATGTGATGAAGTGCTGGGATGCTTTGGATACTGGGATGCATGCTAGAGCTGAGCCATCAGGACAGATAATTCTCCCTTCCCACTAGGCTTTGACCAAAATACTGTAACCACGACTCTGCGTGGAAATACATTAATCATATACAAGGTACTGATGTTATTTTTCTCCACACCCTGTGGTCTGACAGATGAGCAATGCTCCTGTCACTCCAGCATGATCGGCATGCTGGCCCCACATAGCCCTCAGACACATGTTTAGGTCAAGGCAGAGGTCTCTAGGACTAAAATAAGGTGCTTGTTTTGCATAAGAAATCTGTCTGTCAGAAAGAGGACAGGGTAGGTAGGGCAGGAAAATGTGGTACACAGAGGAAAATACACATTCTGCATACTTTATCTCATTTTTATCTCATAGTAAAGTGTGAGCATGCCTTTTAGAGATCCTTTTTACACAGTTTGTGTGTTACCTGGCATTGCTGTCACTTGCCAGAAAAGTGAATTGTTGTACCCTTCAAGTGGCTCTGAAAATTAGTGTTTTTCACATGCTAGAGGAGATGTTGTGAGTTCAGCACTGATTTGGGGACATTGGGTCCTATTGGGCCATGTAAGAAGAAGGGACCTGTGATCTGAGAGTGAGTTTAAGAGACCAGGTAAGACTTACAAATGCTGTTTAGACAGTGTGGGCTTCTCTCAAAAGAAATACTACCATCCAAATGGATGACTACTTCGGAGTCACTAGATCAAAGTGTGACCAGTTCTTTCCAGACCACAGAGTTGTACTACTGAGTGATAAATGACTTTATATTGATGATTTGTGTGTGTGTGTGTGTGTGTTGATGCTTTTAGAACAGAAGCTTCTACGTATATGTTTGTATTTTTCCAGTTGTATATACTGAAAAGCCAAGGAACATCTAGAATAAATGACTTGCCTGAGGTTACTCAGGAAACTAGCAATTCGGGGGAGAAATAACTTCTTTACCATTTTATCTGTAAGACTAAGCTACGTCCCTGTACACTCCACGCAGTCACACTCTGCAAAGTTTTTTCCAAACTACCACAATTCAAGAGTGACTTTGCTGATGATGGGGAATGGCTGAATTTGGGGAACATCTTAACTTGTTCACCTCACATTACTTTTCTAAGAGGCTAATGCAATGTGCTGAAGTGGTGAATTTTGACTGTAATCATCGTTTAAATTATCATGCTTCTTCGCCTGACAATGAGAAACACAGCAGAAGCAATCTGAAAGGCAAATGTCTGAATGTCTATCCTAGTAGCAATGGTTACATATCTGATCTTATTTGTGACCCCCAGGAATTTTAGTGGCATTTAGAAATGCATTCATATTGAATGTGAGCTCTAATGTGCATGTGGGAGCACAGCAAATAAGCTGCTTGTAGGTAAACCAGTTGTTGAAACCAGAAATGGTTTTGATTTCCTGTTAAACACAGACTTTGTATGTGAGTTCAAACATGTCCCTGAAAATCTCTGCCTCAGCTCCTCCCTTCTCCCAGTCCTCTGATATATGTATTTGCATCCCGAGGTTTTGGGGTGAAAGAATAAGACTTACCATTAAGAACTGTCCTACCCTACTCTGAGTGGGATTTCTAGAGTTTACTGTGCTACAAACAAAAACCACTGTGATGCAAACAAAAACCAACTCTGGTAGGCAAAACAACTACAACAACAAAAAAACCTGAAGTTGTGAATGCCGACTGGCAGCAGATAATTGTGTGTGTGTGAATATCTGAGACAGTGACTGTGTATGTGACATAACTGAGCAGGGTAAAAGCTCTGATCTTGATAGTCCTTAAATAAGCCCCTGTAGGCAGCTAGGCTACGGGTGCACTTGAGCACTTAAGCTTTGTGAGAAGATGGAGCAAGGAAAAGAGTGGATTACTTTGGCACTGCAGTGCTTTCTTATTTGCCCACAGGTACCAGCAGAACTGCATTAAGACTGCTCCAAGCTGACAGTCCTTGCAGGGTAGCAATGGGGTATAAGAGAAAATACATGAAGCCTAAACATATATGGTATCAAGTCATACTGACTGAGGATAAGCATACTGTAAAGGTGAAATAAGGATTGATTTGCTGTGACTCTCAGGAAATAATCCATCCGAATTCCAACTTAGGCTGGCTGGGTGCCTATTGGATATTAGAGGACTGTTCCCACACCTTTACAGTATTTTGAAGACACAAGCCAGGCACAAAATCAAGGAAAGCTGGCTAACTACAATGATACCATGGAAGCAGAAATAAGTGATCCAAATTTTACTTTATGTTTGTCAGTGAAATGTCTTGTGGCTGACCCACAGCATTAAAAGTCTGCCAGTGATCCAGAAGTTGCTGTAGGAGGTTACTGTCACAAAGATGTAAGAGCATCATGGTGGTGGCTTTCAGCTGGCTAAACACAATGATCCTGGGATATGTGATAGACTCTGCGGGCTTCTAGTTGTTACCAGGGGAGCACACGTCTCCCACCTACTACTACCACCATGAGAGTGTCAGAAACAGCGACCAAAGCAAGACCTTCATTTAAACTAAACCTCTGAGCAGTATTTAATTGCTGTGAAAAGAACAAAGAGTGCTCCGTCCCCCAAAGCAAGCTGGCTCTATGTTCATGTATCTCATACAGCTAACCGGGGTAATGGCCTTAAAGACAACAGAAAGCTGGTGCTCTACCAGTTTTTAATTATATCGTGTGCATTTTCTCTCAAGTTCTTGCAGTGCTGAGTATGTTAATACCTTTATGTTAAGGTATTTTACCATAATGGGATTCTCCATGCCTGTGCAATACTAGTGCACATAAAATACAAGCGTGGATTGTCAGCGCTGCCTCCAGATAGTGGACACTGCTCTGTGTTTGGTCCTCTGGAAATAACAATGATCTGACAGCTTCTGCAATTACAATCCTCCTTCCTGCTCCTGGTCAGTGAGTCTGAATGCTGACTTAGAACTGTTTGCACAGGTTTCGTGGGACTTTCCCAAGCAGTTGTGAATGTCTGACAAATCAGACTAGACCCCTTGCAAATAACATCGCTGGAGAATACGGATGGTCCTGTCACAAACAGTCAGAAACAAATCAGCTTAGCTGGAATTGCCAACCAACTGCGATGCCAGTCTGTGCGTTTGCAGAGCTTCATCTTGAACTGTGTGGTGCTTTATATATGTACTGCTGTAATAAGACTTTGGTGATAAATTTGTAAAGCAGTAATAGATATCTGCTTTTTCATATGCTAGCCTTTTTGCTTTAATAGAACATTTAATAAAAAAAAACAGGTAAACCATCATTTACACCGTAAAACAGACAAAACCATTTTGTAGTATAAGTGATTGTATACGTGCAAAGTAGGGAAAAGGTTCTTAGGCCTATGGCTTAAATGAAATGAAACAATATGGAGGGTATGCCATCATGTTGTTTGCTTATTCACTCTACAGTGTGCCCCTGCAGTTCATCAGATTGCACATCCAGAACTCCCCAGCTGGTTTACATCAGCTGATTGTCTGACCCTGTCACACCATAGTTCAAATTTTAATTAGTGCTGGAGTTGAGAATGGCGTTGTAGTCTGCATTTAGTAAGCTGTCTCCGCAAAAGACTGTAATTAGCTTGATTTCTACACCACTTCTGCTACATATTGGCAGCTAAAGGAAGTATTTAGCAAATCCATCATATTTAGCAAAGTTAGGTTTACTCAAATTTGACAAAAATAAGATAATCTTGAGAGTCTGGAAAGGTGGAGAAAATTACCCTGCCTGGAGGAGCTACAGTTTGATCACTAAGCCACAAAGCCTGCATGTGGGCAGGCCCAGGTGCTTAGCAATAAGCTTGCTTTGCATCTACAACAGGCTAAAAAGGCACACTGGTCAGACAGTTCGGCACAGCCATCTGATCACTCGTTAGCACTCACGGTGACACGATCCCTCATCTAGAGCAGGGTAGGGAATCTCAGGCAATTTTAAATGCTCATTAAAGCAAATCACTGTGTCCACAGACAAACAGGCTCCCCAATATTTGTTTGCAAGGTCTGTTCCCTGTGCTGCAATTGTAATTATCTGATAGTTGTGGTGTGCCAAGAGCAGAAACGTAATTGCGCCATCCTCTGATATTCATTCTCATCCAGCCTGCTGTACTGCAGGCGCTTTTCTCTGCTTGTCAAAGCCTTCCAATCTCTACCTATACCAAATTGCATCAGCAATTTTCAACTTCTAGCTACAACTGTGACTCTGAATTACTTTTACATGATGCGACCATCACCCCTCCAGCAGTGTGAACGCCTGCAGCTACAAAACTTTTCTTGCATTTCTAGCGACTAGCACTAGATGGCAGTGCTCTGGTGACTAAACGGAGTTTTAAATCCCCTTTCTGAAATAAAATACTACCAACGAGGATTAAGAACTGTTTCTGGATTCATGGGGGCGGGGAGTATTGCCGTTACTGTTAAATTTCTGGAGGCAGCGCACTGCTGTGCCAGGGAGACAGCTGATCCTTATTAAATATCCGTGACAACACATGAGAGAACATTGACTTCTTAGGCTACCTTGGAGTTTTTATTTTACTGGGGAGGGGAGAGAGAACAAAATACGCAGGAGAGTGAGCAGTGGACATGTAAGGGCAGGATGGGAAGCAAAGAAGAAGCAAAGCAACTTAGAAAGCTTTGTACTTCATATTACCCTTAAAGAGGGTATAAACTGTACTAGTGCTGAATGGCACTGAAAAGGAAGGTAGGCTTTTGGGGCAAGAGTAGGCTTTTGAGGCAAGAGTAGGCTTCTGAGGGACAGCAGTTTCCTGGAGAGCTCCTATTTTGTTCCTACCACCCCATGTAAGTTGTGTTTACATATCTGCCAATGCAGTATCACAATGCTTTCTTTCAGAAAGTGATTATCTCCCTTCTTGGTCTCTTCGTACATATCGTGTAAGAGATGGGTTCATGCATACTGTATGAAGTGGCTTCTTGTGGACGTTCCCAGAAGATATTTGAAGTCTGTCTGCTCTCCTGAGAAAGGTGATTTTACAGTCAGTAAAATGATTTTAATTTCCAAACTTCAGTGTTAGTGGCTTCATAGTTCACTAACATAGATCTCTAATACAACATAAAACACAGGGATTAACCTCATGAAGGCATTTCTGCCCCTGTTTTCCTTGGAAACAACGTCACCTTCTAGACAGTGGTCTTCTTCACCATGTGCAAAGGAGCCTTTTCTTTGAAACAGACATTTCTTAAGCTGAGCTATTAAAAAAAAAAAAGAAGTAAATCCTGTTATACAACTCAATAGCTTAGTCAGAGAGCTGCCCAGGTCCCACTCACCGTGCTTATGGAGAATTATTTCCCCTTCCTCTTGTTTCAAAGGACACTGAAGCAAAGGAGAAAATTCCACTGAGTTCACTTTGCTATAGCCCAAAAACACTTGGGGTACTGGTGTCCTGGACTTGGTGACATACATTCGCAAACTTGTAGTTAAATATTCCAGCATAGCTAAGGGCAGGAAAGTCAAGTAAACACTACAGAATATTTTATTAAATCAGAGAAGAAAAAGAAACAATAAAAATAAAATAATATTTGCAAAAGGATTTTATTAATGCTGTAAATTTCATTCACACAAGCACTCAAGAGCTCTCTAAGCAAAATGGAAAACATTCTTTTCTGTTTTACTGACAGATAACTTTTAATTTTTTATGACTGGGCATTGAGATCAATATCAGCAAGCTTTATCTCCCTTGCTTTGCATGTTGGAAAAATACAAAGCCAGGAGATAAACTGCTCCTCTGAAATTGCATTTGTGTTGGCAGTTTATTTTATGTTTCTGTAATTTTATTAAAACCACTTATATATATCCAGCATGATTCTACACACAGAGTCTGTAAAATGAGCTATTTAAGCTGCCGTGTTTTGCTGTATAAACATATTTATCAGGGCTAAATTGCCAGTCAGCATGTATGTTGTAGAGAAATGGTAACAAAAAAAGTACATATATCTCCTTTCATTTGGCATTTTCCTATATTTTAATCAAATCATACTTTTAAAACTGGTGTAATTGTTCAGTCAAAAGCTCCACAGTCTTAGTGAAATCCTTGCACTGCCATTGTCAAGATTAGGAATAAGCTGCTTTCCTTCTATACCAGCCCATACACATAGCTGAAGTACAGAGCAACCAAGTATCTTCAGATAGAGGACTCAGAGTCAAAAGGAGAAATACAATTATTCTAGAAATTTCATGCCCTCCTTTTAATTACCTGTGTTCAGGATGAAAAAAATCACTCTTTTTTCTTTCTACAGCAACACAGGATCAGCAAACTCCAGCTCCTGCAAAGGCTCGATTCCAGTGTGTAGTCTCCTCATCTAAAAATGCTAGTGGTTGTTTCTCTTGTGACACTGTGTGTACACCTGAACAAGCAGCATAATGATAGGATGAGAAGCAGTGGACACAAGTTGTGACATGGGAATTTCCAATAAGATACAAGGACAATCTTTTCCAGTGTGAGGGTGGCCGAACACTTAAATAGGTGCCTAGAGGGGCTGTGGAGTCTCCATCCTTAGAGATATTCAAAACTCAACTCAACAAAGCCCTGAATCATCTGATCTCACTGGCCATGCCACAAGCAGCAGGTTGGACTAGGTGATCCCCAAAGGTCCCTTCCCTCTTAGATTAATCTAATTCTATGAGTCTAACTGGAGAACAACAAGTGGAAAAAAGAAGAAATGTTCCAACTTTATGTCTATGTGTGAAATAAGTAATCTGGGAATCTCATACTGTCCTGTAGCAAAAATAAATTCTCTCTTAATGTTGAAGCACCATATTGAGCTTCTATTTTATTTCACTCTATTTCATTTTTTAGACTTCTCAGTGGTTGGCTATTCCCAGGCCAACTTTATCTCTTTTTAGTTACTTGTTCTATCTGATTGCCTTTCAGGCTTCCCTACAGATGGTGGTACATCCTCTTGTCCTGATGACTCTGCTTTGATGTCTGCGTTCATGTGTTTTGAAACAGCGTAATCATTCCTGAAGCTCAAGTCAGCAGACTCTAATCTCTCTCTGAAGAATGCTGCATACAGTTGACAGACAGAAGCTAAGGATTCTCCTTTCTGTGAACATGTCTGAGTATAAATATTTTTCTCCAGCACTATCAAGACCTGCAAAAGCACTATCAGGACCTGCAAAAGCTAATGAAAGCAGCCTGGTTCCCAGCTCTTCCTTTGTGAGGCTGTAATCTCCAGAGCCCTCTGTGACCACACCAACCATTTCTGCAAAGGCAGTTTCTTGCTTTGAGATCACTTTTTTCTGGGACAGCTCTTGTCTTTCTGTCAGGATATAAAACAATCATAGGATGGGTACCGGCAATTATGTTCCTTTTTTTCCCCAGCTTCATCTCCTTCATCTCCTTCCCTCAGTTCAGGAAACTCTTTTGTTTTTGTTTTTGTTTTTGTTTTTTCCTTTTTTTTTGTTTGCACCAGTCTTATTCCAAAATGCTAATATGTGTTAGGCCCTCAGCTCTGACATTATTTCTTCAAGCAACCATTTTCCAGATCCTTGGCAAATGTTTTCTCCTCTTCCATTGTGATCTGAGTCCAAAGAAACTAAAAATAGTGGAGGATTTCCACCACAAGAGGCTGAGACAGAGGAATGCAGAGAGGGAAACTAATGCAATAAAACTATTATCAATGTTCACTAGCTGTAGTTGCAGATACACAATATTGCAGATACTCCTCTACTTTGACTTCATGCCTTTAAGATCTCTGAGAACTGGTTTCAAGATTGGTTTTAAACATTCAGCTACTTCTCCCTGAGGTTTGTAGGGTGTGTGGATGTAGGATTATTGATCGAGAGGCCTTCCCAAACATATATATACATAAAAATATATAGAGAAAAAGAATATATAGAAACAGGTGACACGTCTTCTTCCTTATTATTTTAAAAGGAAACCTCTGTTTTCACTGAGATATGATAAGCTTTGAGGAGAAAGTGTTCTACCAAATTTGCTCTTGATGGATCTTCTTGAGGATATTCCTGATCAGCATCATATGCTATCCATTTTTTTCTCTTTTCTAAACACAGATAACAGTACAAATAGTTTTAAACAGTGCTGCAAAGATGGGCCTAAAGTAGGTGCCTTTTAAATTACCCTTGGGCTTTTTTATTCAGTCCTTATGTATCGTGAAACTATCCTGGACCATGCTGTCTACTTATTCTGTCCTTCTGCCAAAGTATTGCCTTTCCTGTATGTAGCCTACATATATCCTATCTTACAGCTCAAAATCTCTACAGGATTGGGTCTGGAAGTACATACCGCAAAACTTCCAAAGGTATTGGTTTGCTTCCCTCAGACTCATTGTGAATGGCTTCTTTAATCTTATTTCAAATGTCCTAATGTTCTTCCAATACTGAAACATTGTTCGGTGGTTTGTTTTTGTTTTATTTTGGGGGGAAAAAAAAACAAAACACCAACAAAAAATTAAGTGATGTCTGCATATTTCTAGTACTTTTAAAATCTTAGCTTACTTCACCCAAAGTCACAGGACTGTGAATTACCATCAAGTGTAAACCTGCATATGCTATGTGTATCAGGATTGAAATCTATAGATGTCTACAACACAGGTGTGTGTGTTCATATGTGTGTCTGTGAGGTTTTTTTTTTTCGCTGCCTATAGGTAGACACACTATGCTATCTGGCTTTGGTTTAATATTTTTTGTATCATCAGATGAGATCTCTGATATAAATGAAATTATAGCAGTAAAGAAATTATAGTAGTATTGCATCAAAGCCAATGATCTCACTAAAAATGACCAGTGTCTCTACTGCAAAGTAGTGGGGAGATTCACAAGTGGGCTTTGAACAAGCTACCTAGTCGTGAACATACAAAAGATTAATGTGAGATTTACTTTTTTAATTTTCTTTTTTTAAGAAAGTGCCAGGCACACTTTTTCTTTCAGCTTGTGGACAGAAAACAAACTGGTTTGTTTAGATTTGCAGAAGTTGTGATTGTAAGGATTATTTAACAGATCAAGTTACTTTGTGCTGAATCCCAAACTGCTATGTTAAGTTGCCTTGAGAACCCAAATTATTGTTTCCACATGTAGCATGAGTATGTTTAAAGTCTGCTTCAATACGCAGGTCCTAGACATTCAAAAATATATGACGACTTCGGCTTAAAATAAAAGCTCATCGTTAGTATTTGCAGTGACTGAGCAAGCTTTCTTCTTCTTTGGCTCAATTTATTTCTTTCTCTGCAAGAAAGAAATCTTAAAAGACCTCCTCTTTTAACTACCTTATTTAGAGAGGTATAACACTTGGATTATCTGCTATTGGTATGTTTGTGTTTTGAACAACTGATTCACTAGCAAGATTTGTTTCACCCCATTCACTATGAGAGGATGTTTTCCACTTTTCCTTCCAATTCCTTCCCTCTTCCCCTCTGCGATCCTCTGTCTGCTGCTTCTGCCTATTCAATTCTCTCAGCCATTCATCTCTGATCAATGTGTGTGCTATCCGAAGGTCAGTATATTTTAAATACTGGCACTCTTTGAAAGGACCGTTGGACACGTAAAATGTGGCAAATGATAGCATTTTTGTACAAGTTGTCCTGGTTTCGGCTGGGATAAAGTTAAATTTCTTCCTAGTGCTGTGTTTTGGATTTAGTGTGAGAAGAATGTTCATAACACTGATGTTTTCAGTTGTTGCTAAGTCGTCTCCTAGTCAAGGACTTTTCAGCTTCCCATGCTCTGCCAGGTGCACAAGAAGCTGGGAGGGAGCATAGCTGGGACAGCTGACCCAACTGGCCAACGGGGTATTCCATACCATATGGCGTCATGTGCAGTATATAAATAGGAGGTGTGGTCCAGGAAGTAGCGATCGCTGCTTGGTTATCGGTCAGCATGGGTGGTGAGCAATTGCATTGTGCATCACTTATTTTGTATATTCTACCATGATTATTATTATTTTTTTTTCCCCTTCCTTTTCTGTTCTATTAAACTGTCTATATCCCAAGCCACGAATTTTACTTTTTTCCCAATTCTCTCCCCCATCCCACTGTGGGAGGGGGCGAGTGAGCGAGCGGCGGTGTAATGTTTGGCTGCCTGCTGGGTTAAACCACAACAAAGTTTATAATTAATCCTGTAGAAAGGGAAAGAAGAAAACATAGTTTGCATATAGGAAACTAATTAGTATTTAATTCACAGCTGAGAATGTCAGAAGATATTTTTTATCTTAGCTATTTTGATCTTGAACTTCACAAACAAGAACACAAAAAGTTATTCCCTGCATTGGGGAACAGTTTCAAATTTATTTTTCTGCTTTTCTGGTATAAACCAGTTTGGTCAATACAATGTCAATTAAGATAGATAAAAGAAAAAATTATGCTTAAGCAGCTAGTTATTGCAAAATACAGCTTTGCAACTGAGAACTGCCATGTGAGCATATGGTAAATATCATCCCCGCAAATAATCTCTCTCATTTTAAGATATAGATAGAAAGTCCCTGCTAGAAATAAAACTAAAAAAAAAAAGTAATGAAAATAACAGAGGAGGAAAATTGGAGCTTTTATCCCACAGTGCCTTATGAAGAATATTTTTATGTTGGACTGAAGTGAAAGGTCATAAAAACACGACCTACTTAAAATCAAGTATTGAAAGTGAGAAGACTGTCATGATTTGCTGCATATTTTTGGTAAGCCTTCTGGGAGTCTCCAATTATTTATCTGTTCATGCTAATATAGGCCATGTTGCCTTCTTGGAGAGACTGGTCTGTTTTCATATGGATGCTTACATTTAGCTTCCTACCCTTTCTTTTATAGAAAAAAGATTTCTTAGCTATGCCCTTTTGCTCATCCTGAGCTCAAGGAAAATATGAACTACTTGGTCTACTAGGCAAAGCTTTTTATTGTAGATGAACCCAGATTTCCATTACTAGCTCTGTTACTGACTTCTGACAAGTTTTTTCTGTATCTCTAGGTATTTCATCATACTTTGTTGTGTACAAATTGATAGGTCCTGTTTTCCATGGCTTAAAATGTGCTAGTGTTTCTTAGGATAACTGGCATTTATGTACTTTTGTGAAATACAAAGCTTTTGCACCTTGGACTGCTTAAGCTGGCATTTATGTACTTCTGTGAAAGTTTCTGCATCTTGGACTACTTAAGCTGGACTATGAACAAGTGAATTCCTCTAATTTCTTTGCTGGATTGTTAAAATATCTCAGTGTATTTCTCTAGCAAAGAATACCTTGGTGCAAGAGATCCTAATCTTTACTGATTTTTCCAAATCCTTCTATACTGAAAATTCTAATATCTTAGAATCGGGATCTTCAATAAGCTAAGTAATACTCTAGGAGAAAAAAAATAACTGGCTGCATCCAGAAATTCGTTAGTCATCCTTAAGGAAGTACTTTGGATTTTCTGAAAAATCAGATTCTTTCTAGGTTTCCAAAGTTCAAAAATCCATTTTTGCTAAGGAGAACCCTGAGCTTTAAAGAGCTTTTAAAATAGTTTTGGTGTCTGTGAAGCAATCTCTGACGGCTTTGAATGGAAGAATGAGTCAGAATGATTGGACAGATTACTAAAATATGTGATTGAAAAACTTCAGTTGCATTTCTACATAGTGCTCGCACTCATGCGGATGGCAACAAACAAACAGATGTACATGTGTGCATGTGTGTACATGTGCACCTTTCTTCCAAAAGCAGATGTTGATATGCTTTTGAATAAAAGGTTTGGTATGTGTGTAAGCATGCAGCACAGGCCTTGGCCTTGGAGACAGATAAGCCTTTGTTCTTCTGTGGAGGAATGAAGCTCAAAAAAGCTGGGGTTTGAAATCCTGTGAGCAAGAAATAATTTTGAAATCTTTACTGAGATTTCCCACAGGACTTCTGGAACTTCCAAGAGTATTATGAGAGAAGAATCCTGCCTTTCCTGCTTCGCATTGGATTCTAACTGAGCCCCACAACAACTGGGGTTTTACATTCTGTTTCAAAGCATCTCACCAAGTACACAAATTTCCTCGCCACCATTTTAACTGAGGGATGAGAGGTAAATGAATTTGGTCAAGGTCAGACTTTTTCAAATAAATAAAACTTGAAACTCTGTACTCATCAAAACACGTGACTTCTCAAAAATATTGGAAAAGCAGATTTTATTGAATATCTGAGTCCCTTGTTTCCAAGTTTAGAGAGGCTTGTGGCAAATTGTGCAATTACATGGGGTTCCCTCCTCTTCAGTCTGATGAAGGCTTCTTTGTCTCCATGAGGCATCACTGTGTATCACCCACAGCTACATCGCCAGGAAAAAAACCTAGATTAGCTATCTTGTTTCCAATTTTCTTTTAGTATAAAAGCCCCACGCAGTCAGAGCACCTTTCACTTCACTACCTGTAGTTAGATTTATAGCTACACTATACTAAAGCACTTGAAATCTTTTATGAGTTGAGGGAATGAAAATCAGCCAGCACTAGTCTTGTTTAAATAATTACTGACTTGAGATGAAACTTTATTTTAATAAAAATAAACAAATATCTAATATCACGTCCCCTCATTTTGCTATTAGTATGCTAGTGTCTACTGTCTATGTAATTTTATCATAGCCATTCATAATAAATGCCCATGAAAACACCGTATTTGAGAAATGACTTCTGTGGGGATGCAGACATTTTATATATTTCTTTTTAATGGGGTTTTGCTTCCAAGCATATTTTCAAAAAAATCACAAATCACAGAAATGAAGGTTCAGGCAGCTAAGGCCTTCAGGTAGATGGATGACCTAAGGGATGACAGGTATGCTAAAACATCTGTGCTAGTAGATTGAGGTAAATGAGTCATCCTCTAAGCGAACAAACCGTGTCTCTGATGAGTTCTTCTTTCTCCTGACAATAGCTCACTGATGAGCAGTGCTGTTACACTGACTTCAATTTGGGTCCTTATTTGCACGGACCTTGAATGAATCTAGAAAAATGGAAGACAGAAAATCCAAGAGCTTCCACGTTTTCCCCCATTCCCAGGTCATACTTCAGATACTTGATGAAATCCTTATTCCACTGAAAAATTCAAGTTAACTGCTCACCAGCTTCAGCTCAGAATGCTATCTTCTTGAAAAAACTTGGTACTGGTGTCTTTGGTACGGTTTAGTGTTTTGGTTATAGTTTTTTAATTGCTTGGACACGAAATAAATGGACTTCGAGACTATTGTTTCCATGCCAGAGAATTGACCAGTGTGTGAAGTCAAGGACAGCATTGTCTTAGTTTTCTTTGTTTAATAATTTGCAGCAGGCCTGTTATTTAAAAATGACCTATAGTCACATTTGCTAACACTAAATATCATGCCCTGTGGCCTTTGAAGACTGGCAAATCTCAGCCAGAACTATTTGCTAAATAAAGGCTTATGTTTTGCTCCTTCATCACCTCATGCTGCTGAAAGCTTGCCTGTGCAAAAACACAAAGTGCAATTACACACCCAGACACCTAACCTGATTTAGAAAATTTTTCAGGCACAGATTTAAATGCTTTCCTACACAGAGATGCTTTTCCTAGTCCTTTGCCAGGGCACTGCTGGGGACTGGAAGCGTCAGTGGGTCACTTGGGGGTGGCAGGGCAGGACCTGGCAGCCAGGACCGTCCCACTGCTCCACCAGAGAGCAGGGAAGCTGAGGGGCAGCTGGGGCAGCCCTAGCCCCGGGGCAGCTGGCACCTTCCTGGGGACAGGGACAGACTGAGCCCAGGCTGAGATGTCAGCCTGTGGGTGGGATCAAGATCAGGTGCAGTGAGGGGACCCGTCAGATACAGCCCTGGAATGGCTGGGCAGGGTCAAGGGGACACCTCTGTGGTCAGAGACTGGAAATAAAGGAATCACTAATAAAAAGAAAGAAAAGAAAAAAAGAAAGAAAAGAAAGAAAGAAAGAAAAGAAAGAAAGAAGGAAAGAAGGAAAGAAAGAAACGAAAGAAAGAAGGAAAGAAAGAAAGAAATAAAGAAAGAAAAGGAAAGAAAGAAAGAAAGAAGGAAAGAAAGGAAGAAGAAAACAAAAAAAGGAAGAAAGGAAGAAAGAAAGGAAGAAAGAAAGGAAGAAAGAAAGAAAGGAAAAATTGCCCAGGAAAGAAAAAGGGACCCATGAAAGTCCACTGCAAACATGAAAACCTGAAAGTCAGTGTGAAACTTGAACCTTGGAAACTGCACGTTCAGCCTGAGCCTGAACTTGTGCTTTGACTGTGGGCACGGCTCTTATCACCAACTCCGAAGGGTCTCACAGGAGGCCAGGTCTGCTGTGATGCAGGAACAGGGCAGAGGCAGGCTGAGTGTTGAGGGTGTTTTCCTGAGATCCTGCTTCCTCAGGCCTGGTGCCTTTGATTCCACTGGAGGAGCCAGTTGTTGAAGGAAGGATGGGCTGTGGAGACCGATTGGGGGAGGAAGAGAAAGACTCTGGCTGCCCTCTGCAGATGCTGAACACTCTTGCCCCCCTCAGCCCCTGTGAGAGAAGTCCCTGCACCTGGGCGCTGAGGCTCAGCTGGCTAAAGCATCTGCCTCAGAAGCAGGGGATCCTGGAGACAACTCTCAGCAGTGCCTGCTTCAGGGCTTTCAATGGGAAAAGTGGAGGTGTGAGCGACGCCCAGGACACACCCTATAACCAGGCCCTGAAGGACGACTCTGGTCCACAGGTCACATGCCAGGATGATCCTTTATCCAGCCTGCTGCCCTCCTCTTCCTCTACCTCCCATATTACTGAAGGAAACCGGGCCTCTCCATCCCCAGAGCTCCCTGCACTCTCTCCACACAACTATGATGCCACATGGAAAATCTTACTAATATCCCTGATAAAATTGCATCTGACACTGTCCCCAAGCACGCCCAGTAGCATTGCCCCGGCATCAGGCCTCTCCTGGAGCGGCTGGGAAAGCTGCGCCATGCCAAGAGGGGCCCCCAGGACAGCAGCTCGCAGAGCTGGGGCACTCAGGCACTGGGGCTGGAGGGGTTTCTGGCCTTCTCCCTGTAGAAGGAAATGTTGGGGGCCAGGGAGAAGACAGCAGGACTGGCCTGTACTCAAGTCTCCCAATTACCTCTAGGTCCTGGATTGTACCTGCATGCCCAGGACTGAAGTGCGTGACAGAGCTGCACTCTGGAGTTATTCCTAACTTATCATCTCCAAAGAGCCCACGGGCAACAGAGGTACAGATGAACACTGCCAAAGAGGAGGCTTTTTTGACCTCTGGCTATGGCAGTGCTCTGGGAAGTGCCCGTTCCCTACGTGAACTGCAGGCCAGAGGACTCTTCATTCTCTCTTCCCATTCCCTCCCCAAACCATCACCACAGGATCGCTCCAAAGCAAAAGCTGACTGGCTGGGTGCAGTCCATGGCCCATGGAAAAAAGGGGCGTGACAGAGGTGTCCTCCACCACCTGGCGGTACCTCTTCCTCCCCTTTGATATTTCAGGGACCACAGGGTGATGATTTCTAATTAACATGTATTTTTGAGACCTGAAGTTATGTTGGTAGCATTGGCAGCAGGATGGTCTGAAATGTAAAGTATAAAAATGTCTAGTTCCTCTCCCTGGCAAGTGGAGCCTTCTCTGGGGTGGGCCAAGGGGTGTGCAGGCACAGACTTTCCTTGTAGACTGTATTGGGGCCTGGAAGGATTTTGACTGATATTTCTTGACCTTGGTTTCTGGTTTCTTTGGCACGGAGATGCAAAGCCACTCATGCAGAAGCAGCTGTGGCTCAGTGTACACCCACAGCCCGAGATCCAAGTAAGCTATAGGTTGAGAGGGACAAATTGGTCCAAACTCATGAGCAAGGGCTCCAAACCGTGCATGAGCCCTCCCATTCCGCAGCATGCAGCGCTGCCCATGGGCCTCCCCAGGGAATTAGTAATACTGACTCTAATGGACGCGCTCCCCCAAGTCTCCATGGCCAAGTGCAAAGGTAGTGACCAGGGGGAAGTGGGGTGTGATACATCCCTGAAGTCTCTATGGAGATGGAGAGTCCCCTTCACTTTTCTCTCCACAGGGCAAAGAGTTGCCTCTTTTGCACCTTCCTCTTTGCTCCCACTTGTTCTCTGCCAGAAGGCTATGGTGATGAGGCCCAGTGCTGGGCCACAAATAAACTCTTCCCATTTTGGTTTTTAAACTTGCTATTGTAATGAAATCAGGAGCTCATCTTTCTAAGTATTACTAAAAATGCTTTCTCCTGTACAGATACGCTATGCATATGCATATGTATCTCTAGTTCACATAATACCAGGTAAGTGCCAGTGCAACTTTCCTGTACAGCATCTTTAATGGGACATGAAAATCAAAAGTGACCTACCTGCTTTGGATTCTTCTCTAACAAGGTCTGGACTTTTCATTAGCCAGGATTTCTGAGTTAATGCAACGTGTGTACTCATTATTTTAAAAGAAGATTTAGAGTAGAAATTGTCTTATAGCCTACACGAGTATAGTAATTCAACACTTTCTAACCAAGTTATCCAGGAAATAAATGACCAAGTACAAGTGAAAAAAAAATTAAAACCTCGCAGTCAACCACTTCTGTCTTGGACAATTTAATAAAAACCACCTCAAGTCAGCATTTAGTTGATGAACCACAGCCATCCTCTTTCTTAAGTAAGTCTCCTGTAAATATATGACCAAATACCTTTTTAGTAATGAGTAACACTTCAAACTGACATACCATGTTCCACTAAAGAACTGGAAACATTTGCAGTTCTCACAAGTCATATCCCAGTTTTCTTTTATTGATTTATTTTCACCTAGGCAAAATTAGACAGAAAGAGACTGATTTGTCCAAAGTCATGGTGGGACTCACAAGTAGTACCAAGCCCCAGGAGAATGAAAAGGAATCCCCTTTTTGTTTTTGGCAAGTCTGCAAAGCAATCATCATGTGACTGGTAAAACTAAGTTCTTCTCTGCTATCTTCACAGCATGTACTGTTCTAGTGGCACATTGCCTTGCTGGTATTGCAAATAGAGCAGATGGTTAGCCTTGGGGTGAGATGATGTTGGTCCAGAACCATCTCAATGTTTCAGCATTCTCATCTTTCTATACCATTCCGTACAAGAAAAGATTAAAATTACAAATGTGTAAGGCTGATGAATGTGGAATAATAGAGACTTGTCCATTCTTCTTATTATTCATGGGTACTATGAATAAAATGCATTTAATACCTGGAAATCTTGAGAGGTATACGTGTATATTCAGAAAAAAGCACTTGTGCTGAAGGCAGTGCTATGAACTGGAACTGCTGGCCCTTGTCAGCCATAGCAGAAAGTATTAATGCAGCATGGGGCAAAAGGATAAGTGTGGTGAAGTGAACTTCAGCCTGTCTGATGGACTCATTCACATCACAGTCCCATCACAGATGCACTGGGGGCTACCAGGGAGAGGCAGACCAGTGACCTGGGCTCTGTCTCTGCTCACATCCATGTTCTGACATCTGCATTAATGTTTTTAGCACTCAGAAGTTGTCTGTATTTTCACAGATTCACCTCTGTAACAAATTGAAGAGTATAGACCAGAAGTCCTGCTTTGTGACAATCCTCAGTTTATTCTCCCACCTGTGGAGCTGTTCATGTGTGCTGGTGATTCTTCAGCTGACAGACTGAAAAGTCAAGCAATCTCCTTCCCAAATATCTCAGTTCAGTTGTAAACTCTACCAGCAGCTTCACCTGCACATATAAAGCCACAATGGGATGAAAACATATCAAACAGACTTTTCCATTCCTGACCCTTGCAGCCATGCATCTGTTTTCACATGGAACTCCTCCACAAGGGTTCAAGAGAGGAGACAGCAAGGTACCTCTCAACAGGAATGCTCTGATCGGCCCGGAAGGGTGTAGCTGGTTGGCAAGTTCGGTGTACCTCATCCTTCATCTTCATCAGCACTTGCAGTGGGAGCTGCCCTTGACTGAGCTCAGCATATTTGTCCCAATGCATACGGCAAGATTACCAGAAATCACCCTGCTGGTTGAAGAATTTTGGCTGATGTGGTGGAACAGAGAAAGCAACTGCTTGAGGAGGAAGAGATTTGCTCTAGGCAATTGTCAGCCACCTTAGGGTAACATAAATGTAGTATGACACCAGTGCATGAATTCAGTGGCTCCTACTTCCTTATAGAAGTGCATTTCCATTAAACTCACAGGAATGATGCCACTGCTAAAAAACCGAAAAGTGTGTGCTTTTCTCAGTGACTTAGCAGAAATGCCATTCAAAAATCCCCAAAGGCAGCTCAGCATGAGGTTAATTTTAAGATCTGGACCAGCAGGTCAGCATTGCAGAATCACATGTCATTGAGTAGATCAACATCATTAATAAATCCTATAATGTTTCACCGGAGGCTTTCCTAAGGCATGTGAAAGCTTGTGGTTGTGTTGTGTAGCTTCCAAGGTATTCTAAGTCAGCTTTCAAGTCTCCTGCTTTTCAATTATGAAGCATGGTATTGTTTCCATGCCTGATCTACAGCAGAGTGACTACCTTCACTAAGATACTGCAACTTCTCTCTCCTTCTTATGAGAGTCATTTTATGAAGCAATCTCAAAGGCTTAAAGAAGTGTTCTGACCAGAGAAATGCCTTCCTCCAAATCCAACTGCGCAGCAGCAAGAGCTAGCTAATAGAAATAATGAGCTTTTAAATGAGGCTGTCAACTTGCAGGGAAAGCACAGTGCTTTACCAGTCACTCTGTAACAGTGGAACTGCTTGCAAAGCTTACTCTTTCAGTCCTTCTAATTTGCCCTGCTTGCCTGGCTTCTCTAAAGCTATCATCCCTTTCTTACAGAGGTCAGCTAAGAGAATTTTTGAGGGGATGTTTCAGAGGAAGTCCTGCAATGCCAACAGCTTCAGATGAGCCTTTGAGCGTTGCTGCTGAGTCCAGAGGGAGCATCTCTGTGACTCTGGCTCACAAGGAGGCAGGTTGGATTCAGCTACCTGCTCTCACAAGTACCCATCCACACTGACAGAGTAGGAAGCTTCTGGGGTACATGCCAGGTAAACCAGCATTAGTGTCCTAACAGGACCAAGCTCTTCTCTGCCTTCTGCTCTCTTCTCACTGTTTTCTCAGTAAGCCTCCCTGAGGAGGATGCAGGAGAAGAAAATAAAATAAGTTTCCCATAGGCACATGACAAATCTGGTGCTGTACAAAAGGAACAGAAAATAAAAATGCCAAACTTTTCTACATCTGAAACAGGCAATTTTCTTCCTTGTGCTTTTAGCTTGGAGTCCCAGGTAGGCCAAATCCAGTTCCTGAAGTGAGCCTGCAGGTTAGCAAGGAGCTATCACAGCTGGAAGTCAGAAGAACTCATCTTCAAGGTTTCTGCCAGCAGGTATATAGGTTGGCTTTGGAGGTCACCATCCCCTCCTTTGTTGAGGGCACCCTTCAGCTCCTGGCACACTTTCTCACTGGCAGTTTGAAGACCCCCCTCAGATGATGCTCCTCCTGCATACAATATAGCCAGGAGATCCTGCAGGGTATGTAGGCAGGGGTGGAAGAACAGTTACATTGGTGAAGAAAGGCCTTGTGACAAGTGAACCTTGCCTGAGAGACAGAAGCAAACTTGGATGGGGAGGCGGACTGTGCTTTCATTGGGTTGGGAGCTAGCTGTCGCTTTAAGTAGATTACACTGAAAGGAGCTGGCTTTTGCCATGCACTCCTTTGGGACTGGTAAACTCCACTCACTTCCCTCCTTTCCAGAGGGAAATGAGGTATGGGTCAAGCCTTCACATTCAAATCCTGAACTCCCCAATGCTAATGGCACAAGCCAGGCTGAATGTCCAGCAGAGACTGCTTAAACTACATATTTAATTCCCAGGCAGGGCTTACCCAAGGAGCATATACAGCCAGAGCTGTTTCACAGCCTGTGAGCTGCAAGAAAAGGAGAAATAGCATTAGACTTTGCTGTTCCTTATCCTTCGGGCAGACATAGGCAACTGCACAATTCTGGCCCATGAGGAAGGTCCCAGAGACAGGATGAAGCATCACAGGGCAGATCAGAGACGTTGCCAAAGACCTGGCTCCCTCTTTCCTTTTAGAGAAGCTACTTTTTCCTTTTTTTTCCCCATTTGGAAAAAAAAAAAGTCCTTGCAGCTCCTAAGCATGGGAAAGATCTGCCAGGGAATTATTCCAGATATCATCACCATGATGAACTGGCATGTATGAAGGGGGTACAGTGTGGGATGTATACGAGTGAAAATCTCTCTTGCAAACAACTTCTATTTTTACTGAGGATACCAATCCCCTCTCTACCAACCAGAGACACTTTGAAAGCTCAGACTTCTGACACAATTATCAGGATAGGGTAAAGGTTGGGAACTTACAAGTGTTTTGTGGGATCAGCTTTCCATTGCTTTTGGCATTTCTTTACAAGAAGCTGCTATTACCACCACAGACCGCAGGGGCAAATGAAACAGGGTGGAACAAAGGAAGTATTCCTGCCCTCATGTGGCACATGAAGCGCTGAGAAGCACAAAATGGCCAAGGGTCTGTCTGGTACAAAGCCTTGGGGAAGCCAGGAGTTTTCCTAGTGGTCCCTTCAGATGATCATAGAATCATAGAATGGTTTGGGTTGGAAGGGACCTTAAAGATCATCTAGTTCCAACCACCCTGCCATGGGCTGGGATACCCTCCTCTAGACCAGGTTGCTCAAAGCCCCATCCAACCTGACCTTCAATACTTCCAGAAAAGGGGCATCCACAACTTCTCTGGGCAACCTGTTCCAGTGCCTCACCACCCTCACTGTAAAGAATTTCTTCCTAATATCTAATCTAAACCTACCCTCTTTCAGTTTAAAGCCATTACCCCTTGTCCTATCACTATACTCCTTGATAAAGAGTCCCGTCCCCATCTTTTTTGAGGAAATGGCCTCAAGTTGCACCAAGGGAGGTTTAGATTGGGCATTAGGAAAAATTTCTTTACTGAAAGAGTGGTCAGACCTTGGAACAGGCTGCCCAGGGAAGTGGTTGAGTCACCATCCCTGGAAGTATTTAAAAGACGTGTAGATGAGGTGCTTAGGGACATGGTTTAATAGGCATGGTGGTGTTGAGTTGATGGTTGGACTCGATGATCTTAAAAGGTCTTTTCCAACCTTTATGATTCTATGATTTTATGAGTCTATGATTCTTGTAGGTCCCCTTCAGGTACTGGAAGGCTGCTATAAGGTGTCCCCAGAGCCTTCTCTTCTCTAGGCTAAACAACCCCAACTCTCTCAGTCTGTCCTCACAGTGGAGGCACTCCAGCCCCCTGATCACCTTCATGGCCCTCCTGTGGACCCACTTGAGCATGACCACGTCTTTCTTATGCTGGGGGCCTCAGAGCTGAAGATAGTATTCCAGGTGGGGTCTCATGAGAGCTGAGTAGAGGGGCAGAATCACCTTCCTTGACCTGCTGGTCATGCTTCTTTTGATACAGGCCAGGATACAGTTGGCTTTGCTGCGAGTGCACATGGCTGGCTCATATTCAGTTTTTCATCCACCAACCCCCTTCTCCACAGGGCTGCTCTCAATCCACGCATCCCCCAGCTGGTATTCATGTTTGGGATTGCTCCAACCCAGGTGCAAGACCTTACACTTGGCCTTGTTGAACTCCATGAGGTTCACACAGGCCCACCTCTCTAGCCTGTCAAGGTCCCTCTGGATGGCATCCTTTCCCTCTAGAGTACCAACCACACCACTCAGCTTGGTGTCATCTGCAAACTTGCTGAGGGTGCACTCAATCCCACTGTCCATGTCCCCGACAAAGACGCTAAACAATACTGGTCCCAATATGGACCCTTGAGGGACACCACTTGTCACTGGTCTCCACTTGGACATTGAGCCGTTGACTGCAAGTCTTCGAGTGCGACCACCCAGCCAGTTCCTGGTCCACCTGTCAAATCCATGTTTCTCTGTTTTAGAGACAAGGATGTTGTGCAGGACAGTATCAAATGCTTTGCACAAGTCCAGGTAGATGACGTCAGTCGCTCTTCCCTTATCCATCAATGCTGTAAACCCATTGTACAAGGCCACCAAATTTGTCAAGCACGATTTGCGCTTAGTGAAGCCATGTTGGCTGTCACCAATCACCTCTCTGTTTTCCATATGCCTTAGCATAGTTTCCAGGAGGATCTGCTTCGTGATCTTGCTGGCAGAGAGGTAAGACTGACAGGCCTGTAGTTCCCTGGGTCTTCCTTTTTTCCCTTTTTAAAAATGGGGGTTATGTTTCCTCTTTTCCAGTCACTGGGAACTTCACCAGTTTGCCACGACTTTTCAAATATGATGGATAGTCGCTTGGCAACTTTATCTGCCAGTTCCCTCAGGACTGCCGGATCCTTGATCTTAACAGCTTTTGGAAGGCCCATTTACAGGTGAGCATTGCTGTGAACATCACGGTTCTCTAGGTTTTCTATGGATGGCCCAGCTTTCCAAAACTGTTATTGCCCACTATTTGGATAACTGAACTGGTAACAGGAATGGCCTGACTGGTGCTTAACTGGTTGTCAGGTTTGCCAGTTGAAAGCAGATCTGAAGCTTTGGATGACCAAAAGCTATCTCTTTGACCAGGGAATGGAGGACACAAAAATACACCCCTCTACATCTGGTGCATCTTGTTCCAGCTGTCTACACACTCATCTCAGCCGAACCTCCACTCGTGCCAGGCTGTTCAGGCTCTTTGCAGGGGGGAGAGGCAGTTCCAAAGATAATGTGGGCATGTTTTAAAAACTCTCACATCCCACCTTCTGATGGAGCCTGCTGCACCCCAGAGAGGACAGAGGGTGACCACCCTGAGCTCACAGAACGTAAGGCCTGGTGGACCCTCCCCGTCAGAGCACCTTGCCTTGTGCTTGCAGAGAGATAAGGAGCCAGGGGCATTGCCTCATATTGCAGCAACCTGACCCCTGCTCACACAAAGCCCTTGTGGCCCAAAATATTTGCTAGCCCTCTTGAATTGGTAAGTGGAAAAGCTTTACTGTGGAGTTTGGATGGGTTAGATGGAGAAATGTACAGTATTTGTGCAGAAACACCCTCAGCTCCCGACTCTCACCCAGCACATGCAGCCTGTGATGACAGACTGCAGGGCAGAAGGCCCTGAGCAATCAGGGGAGATGCATCAGGCGAGAGGTAGACCAGGCAGGGGACCATGCCGTGGGCTTGCAGCCCCAAGGGCCCCATGGCTTCCGCTGACCTGACAGCTAAGCGCTGCCCTGTTCTCAGCTCAGCTCCCTGACAGCCTGGCCTGGATGTGGGGGCAGGTGATAGAGGTGGGACACGGGCCGGTCTGACCCTGTGCCCCAGCAATGGCAGCTCAGCTCTTGGCTGGGCCCCGGACAGAGGCGCAGCGGCCACAACCCCACCACAGTAGCAGCGGGGCAGCGGCTGCCGGGGGCACCAGGAACATCCCCCCTACAACCCACGAGAGGCTGAAGATGGCAGCACTTGCAAGGCCACAGCATGAGGCCTGGCGTCACCATGGCAACACGGTGGGGCGGGCACTCCTCGAGGTCCGTGCAACAATAGGGGCGGGGCTTCCCTGAGCGATAGTGCTAAGAACCAGTGGGAGAGGGGTAAGCTGGCTGAGGGCCAATGGGGGCTGGGGGGGGGCGTTAGCGGGGGCTGTCACCTCAGTGTGTCCGGGGCAGGGTGTGCCGCGGCGGGGCGTGGCGGGGGTGTGGGGCTGGTGGGCCCCTCGGGGGCTGTGGGCGGGTGGGCCCGTCGTGGAGGCGGGGGGGCGCCGTGGCCGGGCAGGGCAAGGCAGGGCTCCCAGGGCGCTGGAGACCTGGCGTTGCTGCGGCTTCCAGGGCCCTGACAGCCAGCTCTGAAGTGGTCGGTGGAAAAGCATTGTATATTCCAAACCGGAGACGGAAAAGAGCCATCAAAATTCATGAGGGATATTAATTTTAATATATATGAGAAAGAGAGTGACAATATGCAACCAGTCATGCTCTGCGTGATGAATTGGTGTCCACTCACATGCAGTGCTTGCAGTAATACCCATTTGCAGTGATAGATCATTTTCTTTATTATTTAATCTCATAGCTCTTTATTAGCACATGGAATTTTATGGTTATTTCAGGACTTGTGGGGACATGACTAGAAATCGTGTGTAACATCCCTCCCCGTGTGACACAAGAAGGCCTCAGTTCAGCAAGTTCACAAGTGAAATGCTCTCTTGCTTTACCTTGGATGAATAGTTTATGCCACATCTCACCTTTTTAATTTGTTTTTAAAAGACTTCTAGCGACAGAGAGTTTTCCTTTTTTATGTCAAATTGGTAGTGGTCTATCTCCCTGAATGCAGAACAGGTTCCTCCTGACTTGCATTGATGAGAGCCAGGGTAAATGGCCTTTGAGCAAACTCAACAGGTTTTCCCCTGGGAGTCTTACTGAAAGAAGAAAAGATTGGAGCAGGTCACAGGTAAGAGCATTTCTAGACATGAGTTTTGCTTCAAATCTTGCTTCTGCATCAAATGAGTGTTATAAACCCAAATTTCAATTGTGAGGAGGGACCTCTAAATTAATCTCAGAGAACATTGCAACCATCATGTTGAAACAGATCAGCTAAGATGTTGGACAGTGTATCTTTTTAATCAGCTCCACTGAGCGCAGTGGTATTTTCCAAGTGCTTTAATGATATTAAGTAAGATCCCTTCTAAAATCAGAACAAAACAGATGAGAGAATACTGGCCAAAGGAGGTGGTTCATGATGTGATTAAAGAAAAAGTCAGTGGGTGTTCCAGATGGCAGTTAGGATGATGAAAAAGTGTACAAGAGCAAGGGAGAGAACTATTAAGGATGATTAAAGTAGTCAGAGAAATAAAAATATCAGCAAAAAATGAATATAATATTATGAAAAAGTTTCAATAAATGGTAAAAAAAGAATGCAGTTTCAACAGTCGGAGAGTACATGATAGTGTTACAATCTTGACAGGGAAGCAGCTGTAAAATACAGGAGCGCTGACTGCATTTCTTGAAAAAGAAATATGAAGGCAAAGCCAAAAAAAACTGGGATCCATTTTCTTCCAGTTGGGAAAGGGTGTTGAACTGTAAAAGCTGCAAATCTGTTAGAATAAAGGATGGCAGCAACCTGCTTCTGTTAAATAGCCTAAACTGCAAAGGAGAGTAGCCAAGAACACAGGAATTGCTTCAACAAAGATTTGGATTCTCTAAGGACTGAGAAAATGCTTGCAGGACAAAGTGTGGCTAAGCAATGTGATTCTTCACTTTTAATGCACCCTTTCATAGCCCCGTAGGAAGATAGGTCTGTAAGCCTTGCCTCGGTTTTAAGGTGAACATCTGATTGCTCAATTTCCTTATATGCAGTTGGCAATGCTGGTGCCAAGTGAGGATGAAGAGCCCTCAGATCAGGACTTTGTACAGGCGCCTGGGGCTGTGCTGAGTGTTGAGCAAGTGGGATATCAGGACTCGAGGACACTGAGACAGTGTTTAATTAAATGAGGGGAGAGGGGGAGGAAATACTGCTTCAGCAATGAACAAGTTTTGTATCCCTTGAAGTACCTGACAGTTTAGAAACAAAACATCCCTATTTCCAGCTACCTTAAAGCCTCGAGTACCTAATCCATTGTGTCTTGTGTATCATGTTAATGAGTAATTGGACTTGAGTTTCCAGTACTTGAGCTTCAGAAAGAACTGAAGCAGCAAGTTTGAGAACAATTATCAGTAAGAAAAAGGGGCTAGCTTAAGACATTTAGTAAATCCGTTTGGGTTCAGTGTCATACTATTAGCAGAAAAAACAATATGGATGCTACAAATACAGTTTTTGTATATCCAGAAGTTATTTTTACAGGCATTTCTGTAAAACTGATTCCCAAGTAAGGGAATGGAACCATGGATTTGACAGCTATGTAAGGTTTGGTTAGCAAGTAACTTTTTAAAAATTATATTTAGTCGACAAGAAAATATCTCAGAATAAAGTCAGTAATATTGCAACATGGGGGATAGCCACAATGGAGTTCATCACTTTACAGTAATTTGTTTAAGTGATTAATTCCAGCTATTCCACAGCTCTGTGAATGTTAGGTGGTCCATTAGTCAAAAAAAAGTTCTTTGTGGGTTTTGTTTTTGGTTTGTTTTTTTTTTTTTAAACTTTTTGGGAAAAGCTGCGAAATACATTTTCCAGTCAGCTTTACAGGTGGCAGGGGAAGGTAAAGGTAGTGTGTTCTTCTTTCTGAGATAGCTACTGTGTGGTATTTACTACAAGGCTAATTCACTCTATACAGAGAGGTAGTTAACATACAGCAATTAACTGACAATTCTTAATACGAAGTAAGAATACACTTTCAGTGCTGAGCGTGAGATAAAAGCATTGCAGCTGGTAACCCAAAAATGTATTCTAATGTGACTTGAAATGTGACTTTAAGCAAGCTTTTTATAAAAAGTGCATTAATTAAAACATGGGAATTTTTTAAAAAAGTGGGATGCTTTAACCCACTTTTAATGTTTCTAAGTATAATGAAGTTGCATCAAGCTAATGGTTTTCATTGTGTTAATGTGCCGGAGATGGTTAAATAATAGGGGTGATTGGGAAAGCCTATTTTGGCAACTTCAGTGACAAGGTCACCCTGATAAAATACAGAAAGGCATCTGCAAAAGTGCTCTTTATACCTTGATTAGTTTTCTGCTACACTGACACTGCATCTCATGTTTATACACCAGAACAAAATGGGTTTGTGAGTTTGCCTCTGGATTTGGAATTAAAAATGAGGTGCCTGTATGAAGAGAATCCAGAATTGTTGACTCTTGAGAACTTGCTTAGGTAGTGAGTGAGACTGGAATAGCCATTCTGTATGTTTTTTCTTGTGCTTTCTCAACATTACAAATTCCTCATTTCTTTTAGAGTAATATCCTTCCAGCCTCACATTGTTGTGTAATTTTGGCACTTTAAATTCCTGCTCTGTTATGGTTTTTGTGGGGAACCTAATCTGTAATTACAGTTCTTCTCCATGTCTGCAAAGGAAAGTAGTAGGCAGATAATGTATACCAATTTTGTTTCATTCCACCTGGTGTGCAAGTAAGCTAGAGTCAACCATATGTGTTGACCTTGACTATTTTACTTCCTTCAAGAAGAAATAAAACAGGGAACCTTGCTCATTCAAATAGCTATACAGTGTATTGTTACAAAGTTATGTTCTCCATTGCAAGCCCATGGTCCTGGGATGGATGGGAGTGGAGCTCTGTCAGTATTGGAAAGGATAATAAACCAACAAACCAAAAGCAAATCTTAGCGTTGGGTCCTATTCCTGTTGTTTCTGAGTACAGACTGAGCCTTGACAGTTTCTGTGTGAATCAGGAATAAGTCTACTGTTTTCTGCCATTCCACACAGTGTTAGTGCTAGCAAACATACCTTTTCTTCTCAGTTGGTTTAGTATGGTCTTTAACAAGCTGTGCCTGAAGCTTTGATTTTGCTGAAGGAGTGGGTTCTGCACTTCCTGGGACAGCACTTTCAGACTGAACACTTCTGAATGGCTGTGGCCTATGAAGCGTTCAGTATACTTCTTGGTTTTATATTTTGGACTTTCTTCTGACAAACATTTTAGAAGTGAAGCAATGTTCAATGTCAAAAGACATTGGAAAAGGAGTGTACTTTTATGGTTGCTATTTTCAAGGGCTAAATCTGGAGGTGGTTCTGTTTCACGCTGCTCCTGGACAGCAAAATTGTTTCTTGGTATTGTTGGTTCTGCCTCCAATCTCTTAATTTCGTTTTTCATATTCAGTTCTATTACTGTAGTCATGCAGCTTTGAGTTGTCGCTTCCATTATATCACCAATCACCAGCTCACTGCCTTTTGTGGCACTCATGACAAAACTGACTGAAATACTTTTGTTTTGGAAGTGGAGACAGCTCTGGTTTGCTGCAAGTCAAACAAACCTGGAAAATACTAATCCCCAATACATGTTCCTTCCAAAAATGCAGATGAGAAGAGGTCAGATAACTAGAAATACCTCCTTGGTTTCCTCACTGTCTGTTTCTTCTTTCCCTCTAACCAGTTCTCCGGTGTGTATTTGTTCATTCATCCTTTAGGTTTACTCCTGCAAGGTATTGTGCAGGCTTAGCCAAGGTCATTCCTTAAAATGTGGAAGTGTAGATGCAGCGACAGGCAATGACAGGCAGTGACAGTGGGTTCCTCGCTATCACAATGTGTTCTTGACACTGCTATATTTATATGAAGAATACATATGAAGAGGTGAAGTACTTCTAGATGTCTTCCAGGAACAGGGCAGCATATTCCTGAGTTTTGCAGAACAACCGGACTTCAGTGTGTATCACAAATAGATTGTCTGATTCCAGTACCTTAGCTCATAAACAGATAATTACCCTTACATTTTCTTTGGCTTATTAACTCTTGGATAGACCAGAGGGCTAAGTCTGTTTGGTTGAAATCAATTTCTCAATTACCCAAATAGAAAAGAAGGAGCAGGTTAAATAAAGAGTGAGCTTGAGTCAGATCTTGGAGCGGGTAAGTTGGTTTGCCTGAGTTCAGATCAATTTATCTGAATACCTGAATGTTTTTCAGGTTCACGTTGTCTGGAATATAGTAAAAGAAACATTTCCAGTTTTCTGCTATAGAAGAATTTTGAGTGTCCTAGAGAAAACATCCTCTGTGCACCTTTGTGTTTCCACTTTTCTCTGCTGTCCGCTTTTTCTGTTTCCCAGCATTAAGCGCTATGCTGACAAAGGTCAATCTCCTTGTCCTTTTTGCAAAAGGAATATTTTGCCCTGTTACATTGTATGGACAAACCCACGCAAGATGCTTTGTGATTGTGGAGACATGGACCGAAATGAAAGGAATTCTTCAGATTAGGTTGTACTGAAGGCCTGAGAAAGTTGTAGGGGAAAAATACTACTTAATAACTAGTTCTGTCCCTGCAAGAGCAGAGCCTTTTAGGAGGGTAAGGCTATTCAAGTTAGGAGGAGCAGCTCAGGATCAAACCTTCAAAAGGAGGATAGTCCTTTTTGGCACAAGTATGAAAATATCTGGAACTACCAGAATGTTCCCAGACTCCTGTGTGAAAGAGTAGCCCTTCTGTATTGGGTTTGCATTGCAACGTTTTGGTAGTGGGGGGGCTACAGGGGTGCCTTCTTTGGGAAGCTGCTAGAAGCTGCCCCTACGTCTGATAGAGCCAATGCCAGCTGGCTCCAAGACAGATCCACCGCTGGCCAAAGCTGAGCCAATCAGCGATGGTGGTAGTGCCTCTGGGATAACATATTTAAGGGGAAAAACTGTTGTGCAACTGCAGCTGGAAGAGAGGAGTGAGAATATGTGAGAGAAACAACTCTGCAGATACCAAGTTCAGTGAAGAAGGAGGGGGAGGAGGTGCTCCAGGCGCCAGAGCAGAGATTCCCCTGCAATCTGTGGTGAAGACCATGGTGAGGCAGGTTGTCCCTCTGCAGCCCATGGAGGTTAACGGTGCAGCAGATATCCACCTGCAGCCCGTGGAGGACCACACGCTGGAGCAGGTGCTGGAAGGAGGCTGTGACCCTGTGGAGACCCCATGCTGGAGCAGGCTCCTGGCAGGACCTATGCCCCCGTGGGGGACCCACGCTGGAGCAGTCTGTTCCTGAAGGACTGAACCCCATGGAAAGGACCCACACTGGAGCAGTTAGTGAAGAACTGCAGCCTGTGGGAAGAACCCACATTGGAGAAGTTTGTGGAGGACTGTCTCCCGTGGGAAGGACCCCACTGTGGAGGAGGAAGGAGTGACAGAGACGTGTGATGAACTGACCACAACCCCCATTCCCTGTCCTTCTGTGCTGCTCAAGGGAGAGGAGGTAGAGAATTTGGAAGTGAAGTTCAGCCCAGGAAGAAGAGAGGGGTGGGTAGAAGGTGTTTTAAGGTTTGGTTTTATTTCTTATTACCCTACTCTGATTTGCTTGGCAGTAAATTAAATTAATTTCCCCTAGTTGAGTCTGTTTTGCCCATGACAGTAATTGGTGAGTGATCTCTCGCTATCCTTATCTTGACTCTCGAGCCTTTTGTTGTATTTTCTCTCCCCTTTCCAGCTGAGGAGGGGGAGTGACAGAGCGGCTTTGGTGGGCACCTGGCGTCCGGCCAGGGTCAACCCACCACACCTTCCCATACTGTCATTGATGAAGGAAGATGAAATTTGTCTGATCCAAATAATAGTTTGTAAAAAAAAAAAAGGGGCAGGGCAGGAGAATTAGGAACTGTCAAAGTTGTGCAATGACTTGAGCTCTGACTGACTTCCTAGTTGTTTCATACATGAAACAGTAATTTTTCTTCTGCTGTAAGCCTGACATAACTGATACATTTATTTGTTTTAAATGCTGCAACTAAGGTTGTTGTCAGCTCTGATGTGACCTGCGTATTATCTAGTGAAAATAAAATCTTTTTTTTTTCCTGTTTTTCTTGCTCTTTCCAAGGCATCAGTTTAATCCTTTAATAAATACATAAATACACACATCTGTGTTCTCTTAGAGATGTAGCCACAGTGATTACCTATGCTACTTGCACTGCTTCTTCAAGGAGTGCTGCGGCAACTTCCTCCTCAGATCTAGCTAGCTCAGCTAGCCCAGCACCATCCTGGCTATCTTTTGGCCCAGTGGCGATTAGCAGGTACAAAAACCCAGGATGTATGCATAGTGAACTTTCTTGGACCTAGACTCTTTGAGTTTGTTTGACTTAAAGCTGCTGGAATGCTAGTAGGATCTAATGATTTGGAAAGGTTGCTTTCTGGTTCTTTTCATACATGGAGATTGCAGCAGCACTTGATCACCACTCATCTGTTGCTCTTTGCTGCACGCCTATGTGCTTTAGTAATGCGGGGCTTGCTAGAATAAGCCCATGTGGAAGCAGCTCCAAATTTTCCCTTACTGCAGGGAAGCAAAAGCTCTTTATGCCTACCTCTTAACTGGGTGCTACTGATCAACAGTAGCAGCAGCAGGAGAAAAAAAATATAAGAAACCCTCATCTAATAGGGTTTAGCTCTGCTTTTGGAAGAGACATCTCCAGATGGCAGCTCAGGATCGCTCCAGGGGAACAGTTATCTGAATTTCACGGAGAGTAGGTCTAGAAGGGAAACTCAGGGATGAATGATTGCTTCCATTTCAGGATCTGACAGCAATCTTTTGAATGACTTCTGTGGAGCCTCAAATTCTCCTTAATCCTGCAGGATATTAGACAGCAGAGTATTCTTCAGATTTCACCCTTTTCCATAGCAGTTTTTAGTATTTCTATAACATTTTCTGTTGTATTGCCAGATCCCACTTTGTACCTCCATTTTAGATACATTCATCCATTTTGTCAATTCTCAGGATCATGTGAGAACTAATGTATTTAACAACTCAAAGAGGCTAATAAGGAACCCTTTTCAATGTACAGTGGTGTTCTTCCAAAGCGATCTCTCTTTAAGGCATCTCCTTGACAATCTTTCGGAGTTTTTGTGCTGATTATTTTTATTGGAATTTCTAGAATACAGCAGGGCTTACAATAAAGGTGATATATATTGCTGTGTGGAACTGACGTTAATGTGATGAAGCAGTTATGAGAACATCTGTATATTCAGCAAGTTACAGCTTTTTGGTATCAACATCTGTCACAGGAATGGAAAACGAGAGAGATTTTCTGGGAGGGGAAAAAAAAAAAGGAAGGAAACAGAAACACCACCATCAAAAGCCAAAACCAACAAAACTTGACATGAGTTCTTTGGAGTTTTCTGTTCAGGGTATATCTCCTACCTAGCACAGTGTGCCCATGCTTGAGATTCCTGGGTGCTACTACAATCTACATGCTTGTGAAGCTAATTTTTGCAGGGCCCTGCAACTAGCAGCACCATTTTTTGGAACGTGAGGCCTGGGACTGGGTGGATTCCCCCCCCATACACTGGTTTTGATGATGAGAGGTACTTCTGGCTTGGCAGGTGGGGGAAGACAACTGTGCTGAGCATGATCAAACTGTGTTCCTCCTCCCATTTTGTGCTGATTCTTCATGCACGGTGTTGTAGGATGTTGTCCTCCTGCTTAGCTTCCACAGCCCAACAATCTCAGAAGTTCTTCATCTTCTACCTTTCTGTGGGCAGGTCCTGTCCAGTTAGGGGGAAAGGCTTGTTGTGAGACAGTGAGAAAAGGAATGGTGGAGTTAAACTTACCAAAAAGATTCAAGAGGGATGTGAAAATGTCCAGTAAAAAACCAATAATAATAACAAGGTGGGAAGAAGGAGCACATGAAAGGTCATAAACTCATATTGGTAACATATTACTGGTTTTTGTTTTATACTGCTATTACATTGAGGAACCCAGATCATGGGGAGTCATTAGGCTGAGTGCTGTATGGAGACAGCAGTGAGAGAGCTCCCAGCCCCAAACTGCTGCTGAACTAGGAAATGCAGCGTATATTTAAGCATGTCCATCTGTTCAATGGTAGAGCTTAGGAGGCTACCAACAAGTTTCAGAATGAAGGTTAAACTTTTTCTGGGATAGTGAGCCTGTGTGTAGAAATATCTGCACTGAAAGGACGAGGAATTTAAAGATAATCCTTGTTATTTAATGGCATGTTTACCTGTGGATGCTTGTTAAGTGTGTTTTGAAAAGAACAGTGTTAAAAAAAGAAATTGAGGGTGAGGAGAACCAGAAATAAACTCTTATGCTTCTAACATGTAGCTGTGCAAATGTCAAAGTCTAGAAACTGAATACTGAATCCAGTCAATGATGGTTATGCTATATTTCTTCCATTCTGCTGGCATCAGGTCTGGAGCCATGAAGCAGGCACCCACCAGCCGATACAATGCGCAGAAGTTGAGCTCCTTAGAACTGTGATCTTAGAATCAGAGCACAAGGTCTTGCCAAGACCCAGCCAGCTGGAAACTCTTGGGATGGAAGAAACATATCTGAAATCCCAACTCCAGTTATTTCTCAGTGTGCAAATCCTGAATGAGCAACCTTCCTTGAGGACAGGTGATTCTGCAATCTTTTGTGAAAAACTGCGCTCTTTTCTTTTACAGAATAGCAGAAGATAGTAGTGCTGCTCTTCAGCTGGTTCTATAATAGCTTAGGAGTTGGTCCACTCACTCATGAAGTGAAAAACTTAGGCTCAATGCCTCATCAACTTAAGGTGCTATGAGGCTGTATCTGTCATACACAAGGAGAGTCCTTAACTACAAATCTGCAGACTCATTTAGGGAGAGGCAATTTCCACTTATCTGTTGGGAGAATGTACCCCATGCACAAAGAAATTCAACTTCACAATGATAGCAAAAAGAGGAAGAAAAGGACCTTCACTCTGTCGTCTATTTGTTAGGGTATTTATCTAGCAAACAAGCACTTTTTATTCTGCTCCCACTTTCAGGGATAAATCTGTATTTTTACTTCATATAAAATACTGTAAGAGCTTCATTGTGGCTTTAATGGTGTATTTCATCTGTGCTTTCAGCTTTAAACTGAATCAAGAATTGGGCCACATGATGAATAAATTATCATATGCTTCTCTCATAATTTTCCCATTTCACCAGAGGTGGAAAAATCAGGCTGCTTCTGCAGTTCTCTGAATTAACCTTTTATATACCACAACTCATTACATTGAACAAGACATTTTTCCCTGCTTTGGGCACGTTTCTATAGTAACACCAAGTGTAAACTGTTTTTCTTACTGCTTTTGGTAAGTCTGCAGTGTATTTCTAGCAGCCTTGGAGCTCATTAAATAAAACTCTTCATGCCCAAAGGATGGGAGATGAACCTTTCAATAGACTATTCTGTGCTAGCAAGTGCTAGATGTACAAAGGTGATTAAAGCACATTATAAGTGATGCACAATGAACTGTATAAAATACTTATTTCCTGACACAGACAACTCAGTTAAGAGGTGTGAATAAGGAACAGGTGAATTAAGCACAAAACCGTTCCTCTCCAGAATTTATGGAGTACAACTAATCCTGGCATCATGGTCTTTCTCTCATAGGCTTTCAGAAATGGTTTGTCTTGGGGAAGGAGCGCAAAGACGTAACTAAAATGGTTTAGGGAAAATATGAGACCAAATGACACACAGAAACTCACTGCTGTTTTATGCCTATTTCTTCAAAAGCATCATGGCAAAAAAAAAAAAAAATGCATGGTGTCAAATAATTTTACAGTAACGACTTTTATTATGAGAAATACTTTTTACAGAATAGTTTCAGATGATTAAATATTTTTTCTGCATGATACACATAAATAGGTGTTTCCATCTTTACAGTATTTATGAAGAAAGATGATCCATCATTTATATAGGCAAAATAAAAAATTTCCAAGTGTACCTATGAACCTTGGATAAACAAATCTCTGTATTTGCTACTGAGCTATTAATAAAATTTCTAGTTATGAATATACAAACTTTTTTAAGATTTATAGGTAATTTCTAATACATATCGCCGGGAAGATTTCTTCCTAAACAAACCACAAATAGCTATTGTCAAAAAGGAAGTGAAGTGATATGCATATGAGGATAATATTACAGCTTTGTACCTCATGATTAAAAATAAGACTAAATTGCTCCATGAATAGCAGAGCTCATGAAGCCCGATCTCTTACTGATCTCAATCTTTCATGCGCTAGGTGTGCTAGGTACACCAGTTCACCTCTTTTTCCTGCAACACTTTGAGTACTGAAGTACTCCTCTGCTTGTCCCTGACCCCAAAATACCACTACTTTTCTTGTGCAGGCTCTAAATCATCTGTTATATCCCTCTAAATTTCTTCTTCCCTCTTTATTGTTGGCTGGCTAAAAAAGGGGATGAATGGTGTGGGGTAATGAAGCTGATTGGCCAACAAACATGTTAAACAAAGTATTAAAATAATCTGTTTTCTTCTTAAATGTACAAATTAGGGCCTTCTTTATCACAGCTGAATTTGTAGAAATTTCATATCTTTGAAACTTCAATCTCTATCAGATTTTCTCGAAACTGAACAAGAAATTCCAAAGTTTTTGAGGGTGAGAAATGCAGACAGATACAATCAGCATGATGCATATAAAAATAAAGCTTATGGGAGGAAAGCGAAAAATCTTTAATGTAGTGTGTGAAAACAGTGTGTGGAACAATAGATTATGCTATATGTTTTATAGCTGTAGTCCAAGATAATTGATGGACCTGGTGTTTTGTCTGTTTAATTCTTTCTGATCCAGTCAAAATCTGAATTAATTCATCAGCATTTTCTCCAAGTTTGCTGACTGAACTTTACATTTTACCATAATTTTCTTCCAAATAAAAATCTTGTAGTTTATTCTAGCTTCATAAAATGCCTGCGTAGAAATCACAGATGTGTTACTTCAGTGGTGACCTTTTGACTATTAATTCTAGTATCGTTTGGGTATTACTTCCTTTCTGGAAAGTCATTAGCACAGACTTCTATTTAACTCTGGTGGCCTGAGTGCAAATCAGTATTCTTATAGTGGTTCATACCACAGTAAGATACAAGTAATGTTCTTCAAATATTAATACACCTGTGGGATTCCTTTAAAAACTTCATGTCTGTTCTTTAAATCTACACAAAACCCAACGCAGAACTCAGCAGGTGTGAAGCTACAGAAGACAAAACCAAGGCCTGAAATGTCTACATTAAAGTCTGCCAATAATGCCACATAATGCATTGCTCTATAAAAAAGACCATGCAGTCTCAGATTTCCTTTCAGACTCACAAGCACGTGATCACTTTCTAATTCTAGTGAGGAATATACAGTTGCTTAAGCAGGAATCCTTGTAATTGAGATAATGAGAAAATATCTAGTCTTTTTGTGTCTAGAAGGCTTTGTTCAAAATAAGTGACTTTTTTTCTACTTCAGAAATTTGTATTTTGTTGAGCGTCTAATCAAGTTACAGATCATTAAAAAACCAGTAATTTAGAGTTGAATTTGTCAAGTGCAAGTTTACAATAGTTTTACATGAATGCTCAATATTTTGTTTGCCATTCACATTGTTTTCATCACACAGATTTCATCACATCACAGAAGAATAAATAAAATGCTCAGTAATTACTTTAGAAATAGTAAAGGGGTTTATAATTTTAACTCATTTCTCTTGTCTGAAGTGAAAAATGGAATATGAAAAAAAGGTTTTGTTTAAGCAGCACAAAGAAAACACAGGTCATGGGCACAAATTAGTGACAATTAGAAAGTGTTTTTGTAGTTTCAAGTTACCTTAAAAATCACATTGTGCACTAAATACTTTAATTCGAAATGTGTATCTTCTGTGGGACTGGAATTCAGGGATCTCTCAGTTTCTACTATATAGCAGGCTCTGAAGTCATTCTTTATCTCTCCAGATGAACCAGGGTCTCCAGTACTATTTCAGGTAGTCTTTTCCATTTTTTTCCCAAATAAAATATTTTACCTCAGTAGCAACAAAACACTTGATTCATACAGAACCGATCCAAGCATTTATGTTTATTTCAAATTGTCTGCCCTTCCCTTCCCTTTTCTCCCCCCCTTCTTTTTTTCCCTGGCCAGAATTATTCTAAGAAATTGATCTCTATTTCAGAAAAGCAGTCAGTTCCTCTGAAATTCTGCCATTCAGCAAATGCGGTGATCAGAGTAAAGAAAATGACATGCCCCTACACTGAATTGAGTAAGACAAGAATTCGTGCAAGACCCCACGAGGGTTTGTATGATGATGTCTTCTTTCAACCTCATATTTTCAGCTGTGTCTAATGGCCAGTGAATCAAATCATTCGAGCCTCCAGAACTCATTAGCAGGCTTTGGTAAGCTTTTGACTGCAGACCTATACTGGTGACAATTAGTACTGGCAATCTATCTGAGTATTAACACGTTTGGTTTTCAGTGACAGACAAATCGCTTTGAGGGACACTTAGAAGATAACTGGTAAGACTTCTGGGATCTGATGAGCTCCCTAGCATTCATGGGCTTTTCATAGTATTTTCTGAAGAAACTGCTCTTTTTCAGCTCTGCAAAATTGTGTCAGAAATAGTACTGAGCCTAGGAATGCTTCTGTTTCTTATCAGGCTTCAGATACTATAGTGAGAATACTCCTTATAGCTCTGCAGCTCTTGTACTTTTCAGGATGTGGTAAGACCATGAATAAGGATGAAAACATATCAGACAGATTCATAGGAGTTGGTTCAAAACAATTATCTTTGAACAAATACTGCTTTTATTTTGTTGTGTGTGGTAGTATATTCATGTCACTTTTTATGAAGAATTTGAGGAAAGTTTCGTAAGATTACAGACCTTTTCAGTTTTCTGAAAAAAACACATCATTAAAGAAATTTATTTTCCTGTGTTTTAGAGCTGATACGAGGATATGATAGAGTACCCCATTGCAAGGACAAGGAGAGGATGGCATAAACTACCAGTGGTCTGGCAAACGGTGCACTGACTTTCTCTGCATGGAAAACTGATGCGTTGAATCTTTTAATTTTCTTGTCATATCTTTCCTCTGTGATGACACCCATTAGTATGATCTCAGACCTCCTCAGGTGCTGAATATCTCCTTGGTTCTCTAAGGCAGCAAATGCTCTTTTGATAAACAAGCCAGCAGCGGGCTGTAATGACTAATAGTAGCTCAGAAGCTACCTACAGCAATTATGAAATAATTGCTTGGCTGCTCTGTGTCCTGACTCCAGGGCAGTCTAACTCTTCTGCGACTTTCCCAAGAAGTCTGTCCACTCAGCCTTATGACAATAGCAGCAATGGATTTGTCTCAAATTGTATTGCAGCTGGTCAGTAGACTAATTGCCCCAAAACTTTAACTCTTACTCTGTTGTTGGGGTCTAATATGCAAAAGTGAATCCTGATGAAGAAGTGTGTCTTTCTCTGGATTGTTTAAGGCTGTATCTGGAATATATGCTGGTATCTAATGAAACTTGCTTTCTGCAGCAATTCAGTGCCAGAAAAACATGGCATGTGACAACTGAGAGACAGCGTCCTTTCTTCTTGCCTACCAGTGACTATATGTCAAGATAATGATGCATGCAATGTGCGTGGTGAACAGAATAAGCATTACTGGGAAGCAGTTACAAATGTGTAATATAATGGTTCTGCTATAAAATCTTTAATGCATTACCCTCACCATGCCACTCTGCTCTTCTGGGTGTGCTTGAAAAATTTCAGATTGTGGTGCATTATGGATGCTGTGTAAATGCATATCTGTCAAATTGCTGAATAAGTACTGAAGGCAGAGGGGGTGGGGAGGCGGCTTGTTATGTTTGTGACTGACACCAAGCCAAACAGTTTAGCCTTTACAATTTTTAATTAACTCCGTGGCCAGTCATATTAGTGCTCATGATTCTTAGGCAATTCTCCCTGTTTCAGAGATGTTTTTACTTAATCTTCCCATTACTTGAGGGACTGTACTGGAACTGTCAGAGAGTGTCCTTGTGCCATAGAAGTGTATGGGTCATAGTGGTACCTGGTGTTAGCTCAAAAAAGAAAAAAGAAAAAGTGCTACTATGAAGCTAATTAATCTCAGAGAAGGGCAGGACTTGGAAGACAGGGTACAGCCCTGCACTAATACTGCATTGTGCTTCAGGGAGGCCCGGGCCAGCATCGCTGTCAGCACAGCATTGCACTGCTCCACAGGAGCACGCCAGACCTCTCCAGCCTGCCATGCTCTGCAGCACAAGATAGACCTGGCCCAAGCCACGGCTCATCCTGGCAAACCACCCTGGCCACCAGAGTAGGCTGGCAGCCCATTTTTAGTAAAGCACTGGTCATTTCCTAAAAGATAATGCTGGTGTCTTGCAGCACAAAATGATGCTGCATGCTTTTTCTTTCAGCTTTTTTCCTCACAGGCACCTACGCTGCAGGCAAAGGGATGCATTTGCATAAGTTGAATATGTGGTGCTTCTAATGAGGATAAAATGGTAAGAATTATCCACGCTCATTGTTAAAGTATACGCTAAATGCCAGTGGGGATTAAATGAAAAATCCCTCCATTTTGTATTCTAGACATGTTGCTCTGATTTCAGTCCATTTTATAAGGGTGAAATCCTGCCGAAGACACTGAAGTTGTTATTGACTGAAAAATGATGAAAGAGAGGGCAGAAGCTGGTATTTCATGTTTCCCAGAAATACAAAGACACCTGTTTTTTTATAATATAAATACTATCAAGGGTTTCTATGTTTAGCACAAACATTGTTCCATATTGGTGGAAACTTACAGGACAGTGTGATGTTTTTCAGCAGCAGATGCGGGAAGCAACACAAGAATGATTCAGGAGTTGTATGGATTCCAGCTTCTGCCTTATCTGTTGAGACCGTGTCTTATTAAATACTTGCAACTATAATGGAGAATATGAAAGGGTTAACACCTGGTTTTGGGAAAATAAACATAGAATGTGACAGATTTGTACTTTTGGCACAGCATGTTGTAAGGTTAGTTAGAAAAGGGGAGATCTTCTCTTCTACCTTTTTTAGGATAATTTCTATTAAACTGTGCTGCATTTTTGTTCACCTTATTTGGTTTCATTCCTGTTAAAATTGAAGTGGTTGCAGAATATTGTGAAACTAATTGGTGTGATGTTACTGTCTAAGTTTAATAAATGCAATGATAAACAGTTTGTATAAATTTAATTTAAGGAGTACCTTAGATGCTTGACATTTTAGTAACCTGATTTTAAAACATACACACAGTATCTGTTTATTTTATTACTTATGAGTATTACTTTTTAAGAGTATGGGGCTTTGGAATTCTCAGCTTTATGGAGAATAACATGACTGGTGAGAAAATGGTTGCTTTTTTTTTTTTTTAAATTTCTATTTTTCTCATTGGCAAGAGGCATCCATGAGAACATTTCTGAAGGTTTGTAAGGGGTAGGGAATATGCCCCAGGGAAGCACCAGTCTTGAATATCCATTTTTAAAAATCCAGCTCGCTCAGGGCACTTTCTGGAGGAGATAGCTCAGTGAAAAAGATGCTTGAAGAATAGGCTTCCCAGCAGTGTGAGACTCACTGATTTAGGGCAATTCTGCAGGGGTACGAAGAAATCTCTTGTCTCACAAAGAATCTGATATGGTTTCCTAGCTTGAGTACTTGCAGTTTCTGTCTGAAATCACTGTTTCTCAGCTGCAACATTGTCTTTGCGTTCTTGATCCGACTCTGTTCTCTCATACAAGAAACAATTGGCAGTAAGCCAGTACAGATTTTGTTTTGCAAAGTGTTTATTTTAATTCCACTTTAAAAAGAAAAGGTTTGGAAGATACTCTTACGATAAATTATGGGATAGAGGTCCTGGTCATAACCTATATCCCATCGTGCAATGATCAATAACTTGTTGATCAGAGTGGTCTCTAATGTGACAGTGATCCAGGTTCCTGGTGGCATGTCAGTCTGTCACAGCCAGCACCAAACTGTTGTCTGTCTGAAGGGTCTTTGTCTCTGTCTCTCCTGTCTGGCTCTCTGATATCGGGATGTTTTAAGAAGTTGTACTTTCTTTGTTTTCTAGAAGGAGAAGACTTGATTAAAAAAAGGAAATTTCTGGCCAATCGGAGTAAAGAATTTCTTGGAAAGCTGATAAAACTGTATATAATTCAGGCCTTTCTTTACTTTTCACTCTTCCCCTTCTTTGGATACCTCAGGAGGTACGCTTCAGTGAAAACATGTTTGCAACTCCACCTTGTAGCACAGTTTTTTTCAAAGGCACATGTTGTCCCTGCAAGAAAGGTATTTATGGGTCTCAGTTTCTCTCTAAAGGTGGGTCTTGGTTTCAGCATTTGTTCTGCAGGATTCCAGAAGGCTGGGTAGTTTGTCTATTGCTTCTGGTGTACTGCAGAAAATCTGTCTCATCTGCCCTTGCATAGTCACATTGGTAGATGATCACCACCTGGCGGGTTTAGAGCAGCTCGGTGAGGCTTGTTGTTGAAGATCAGGGGCTTAAACAACTTCAGTTCTGTGCCAAGGAACATCCTGTCATGCAAATGCAAGACAAATCTTGGTCCATACCACATTTAATTTCCAGTTGTTGACAGTTCATTTTCACTTTTCCCTTTGAAGCGCAAAAGGTTAGTCACCTAGCTTATTGAAGTGTGATCATGAGGAAGAAACTTGCTTAAACAATTAACTTGTCATTTTTCACACTCAAATGTTCTGATAGAAGCAATTACTTTTGTCCATGACTGAATCCAAATCTGGAGGGTAGGTGCTTTTGTGTAAGGAAAAAGATATTTCCTATAAAATGGGAGGAGTTTTCCCATGTAGAGACAGAAGTGCAGCAAGGACTGGGGTTGTGGGGGGATCTAGACTCCCAGTGGGAGTCTAGGGCAAAAGCCTGTGGACTGTGGTGAGATTAGATTCTATGACGGGGATTTGAGCAACCTGAACTAGTTGAAGATGTCCCTGCCCATGGCGGGGGGGGTTGGACTAGATGATCTTCAAAGGTCCCTTCCAACCCAAACCATTCTGTGATTCTGTACTAGGATGTCCTCTTTTATGCAAGTCCTTTCTAGTATTCTGTTATCAGTACAGCTACTGTTTTTCCACTTTGTTTTCTGCCATCTTACATGTCAACTAAGTTCCTATAAGGCAAATGATACACATTGATATAAATTTGTTTATTCCAGTAGAGCTGGACCAATTTGTACTCTCTGGAGGGATGGCCTTTTATACATGGATACATCACATCTTGCACAATTTTATCACTGACATTTTAGTTCCTGTAACGAATGAGCATCTGGAGTTGACCTTTTTCACGAAGCAAACTTCCAAGTATCACCATCTGGATATCTCACTCTCTTTCTGAAAGAACATATAGGCCAATGAAACAAAAAAGTAACTGATTAAATGTGGGGAAAAAAGAAAGGAAAAAGAAATGTCATATGACAAAATTCTGTTTCTATTGAAACAAAAGTTTATAAACATCTTTATGGGCATCTAGGTATCTTCATCTAGAGCATCTTTTCCCTTTTGCTTCTTTGGAAAAGCATAGTGCATTTTCTATACCTCTGTACCAGGACTACACACATACTACATGTTTATAAGGTCTAAATCTCTTGCACAGTTTTTCATTGTGCAAAAAAATCTGTGTAATTTATGCTTTATCTCTGTCTCTGCATATAACTTTTCACTCAGCTATGTGTACAGTAGGCAAGACAAGCTACTCAGAACTCTCTCTGAACTAATTTTTTTTTAAAGTCAAACCATAAACTTGACATGATACTAGTAGGTTTCTAGTTCAGTGTATTATATATCCGATGAGTTTAAGAGCATTGGAGTCTTTGAAAGGAGTTATCCATTTCATTGGGTTTTTAATTCAAACCTACCTCATTAGAGGAGCTCAAGTGAGTGTCACAGGGTTCTTGTTTTTTCTCTTTTTCCTCAAATCATCATCAACAAAATCCAGTTAATTTCAGTAGGTCTGAACACAGGCTGAGTGAGAAGGTGGCATGTGTCTACTTATCGTCTCACAGATACGGCTTTGTGCATATATGCAATGATGGCTATGAACTTCCAGTATGCCAATGGATGGATCAGACTTATCTCAGATGCTCTAGAAATACTGATGTGGGTCAGCTCATTTTTTTCCAGCAGTTTTCACTGTTGTTTTACCTTCACACTCACATTTGTTGTAAGGAAAAAAATCCCTTTCCAAGGATTATGCCTTGGTGTGGAAATGAATGATCCAGAGGTCACTAAATTAATTTCTCTAGGTGTTAGGTACTGTTCAAGAAGGTACATTTGTAAAAATTTCCAGACAAGATCAGCATCGTTATCATAAATCATAGAATCATAGAATAGTTTGGATTGGAAGGGACCTTTAAAGGTCATCTAGTCCAACCTCCCAATCGGACCAGGACTTCATTCCAAGAGCCAAATGTACAGATTTCACCTCCTGATAAGCAGCATCTATGCTTCTAGTCCCCACTCCCATGTAAGTCAGTCTGGCTTCAAAGCTTATGTCGATAAGATTGTTTACTTCACTGAGTTGTGGGGAAGAGAACAAAATGAATGTCTCTTTTTGCAAGTCAGTAACAGTTGTCACTTGATTCAGCAATGCGATTTGGCTCTGGATCAACTCATTCCCAGTTATGACACTTTGAATACAAAACTGTATTTTCAGTTGTCACTCAGACTTATGACTTTGCCATCTTCAATGCAGAACTAAGCTAATTCCTTTTTATGTTACGAAGCAGAAGGTAAAAAAACCTTGAACAAGTCAGTTGGTGTCCTTCCTACACACTCCTTCTGCCAAGGCATGAGTATTAACTTATCAGTATCTCCTGTGGTACGAAGATGAACTCATTGCCACTGCCTCTCTCTGACTGACTTGGATGGGAGATGTGATAAAAGTGCAAATGATTAAAACATAACCCATTTGGTTTACTGAGACATACAGACAGCTTTGGCAAAGGTGATGTGATCTGTATTTGAGCATGTACGTAATAAACTACTCATATATTTATGGGAGAACAAGTAATATTTGATTTCACCAATTTAAATGTCTTTATTTTATTAGTTGAAGTGGAAAATTCATGTATTTTGGTGTCTTAACATACAGGAGGTTAACATTCAGGACAGGGCTGGGAGAAGACAGCTCTATACATTAGTTTCCAGTTAAAGCAAGCAGTCCAAAAACAAGCCATGAGTGATTGAATGGGATTTTGAATCAATGAGACAGACTTCATTTAGCAATTCTGTTGTTTATGAAAATGATAAAAACACCTGTACAGGGAAAGACATCTATTATCTGCTCTTCTCTCATCTGTTCAGTAACCTTTACTATAAGAGCATTCCCCATTATATTTGGAAGTCGTAATGTGGCAAAAAAAAAAAAAATTCCTTAGCTCTTCAAGCTTTGCAACTTCCTCCAAGTCTGGATAATCTGTATATTTTGGCACTTTAATTTTATAGATGATAAGGCAAACAGTCACTTGCCAACATGTCTGTACGAATAAATAAGCATGTAGCCCTTTTGTTCTCTTTACTGGATACTAGTTTTATAATGCATCGTACTGCACAGAGCAAACTCGATATAATAACTACTTCTTCAGTTGAGCAGTTGTGAAGGGACTGGCTGGGAATTGAGAGAAGCTCTCTCTGTGGCCCCAGGCATGCCTGGTCCTATCATTGAGCCCGTGCAAAGAGGAAAGTTATTGGACCTTTTGTCTAAATTTGCACAGCTTGTATGTTCTGGGACCAAGATGACAAAATGAAGTCTGTACGCAGCTTACTTCATATTCTGCCTGTGAGGTGTATTTCATGCTGTTACAGTTTGTCTGTGTGCCTAGTGAAAGGCATGGAAGTCAGTGCAATGGGCACCAGTCCCGGGTATAAATCAGTGATCATAGAGCTATGGGCAAGGGACAGTCATGAAAGATAATAGAGTCCCTCAACTCACACTTGGGCCAGGAAGGTTTCAGGGCTGTTTGTAATCTCTGTTTTAACGCCTTCCTGGCATTGCTGAGTATCACAGGGATGCTAATGACATAGATACAAAAGGAGTATAACCCTGGATTAGGCCTCACCTGTCTTTTCTTGGTTTTGCCTCTGATAGTGCCAGCTCCTTTGGAGGCAGAAGAACGGAAAGGTGGGATAAGCTTTGCACCCAGATAAATTAGGTATTTCTGAAATACGGTGATTGTGTTGGTGCAGAGACCATTATATATGCTAAGGTGGTGCACTCTCTGTATTCTTATAAGGGTTTTGTATCATATTCCTTCTTCAGAACGCAACCTTATTTTTAATCCAGCTTCGTTACATGATTAGCTCACTTATTTGCTGTTTAGTTCTTCTGCTCTATCATGTCTTTACTCAGAATTTTAAAACATGCATGCTGATTGACTTAATGGGTATCCTTATCCAAAAAAGACACATTTAATTCTGAGGAAATTTCATGGCTAATACTTCTTGCACAAAGTCAACAGTATGCTCTGCTGAACTGAGCTTATTAATGTGTGATTCTACATGCTTGCCAGCTTAGCTCTGCCAGTCTCCTAAGCAGTTTAATCACCAGGAGAGCACCTCCACCTCCTCTGGTCACTCAGAGTTTTGTAACAGTACAGTAACCTGGTAATTTTTCAACTACAAGTAGTTTTAATTTGGCAAATCTGTTCTTTAAAGTAAAGGTCGATTTTAATGAAACAAAGAAAAACCAAAAGCCAATGAAAGTAAGTAGGGTTTTTGGTTTTTTTTGGTGTGAGGGTTGGTGTTATTCCCAGATCTCAGCTTCCTCTCTTGCATTTCTGCAGATAACTCCAAAACAAAATGTAAAGCAAGAAATAAAAAAAAAAAAAGTAGTTTAAAAATCAAGCCCTGAGGATGCCTATTGAGTTAACTGGTATCAACTCAACACAAGCAGTTCTACTTCATTTTGAGATTTATGTATCAACTTCATTTAATTGCTCACACCAGAATAAAGCAAGTAAGGGAACCATGTCCAGTCTTGTAGAAGGGAAGTGGAAGGGGAAGGAAAGGGAAGGGAAAGGGGAAGGGGAAGGTGAAAGGGAAAGGGAAGGGGAAGGGAAAGGAAGGGGATGTTGCAAGAAGGAAAATGGTCTGACTCATGGGCCAACTCCATGAAAGCCCTCCCTCTGCTGTAACTCACATGAAGTTAGCGTTGCAATCTGCTACAAAAAGACCCCTTGTTATTTCTCCTTGGAAGTGAGAGACATTCAAAGAAAAAGACACTCCTGGTGAAATGTTTGCTTCTGGTACTTTTCTTTTCTCTTACATCAAGGAACATCAAATTTAAATGCCATCACGTTTGGCAGCCATGCAGTTGAAGAGCAAACTTCTGTCAGGTAAAAGGAAGACATTGGAGTGATATGGACCAGGCTAAAACCAGCAGGTTAATTTCCATCTGTCAGTGATAGACAGCCTTGCTCTGAATTAACTTTCTTGTCTGACTTTCTGCCTTTGCTGTTAGGTGGTACACTGGGATGCTGCCACTTGGGATAAGGGCTTATTTCCTTGAGTGTCTGAGCCCATCACGGATATTCCCACAGTGTGCTGGTTTTGAGTCAAGGTCTTGTGAAATTACTATCATTTTTTCTTTTTTCTGTGTCCACATCGTCTTTTCCAGTGGTCATCTCAGGTGGTTTCTATCTTGTTCCTTATGAAACATGAAAAAGTGGCATTGCGGTTTTTTTGAGTATTTTGTTTTTCTTTGTTTTCTTTGTGGTGAAATACTCATTTTGCTGAGACTGTTATGGCACTGTTGCACAGTGCTTTTGGTGCCTTAGCCTTTGTAATGCTATGGGACTTCCCTTTGCAACTCTGGACCTTTTTACTTCACAGTCTTTCATCTACACACCCAGAGGATTCCTGGCAGTGCTTTTAACCTGGTGTCCCAGCTGCTCTCTTCCCTTGGCACTGCTACTCTGAACTTTTGCTGGCTCTTGTCTCTTGTAGATAGTGATTGCCACTGATGTTTAAATCATCCTGCTCTTCCCCTGCCTCTTTACCTTTTTTCTTTCTAGCTTCTAGTTCATAACGGTACACTAAAATCCCTTTACCTCCTGCCTCATAGCTTTTAGTCTCTAACTTCATATTAGAAAATACAGAGCCTAGGGGTAGGAAATGGGTAATAGTCATATCACTTTCCAGTATATATTATCTAATAGTTAGATACCTACCTACCTACCTAGAAGTTAGGTAATATTTAATAATACTAGTATCAGCACTAATAATGTCATAAGCAGAAACTACCAGGTGGGGCATTGTGTTAGTCTCCATGAAAACTGGGATTGTACTAGTAAGGAATGAATAAAGGTTCATATTCACATCTTCCTCATCCTCACCACCTCCTGTACTGGAGAGAAGGATACTCGTCCCGGGATCCCGCTGCTCACCACTAGCCAGCTGGCCACTGGATGGAAATCCTTCTTTTTCCTCACCTTCTCTTTTCTCAGTGTTTGGTTTTTTTTCTGCCCCTGAGGTAACTTTGAAGTTGAGGTATGCACCCTCCTAATCTAGCATTTCAGCTTGCCCTGTGCAACAGCTGATATCTGTGGATAGTGGGAGTTCATCTGCATAAGTTAATGCTCGTTTAGTCAGAGTTTGCTGTTCTTACAAATAATCATATGAATTATAGAAAGAGGCATTTCTAATGTTTTCTACTTGGAATATCATTAAAATGATGTTTTGCTAATACTAAATTAACTCTTATCAGTCTATTTTTGACTGCAGAACCTCTGCTGACAAACTTTTCTGAGTTGTCTTTGGTCAGGCTTCTGCTGTGAGTTAAAAGCAACAGAACAGAGCACACTGCATTTTTTTTCTTCTTTCATCCTTCAAATGAAAAAAATCCTTTTTCATTTTTAAGCTTGCAGTTTTTGCAAATAATTGATTTTCTTTATTTGGCAAGGAAGATTGACAACAATGAACTTTTTCTAAAATGCGTTTTACATACAAGCAATTTTGGACAGGTACACACCGAAAAAGCCATGTGCAAAACAGCTGTAAAAGATATAATTGGTTTCATTTTTCATTTCGACCTTGAAAGAAGATGCAGTGAGATTAGGTGAGGCCTCTGGCAGAAGGGCGCTGTCAATTTTCACAGTAGCATTTGAACACGTGGTCACCCCCACCAGCCATCTGGGAGACGGCAGAAATGAATGCCTGCTCCATCTTCAGCTCCAGTTATCCACAGCCGCCGGCGTTAGCCCACGCTGCCAGTGATTTTGGTCTGAATTCACACGGGGGCTGTGAACTCAGAGGGCAAAAGGCAGAGTCCCAAAGGGACCTGCTTTCCCATGGGACGCTGCTGCAGCTGCAGCCAAAGAGATGAAGACCAAAAGGTTGAGACAAAGGGGCACTGGGTTTAGAGGTTCGTCAGTTCCGCAACCTGAAATTGCTTTTCCGCTATTTGGCCTGCAAATGTGATGTTAAAATCTCATCCAGCTTTTCAGTCACTAACAACAAAGTGTTCTGGCAGATCTAAGGGAAGGTGCTATTTCATGTTTGCTGTGGTGACTGTTAAGTTGGCTTCATGTTACCTTAATTTTGGTTTTTGCTTTGCTACAAAGAATACGAAGGTATCTTGTTGTCAATAAGAGATTGTATTTGTTGATTTACGGAGAAGCTTATGTTCGTTGTAATATTTTTTGTTACCTTAAATTAGCCATTGAAATGAAATTGTCGACTATTAAAAGAATCCACTAATACAAGAACAGAGAATGAGTGTTTCCTCTGTTACAGTAATGGCTATTACTGTTACAAATTTATAGGTCCGGAATACAATAAGAGCCACAATGGATTGCTTAAAAATGTCATCCAAAGAACTGTTAATACATTAAAATATGAATATTTTATGCAGGTCATTAACCTTGATAATTTACCTTAAAATAACTTTGAAATGGCTTGATTTTGATTAGTTTCTAATGGAGCTTGAATAATCTAGATCTTAATCTTCCCTGTGTGGCTGCCAGGTTGTTGGTGTACTGTCGGATTGATAATTATTCTTCTTTCATCAGCCTTATATACTTTAACATAGAAATAGCTTTATAAATTTATATAAATAAATTTGTATATAAATAAATTTATAAATCTATATAAATAGCATCAAGGAATAGTAGAGCTATAGGGGAACTCCAGAAGCATGTCTGTTTCTTACAATAGCTTGAGACATGCCTGAAGGAAAGACAACTGTGTCTGTGCTACTTTTTTCCTAGGGTTCTTTGTTTATACTGCTTTTAAAAATACCCAGCACGGGCAAGTTTGTGATGTCCCCAGGCAACATACCTTGGAGCTTGCCTATTCTGAAAGCAGGGAAGTTTTCCAAATGTCTAACATTTCTGCTGTGCTACTAAATTGGTTTCTTTTTATGCTGTGCAAAATGAACGAGGAAAACAGATTGTTCCCTTCTTTTTTTTGCATAGATTTGTGTGTATTTGGATACTGCAATTAAATTGCATTTGCTTTCCTGCCTGTCTTCTGCTCTTTACTTTGAAATTGTTTCTCTTATAGGACAGCCTTTCTCACAGGGTCTAGAAGCCAGGCCAGTCCTACAACATGGTCACTTATGTTTTGAGAGTTGAGGAACAGAGGACAGAGGGAGTAGCTGTAGCAGATACTGGAAGAAAGGAAAATATGTTGGATGGGAAATTTGCAGTGCTGTATAGAAACCTCCTGTCTCCTAGACATTCAGGAGATGCTGAGGGTTGGTTTGATTTCTATGTATGTTGTTTCCTTCCTTTATAGTAGGAATGTGTTGGTTAAAATTATCAACTGTCATTTCCTAGTAAAGAAAACATGGAAAATTCAGAGCTGTGAAGGAAGTTTTAAACATAGGGGGAGAGTTAAGGATTTGGATAGCAAGGACACGACCTCGGTTTAAGAGGTAGGAAGGCCCTGAATTAGAAGAAGAAAGAGAAAGCTGGAGAAAGCCAGAATGGAGACACTGCCAAAATGAGTGCTGATTGAAAAAACAGCACCAGTCAACACAGATAATCTTGCGTCTGAGCCCAGTCAGGCTGTGGGGAGTGTTTTGTGATGGATTCTGTCTCTGGCTCTGTTTCTTTTTACAGGACTGAAATGTTTACAGTATCCAACTAGGTATGCAATAGAAAAATATGCAATATATTTGTTTAGAAGCGGGAATAGTAAATATAGAATAGCATAAGGCATAGAAATAGAAAAGGGATTTGGGTATGAACTGTTTGGTTAGCAAGAACCTCACATACCTCTTGATGAGATGACAAATTATTATAACTAATATCAGACAAATATCTTCAGAAAGAGGTAGGTATTTTGTTTTACTCCAGAAGTTCTTAAACCCCTGACTTCTTATACAGCATGTCATGTCATCTCAAAGAATAGGGATAAATCCATTTTTCTACCAAGATTTCACTCTCACAGCAGAGAAGTGGAGAGGAAAAGTAAATTTTTTAAATATTTCCATTTTTTAGATGAACTGATTTGTTCAAGATTGCACAGATAGGCTGTACTGGAACTGAAAAATTCAGTTCAGGGCCTTTGGATCCCAAAACAGTGACTTAATTATACCTAACTTTTAGCCTTCAAGAAGATTTTGTCCTTCAGCATTATCTCACTGTCAAAGGGTTAAGAAAAAACTACTTTTTATCAGAAAGGTCCCCAAAAGCAAGTGCTGTCGTCTGCATTTCACAGTAGTCATTTCTCTTAACTTGGCTCAGTTTAGGAAGCTATTTTTAATGCATGTCTTGTATTTTCCTCCTGCATATTTGCAGGAGGCTCTCTTTCACCCCCAGCATTGTCTTTACAGGACTCCACATTATGGTTGCCTTTTCTTCCACCATTTTGACTCCACATTCAGTGAAGGACACTGTACCTATCTGACACTAGGTGGTATTGGAGTTCTTTTATTCTCGTGAGTGCTTTGAAACATATTGCTATCACCACATCTAATTAATGTATATCCAATTTAAGAATCCCCATATGACTTAGACTTATTTATCATCTTTCTTTGAAGAAGACAGTTTACTCAGTCTAACATAGTTTGCAAACTGTTTCACCGCTCAGCAGCCTTGAACTCTCAACAAACAAATTTATGACCCTGACAGTCATTTTAGCCGTATGAGCATTGTTAGGATAACAATGATAGAGAAGGAAAATACAGAAGATTACAGGGAAGGAATGCAACACTTGAAGATGGCTGTACTTTTAAGTTAATGAAGAGGGAGAGCTGCTGCAGCATAAAAGAATAGTTCAAAAGTTGTTGCTCCTTGAGAGGCATATTCTCTCTATGTTGTCTACTGGTGGCTTCAGAAATATTTCCCCTGACTGTTGTCCAAGCGATAAAATACAGGACCAGGCAGGAAAATCATAGGCTAAACATTCAGGGAGCTGCTTTGGTTTGTTCTTGGTTTTGTTTTCCCAGATGCATGGTAAAATGAGATTTTTGCAAGTCTGTTTCATGTTTGATTTTAATGAATAAGCAGGCGATCACGACTTACATTAAGAATCGAACAATGTGGGCTAGTTCAGTAGGCTATCACGGCAAAATTTCAACATGACTGACATTCTCATTGTGTTTGAGAGTGGTAGGTGGGTGGTATCCTGAAACAATTGTTCTTTGTGCTGCTAATATGATGCTTTCTAATTGATATAGCACTTCTTTCTCCTAAAAGCAATCCAACAAATAAATATATTAATAAAACCCTGATCAGAAGTAACTGTTACTTTAGAGAACTCTTATTCCCTCCATATAGTTGCATCAAAATAATACATTCCATCTTTATGACTCTTCCTTCTTCAAACATCCAAAATCTCTGAAAACCAGAAGGAAAAAAAAAGTGTAAGAAGAGCTTTAAGTTACAGTTTATCAACAATTTCATGTTTATAAAAGTGTGAGAGAGAATAAGAATGAAAAGATGTTTTATATTTGTGAGCATTCCTAAAACCTGAGACATTCCCCATCTCAGTGATTAGATTTTATTTGTTTAAACTGTCTTTCATTGACTTGTAGCACAGAACATTGATTTACGGTACAGAGCGTAGTGATGAAACTAGGGAAGTAATACTGAAGTGACCAGCGTTCAGTATAGAAGCACAGTGAAAGGATGTCTGAAATTTATTAAACATGCATTGCTGGCTAAGTCATCCCCTTTGTTTATCACACCATTTTGTCAATGAACTTATGTAAGTATTTCCTGGACGTAAATTTTCATGCCTGTCATGGACAGACAATTTTCATGGACAGAAATCTGTCATGCTTGCAAAGATACTTATGGAATATTTTCTTTTTTTCCTTTTAACTTTTTCCAATCTAAAGTGACTGGCAATTCAAGTAAATCTATTTCCTCCTTTAGCTTTTAGAAAAACATTCTAAATCCCATCACGAATGAAGGAGACACTCTGGTCGCTTGCTAATGTTCTTGGGAATAATCCTTTTCCAGAAAAAATGTTTGATAACCAAGACATTTTACTAAGATTTGACACAAAACATCAGCCAACAAAATGACCATGGACACATGAGGGTATGTGCACAGCTGAAGCAAAACCACATATCATCTCCACAACCCCCAAAGCTATTTGTATATCTACTCTTCTCACTGGCTTTAAGGCTTTTTTTTTTTCTTTTTTTCTTTTTTTCCCCAATTTACCCTGGCATCCCTGCTTTTCAGTATGCATCCCCTTTCAGTGAACTTTTTCACTCTCTCTGGCTTCTTTGTGCAGTCCCTGTTGTCACTTGGAAAATCTCTAATTTCTCTCTGAGAAGACCTTTGCATGTGACTATTTCTTCCATCCTCGTTCTGGTAACATTAATTATTCTGTAAGGAAAATCAGATTGGTTTACTTCTCTGCATTTGGCCTGAGAGTTTCTTGAAATAAGGATTTTCCTTTCTTGTCTGTCCATAAAAATCTTCTTTCAGTATGAGAAATATAGAATAATGATAATAATCTAGAATTCTGCTGCACCGTCATTGTGAAACTTGATTTGTAGACTAAAACTTGCTGTTTTTTCAGAAAAGCTAGTCCTACTGTAGCACTTGATACCTCCATATCCTCAATATTCAAAGCCGTTTTCAAAAAGTGAATTGTTACATCTCCAAAACATGAAATAGCCATTTGTATCTTGGTGGGACTGTGACTGGTCAGCAGCAGACTAGAGGAATGAGGATATCTGCAGCTTGTTCTGAACATTAGATATGGATCTTTTTCTACAGAACTGTAAAAGCAGGGCACCCTGCCAATCTATTTTGTGGAAACCCTAGTCACTTTTTGTAATAGGCCATGAAGAAGTGGCTTGATAAATCAGGAGAAGAGAGGATTTTGAGGGGTGGGAGAGTTGTCAGCATTCAGGTGATTCCTTATGTTTGCTTTAGCTATTTTTGCACTCTATGTAGTACGAGATAAATTCATTTAAATGTAGGTAAACAGTGCTGGGGCATTGAAGTAAATGGGCATAAATGAATCAGACTGAAAAACAGATTTAATGAGTTCTGCAAGATATATCAGGGATTATATGAATTCCCCTCAAGCTTCTTGTAAATTACCCTTTCTTTAATTTGAAGGCCTATTAAGATGACCTAGATATTTTCCAGCCATGTGAGTTTCTCTTCTGTTTCATTCATAGAATTTCTAAGAGCTCATTATTCTGGTGTTATGAAAGCTTTTGCTCGAAGAAGTTATCTAGTCCATGACTTTTTTTTTCTCTTAGAATAAAATTGTTGAATAAAGAGAAAAGAGCCTCAACAATTCATAATTTTGCACATTCTTCTCTGCAAAGAAGAAAATATCAATATCAAAATATCACAATGCAGTTGATAACTTCCAGTGAAAATTAAAAGGTCTCCTCATCTCAAATTCTGATTTTTAATATATATAAAGTAACGGAAGTAAACGGTGAATGACTGCTCCTTGTTTGCAGCCTCATATTCTAGTTTCTTTTTTTTCCCCTTCAAATGAAAGTCATGAAACATGTTCCAGTACTAGTACAAGTACTATTCATAGTCCAAATTTGTTGCAAAGGATTTTCTTCATTCCAAGAGAGTGAAGCAAGGAAATGGAAATAAAAGTTGCAAGGAGAAGCAGAGAAGGCTTAAACTGGAAGCTGGGTTTAACACATTTTACAGAGCAAATGTCTACAAATGTCTTTACTGAAGTAAAGAGGGCTTCTGATACTGATTTCTGTGATTTCCACAGTCCCTCACTGTCTAGTTACTTTTCTGTCTTACATATTTATGATGCTAGAAGGCACTGTGACCAAGCAATTTAAAAAATACAAACTGCCCAGCAGTGACCTTTCAGGTACATACCACCTTGAAGTTTCATTTGTTGTACCCTTTCACCTTTTAATTTGTTACGCATGAACAGCTTTATTTTACATAAACAACAAGATTTATTGTTTAACTCTCTAAGACTTGTCTCTAATGCTATAATCAAGCAAAGCATTTACAAAGGAAAAATCCCCATATCTAGAGAAAACAGAAATTTTCCTCCCGGCAGATCTCAGAACCTTAGCATACTCACAGTTGCAAACATGCCTTCAGAAAAGTCCTCAGCACAAGTTATTTTCCAGTCTGAATGAGGGAGGCAGAATTTGGATCCCCACACTTTGATACTTAGACATTGGTAGTTTTTCACCTTTGATAATAGATGAATACTCATTTTAAATCAGGAATTATCTTTCTGAGTGTATTACTGGTTGCCTATATAACTTAGCAAAAAGGGGTTTCTCTTTGTCTGTGGACCACATACTGTTTTTTTTCTTTCTCGTGGTCACGTCATTCTAAGACATACCAATTTATATTTCTCTAGGTTACCATTTTCTCTTGTAAAAGACATATGTGCTATGTCCTACTGTACATTTAAAATCCTTTTATGTTTCAGTAGCACTAAGCAAAAAAAATCAAAGCTGCCATGGATCCTGCAAGGATTCAGGTTGTTACCACTGGAATAGAAAATAATAGGGCATTTTCCCCTTAAATTATTTTTTCCCAGAAAGAAGCAATGTCAGAAATGGAGAATTTGGAACTTTAAATAGACATTAGAGGAGAAGATTTATTTCCGTGTCATTTCTCTGGTGGCTAAATTCTTATAAAAGTTGAAATATTTATTTCGTGGAAACATCTTAAGCATTTAATTCCTATCCTGTATCTGTACTTTGTCCTGACCGAAGTGCTTTGAATGAATGAGAAATGTGTGTGCTTTGAATGTTGTTATTACAGTCTAAGACTATAAGACAGTAAGTTTTGTTTAGGAACAATAAATATTTTAACCTTTTTTTTTTCTTCCCTGTTCTTTGTAAATAGGAGTAAAATTTTGCAGCTTTAGACCTTTTTCAGGTTGGTGCATTTTAACATCAGACTTCATCAAATTCAGTATGAATACATTATTTTTCTGTTTGGGGCCTGCAAGTACACGTGGTCTGAAGAATGTCTGTACAGCCCAAGCATAGGAAACATTGCCTGAGGTAGCACTTTCCAATGTGCATTTCCCAGAGCTTGAAAAATCGATCATGGGGTTTTTATTTTGTATTAACTCATTTTGCCAGAAACATACAATTTGTATGTATCTGTAGGTGTCTGTGGAGTGCCTAAAAAATGTTTTAAAAATCATGTATTTCTGGATCTAAAATGGAGTCTAGAAACTTTTTTGTCATCCTCGCTTCTTAACGATTCAATTTTACGTGGGATCTTCATTCACTGGAAATTGTATGTTTGCAGTAAGAAAAGCATGACATTGACACATAGATAATTTTCTGTTATTTAATAAAGTGCTGTGAAAAGGGTTTTGGGAACCCCTCTGTTTGATCTCCTTTGCTGTCCAGAAACCCAAGTGCTGTTTTTCCCAATCTACATACTCAACATGCAGAAGCACAGCACATGATCAGACTCCTAATGGCTGGTTCTCTCTCGTGTCTCTTTTATTAATTGGAGCATCCAGGATATGCCACTTCTGTTTAGTCTGGGTGTTATCAAAATTTACAACCCACCTGTTCTAGCTGCAGCTAGCAAGCAGCAGACTCTTGCTGGAGAAATCAGAAGTTCAGTTCCAGACATTCTTCTTTGCCCCCTCTTCATTTACCCACGTCCTGTTCACACTCAGTTTAAACTACTTTTTTTCATCGCTGACTTGCACCCCTTGCTTTTTCATTTAGACCATTTAGGAAATGGTTTTTGTGATGACATAGTCACTTGATTAACAAACTGCAGGTATCACTCAGACATGGACATACTATGTTAAGACTGGATTATTAATTTTGGTCCAGATGGAAGAATCAGATGTATTTTGGCATCTATTTTATGGGGTAATACTTAACATACGAATCTTGTAGTCTAATCTATTATTTCCTAATTTATTAATTGTTTGCTGTAATTTATTACATGGTACTTCAGGTCTATAGAGTAAAGGTTTGTACAACCTTACAACTACATGTGGCTTTTTCAACTGGATAGTGCTTTTGGTTGAGCGTTAGTCTATCATTCTCCACCCCTTGGATTGTGTTGACCTGATATATATAATGGGGTCAGTGAAGTTAATATGATGCCAGTCCAGCAACATATCAAACCTCGTCTGAGTGCAGCAGTTGGTCCTGCAGACAGCCATCTCTCAAATCATTCACAGCGACCAGATGAGGCCACAGGTAACCATACAGAAATCCACATTAGTATAGTATAATTAGTATAAAATTAGTATAAAACACATTACAATTGGATGTATTCTCACATATAGCGGCCCTTGCAGCCTTGAGGGCACTGATCCGAGGAAAACACTTTCTTTTTAGATGGTACAATGAGTTCATGACTGCACAAAATTTGACTGTTCATAACCTTGGTCACAGGTAATCCTTCTGTGATGGCTTATTCATTTGTTGACTCTTGTACAAATCCTTTCTTAGTTGTACTGGCGACATGGTGAGGAGGGCAACAGACAGATTGAAGGCTTCATGATTAAGCCCTGATCTCATAGGCGGGTTTGTGCAAATTGGTCGGGAAATCATCTCTCCCAGCATTTTGCCACATCCTTTGTAAATACATGAAATGATACTCACAAATATATATGCACATACATAAAGTACATAGATCAGTGTCTGCAGGACTGGAACGGGATACTCAGTTTTCTGTGTTACCTGTTGAAGGCAAGAGTAACTGAAGGTTGTTATTAATTGCTATATTTGTTCCCCAAGCTGGAACATTTCCCTTTGTAGGAGCTCCCACTATACTCAATGACAGTCTTTTTCGATTTCTCCATCAGTTTGCTTTCTTCTCCATAGTAAACATGCAAACTTTAGCTTACATAGGCAGTTGTTATATTTATCCACAGATTTTATTACCTTCATCTCTTTCTTTCTTTTGCTTTAAAAGCAGTATGCTAGCATATTACTTAGGATAGTCCATTACATAAGGTAAACTTTCAAAAACACTAGAATACAGTTGTTAAGCTTAGTTATCAGACAGATATGAGTGTCCTCTGATACTTATCTCTGCCCTTTTTCTTCCACGTTACTTCAGTTCTGGTTCAATTACAGTATCTTAGTATTCACTACCCCCTCTCAAACCTTCATATTCACATGCTTAGCCAATAGTTAAGCTCAACCTTTAACTACTTAGGTACAAATAGCACTGACTTGTTTTCCTCTCTGTTACAAACATTCTACGTTCTTGATATCCCCTCCTATATTACACACCTGTTAGAAACAACATGACTAAACCCAACAACTTTATCACTAGGTGTGTTTCTTTTCAAGGTGGTGGTCTTCAAAGGAGCATCCTGTAAAACAAGGCAAAAAGACTGACCAAAGCAGTTAGGTTGTTACAGTCTGGCTTTAACTGTGACTGCTGATACCATTTCTTTTCAGATTACTGAAGGTTACATCCATCTATTACTTAAGTTCAAAATGTTTCTCTACATTGATTTTTCTTTATAACTAGCTAATACTACACAAAAGCTTTTCTTTTCTGAACTACACTGTAATTTTGTCCTTTCTTTAATGTTGCATCAAAAAAACCCTGGCACCTGAGCTCCAGAATAGGTGTGATGCATTCATACTGAAACCAGTACTAAATTATCCTATAACTTCTCCCCAAACACTGCCATTAATTTCTGTGCAGCCACACAAAGAGGATGTTGTAAATATGCAGTGTGTATTCAGACACATACCTTAGAGCTAATTGCATCTCAAATGCATCGTTACATCCAGTGCACAATCTTCAGTTGCAAAACCAGAGTCATGCTTAGCACAGAAGCCAGCTCAAGTCAGCTGTCTGCCTAGCTTGTTTTTCTATGAGAAATTTATCTTCTCATTTCCCACAGTTTTGGTAATGCTAGTAAGCTCATATGAAAACATTAAATAATTTTGGAAAAAGAGCACCGAATTTCCAAGCAAAACCAAAATAATACTCAGAAACGGTGTATAATTTTTCATGTGAAGGAGTAAGAAAGAAAATGAAAATATCTGCCCAAAATGTGTCAGCCAAATCTTACCATGTGCTAAGACTGGATTATATTTGTAGAATATATATCTAGAATATTCTATATAGAGCTTATATATATTCTATGTTGTTACTTGAATGGTAAATTGAATGCCCTATTGCTAAAATGATGTTACAGCAATCGGAATGTATAAAAACACCATTAAGAGAACAAAAAAACATGGCATAATTGACCCTTCCTGGTCATATCCTTTCAAAATCATACTAGATAATGAGTGTTAGGCATAAAAGCAAGCAAGTAAGTTTAGTACTTTTCATGGTTTGCTTTTATAAAAAAGGAGCATCAATTAAAGGAAGTGTTCCTTTTTAAAATTTAGAAGGAAAATGCTATTTAAGCACCCCATTGTGACTGGCCCAGAGGCTCCGTGCATCCTTGGCATAGACTACCTCAGGAGAGGGTATTTTAAGGACCCAAAAGGGTACCGGTGGGCTTTTGGGATGGCTGCCCTGGAGACGGAGGAAATTAAACAGCTGTCCACCTTGCCCGGTCTCTCAGAGGACCCTTCTGTTGTGGGGTTGTTGAGGGTTGAAGAACAACAAGTACCAATCGCTACCACAACAGTGCATCGGCGACAATACCGCACCAACCGGGATTCCCTGATCCCTATCCATGAGCTGATTCGTCGACTGGAGAGCCAAGGAGTGATCAGCAAGACTCGCTCACCCTTCAACAGTCCCATATGGCCAGTGCGAAAGTCCAATGGAGAGTGGAGACTAACAGTAGACTACCGTGGCCTGAACGAAGTCACGCCGCCACTGAGTGCTGCCGTGCCGGACATGCTAGAACTTCAATACGAACTGGAGTCAAAGGCAGCCAAGTGGTACGCCACCATTGACATTGCTACTGCCTTCTTCTCCATCCCTTTGGCGGCAGAGTGCAGGCCACAGTTTGCTTTCACTTGGAGGGGCGTCCAGTACACCTGGAACCGACTGCCCCAGGGGTGGAAACACAGCCCTACCATTTGCCATGGACTGATCCACACCGCACTGGAACAGAGTGAGGCTCCAGAACACCTGCAATACATTGATGACATCATCGTGTGGGGCAACACAGCAGAAGAAGTTTTTGAGAAAGGGGAGAGAATAATTCAAATCCTTCTGAAAGCCAGTTTTGCCATAAAACAAAGTAAGGTCAAGGGACCTGCACAGGAGATCCAGTTTTTAGGAATAAAATGGCAAGACGGACGTCGTCAGATTCCACTGGATGTGATCAACAAAATAACAGCCATGTCCCCACCGACTAGCAAAAGGGAAACACAAGCTTTCTTAGGCGTTGTGGGCTTTTGGAGAATGCATATTCCAGATTACAGCCTGATTGTAAGCCCTCTCTATCAAGTGACCAGGAAGAAGAACGACTTCAGATGGGGCCCTGAGCAACAACAGACCTTTGAACAAATTAAACAGGAGATAGTTCATGCAGTAGCCCTTGGGCCAGTCCGGGCAGGACAAGATGTGAAGAATGTGCTCTACACCGCAGCCGGGGAGAATGGCCCTACCTGGAGCCTCTGGCAGAAAGCACCAGGGGAGACTCGAGGTCGACCCTTAGGGTTCTGGAGTCGGGGATACAGAGGATCCGAGGCCCGCTACACTCCAACTGAGAAGGAGATATTGGCAGCATATGAAGGGGTTCGAGCTGCTTCGGAAGTGGTTGGTACCGAAGCACAGCTCCTCCTGGCACCCCGACTGCCGGTGCTGGGCTGGATGTTCAAGGGGAGGGTCCCCTCTACACATCATGCAACCGATGCTACGTGGAGTAAGTGGGTCGCACTGATCACACAACGGGCCCGAATAGGAAACCCCAGTCGCCCAGGAATCTTGGAGGTGGTCACGAACTGGCCAGAAGGCAAAGATTTTGGAATATCCCCAGAGGAGGAGGTGACACATGCTGAAGAAGCCCCACTGTATAATAAACTGCCAGAAAACGAGAAGCAATATGCCCTGTTCACTGATGGGTCCTGTCGCCTTGTGGGAAAGCATCGGAGATGGAAAGCTGCTGTATGGAGTCCTATACGCCAAGTTGCAGAAACTGCTGAAGGAGAAGGTGAATCGAGCCAGTTTGCAGAGGTAAAAGCCATCCAGCTGGCCTTGGACATTGCTGAACGAGAAAAATGGCCAGTACTCTATCTCTATACTGACTCATGGATGGTGGCAAATGCCCTGTGGGGGTGGTTGCAGCAGTGGAAGCAGAACAACTGGCAGCGCAGAGGTAAACCCATCTGGGCTGCCGCATTGTGGCAAGATATTGCTGCCCGAATAGAGAACCTGGTTGTAAAAGTACGTCACGTAGATGCTCACGTACCCAAGAGTCAGGCCACTGAGGAACATCAAAACAACCAGCAGGTGGACCAGGCTGCTAAGATTGAAGTGGCCCAGGTGGATTTGGACTGGCAACATAAGGGTGAATTATTTATAGCTCGGTGGGCCCATGATGCCTCAGGCCATCAAGGAAGAGATGCAACATATAGATGGGCTCGTGATCGAGGGGTGGACTTAACCATGGACGCTATTGCACAGGTTATCCATGAGTGTGAAACGTGCGCTGCAATCAAACAAGCCAAGCGAGTAAAGCCTCTTTGGTATGGGGGACGATGGTTGAAATACAAATATGGGGAGGCCTGGCAGATTGATTATATCACACTCCCACAAACCCGGCACAGCAAACGCTATGTGCTCACCATGGTGGAAGCAACCACCGGCTGGCTAGAAACATACCCTGTGCCCCATGCCACTGCCCGGAACACCATCCTGGGCCTTGAAAAGCAAGTCCTATGGCAACATGGCACCCCAGAAAGAATTGAGTCAGACAACGGGACTCACTTCCGAAACACTCTCATAGACACCTGGGCCAAAGAGCATGGCATTGAGTGGGTCTATCACATCCCCTACCACGCACCAGCCTCCGGGAAAATCGAACGATACAACGGGCTGCTAAAGACAACACTGAGGGCAATGGGTGGTGGGACATTCAAGCATTGGGACACACATTTAGCAAAAGCCACCTGGTTAGTCAACACTAGGGGGTCTGTTAATCGAGCTGGCCCTGCCCAATCAAGACTTTTACGTACTGTAGATGGAGATAAAGTCCCTGTCGTGCACATAAGAAATATGCTGGGGAAGACAGTCTGGGTTACTCCTGCCTCTGGCAAGGGAAAACCCATCCGTGGGATTGCTTTTGCTCAAGGACCTGGGTACAGTTGGTGGGTGATGCGAAAGGATGGGCAAGTCCGGTGTGTACCTCAAGGGGATTTGATTTTGGGTGAAAATAGCCAATGAACTGAATTTTATGATGTCAATTGTTATATGATATTGTATATCATTATTTCTATGGTTGCTATCAATGGTGTAGCAGTGAAAATCACCCAGATTAATGAAGAATGAACTAACTCCGATGAAACCGAGCAAAGTGCAACGATGATAGAACTGAACGAGTGCAGCAGTACCAAAATGAGAACTGGCTTCAGGATGCAACAGCCCAACACCACACACCATCCTTCTGGCCCTGAAAGACTGTTACGGCAGATGGAGCCCAAAGTTGTGGACTAAAAGAACTCAATGGACATTTATATATATTTATGTATATATATGTATGTATATGTATTATATGTATATATGTATGTATATGTATTATATATGTATATATATAAAAAAGATAGTGGTGATTAATTGAAAGGTATCGAAAAAATGTGAGACCTAAGCATAACGTAAATGGTATGGAATAAGGGGTGGATACTGTCTTAGTTTCGGCAGGGATAGGGTTAAATTTCTTCCTAGTGCTGTGTTTTGGATTTAGTATGAGGAGAATGTTGAGAACACACTGATGTTTTCAGTTGTTGCTAAGTGCCCTCCTAGTCCAAGGACAGCTCCCTGCCTACTGACTGAGCTAGGTACACAAGATGGGAGGGAACATAATCAGGACAGCCAGCCCAGCTGGCCAATGGGGTATTCCATACCATGTGACGTCATGCTCAGTATATGAAGGGTAGGCGTGATCCAGGAAGTACCGATCGCTACTTGGTTATCGGTCAGCGCGGGTGGTGAGCAATTGCATTGTGTATCACTCATTTTGTATATTCTATCATTATTTATTATCATTATTCTCCCTTTTCTGTTCTATTAAACTGTCTTTATCTCAACCCACGAGTTTTTCTCACTCCTACCCTTCCGATTCTCTCCCTGTCCCACTGGGGGGGCAGGGGGAGTGAGTGAGCGGCTGCGTGGTATTTGGCTGCCTGCCAGGTTAAACCACGACACTTGTCTACATAGTGCAACAAGATACCCCTGAAAATGATCCTTTAAAAATATTTATTTTAAAATGCGTGGACATTCATGTAGGTAAGAATATAAATAATTACAGAATCACAAAAAAGCAAGGTTGAAAGAACATTAGAAGGCAGTAATCCCACAGCCATTCCCAAAGTCAAGATCATTTATGTTTGTATTATTCCTGACAGAGCTCCAGAGAACTCCTCTTAATAAATTCCCTATTCTATCCTTTGACATGAAGCCATTGATAAATTTTTCTCTGATATATCTAGACAATTTGTTCCGCAGTTAAAACAAGTAAGTTTTGGCCTAATCTACATATGTCTGGAGACCCATGTTTTCTTGGCTTGCCTCTGAAAATGTCATAAGAGATTGTGTCAAGGCCACAAGTCAGTCCCACAGGGAGTGAGACAGCTGCTTTCTCATGCACAAAAAAGTTAAACACTTAGTTTTTTCCAGACTCTGCTAACAATTCCTTCTACCTTGTTACCTTTCAGGTGAGTATGAATGATTTGTTTGATTAACATTTCTAGACTTTCTAGCAATCAAAGATAAGCAGCCTGACCTATAACTCCCTGGTTCACTTGTTTAACTTGCTTCCCTTCCTCTCCCAGCGTGAATGTCATTAGTCCCATCTGATTAACAGCTAGTTTTTTCAAGTACTTTCTAATTAACTTTTGATTTTTTTTCATTATTATGGCTGTATAGTCCTTTTACCATAGCTATCAGTTTTGCTGGTCACCAATCATGCTGCAGCTCTAACTTTTAGAAAAGGTATGTGGTGAGGGAAAGCATTAACTTTTGTCTTTGATATTCTCTGTTAATAGCTTTCTGTGTGGACCACTTGCCATGTATTCTTCCTATGACAAGGATCATACAGAACAATTTCTTGCTCCTTTTGATGTATTTTGTTATTTCCATTAACACTTAGTTATTTTCTAAGCTCTTCATGTTGCTTTTATTGAGATTATTGTATAAAATCTCCATGCTTTAACATGTAAGCCAAATGTTGAGGGAAAGAGGGAAAGGAGTAAGCTCCACTCTGACAGGAATAACACAGTAATTCTGTTCATGCTCACTGAAGTGTGTGGTATTAGCGATCAAAACTGGGCATAGAGTGATTCTGGTGATAACTGGCACTGAGGTTTTGATGTCTGTATATTATCTCTAACTAATCATCACCCAAACACAGAAAAAAAAATAGCTTAGATCGTATATTTTCTTTGTGGGACATGGTCAACTCAGACTTATTGCATGTTTTGACTAATCATATGGTATCTTTATGATATGGTATGGTATCATATCCATGTGGAGGTACTGCTTTCTGCGTCAGTGTAGGTTGTATAATATACATGGCATATCTGCCATCATACGCCATTTTTTTCCGTATCATTTGTATGTGCTGTGATTCTCTTTTAAAGCTCTGGGGGATTCAACTTAACTGGAAATGCTTTTAGACTCAGAGTGATTTATAGTGTTCTCTGGAAGATGTATAATCTACCTGACATTGTTAAGGTCTGAAGAGAAATGGATAGCAATATATTTCTTGCAAGAAATTTATTATCGTAGCAGTTGTCTTGCACTACCTTTCTAAAGTATGCTTTTTTTATATATCCTGTGAATTTTCTGGGGAAGTCAGGGAACTTTCACTGAATGCCCAGATTTAATAATACTGTTTCAAAATGTTTATCCAGATGCATTGTTTTCCTCTTGAATGCTGAGAAAACAAAACAAAATTGTTGACTGTGTGACAGAATTAGGTATTCTTAAATCTGACTTGAGAAATACCTGGACTGTTGATGCAGAACCAATTTGATATTGAGGTGTATTTGCTAATGGTGCAATAGCAAACCATGGGGACTGTGAGTGAGTCTTGTGCTCAGCCTTATGTTGTAGGGGTGTGGGTTTTGCTCAAAGGACAGCCTTAATGATGCACGGTCAGAGAGAGCTTGAGGAGGGAAAAGAAATGATGTATCATGAACCTCAGATAAGGATTGGAGAGGAATAAGGAGTAGATAAATGACAGCGCTAGGCCATCTGTATTGGATGAAGACTTTTAGCATCAAAGTATTGCCAAAGGTAATGCCCCAATTTATTATGACAAAGAAAAAGAGTTCAAGGGGTTAAAACAACCTCTAGCTAAATATTCAGGGTATTTTGGGAAGGGCCTTGAGACTTTTTTTTAAACCACAGTAAATATGCAATAGTATGTCAAATAATAATCTTGATTTTTTTTGTCTTTTTTTTTTTTTAAATAATACAGAAACAGCATTTTCCCATGAGAGGATCAGCTGTACCAATTTAAGTAGCGAGGTGAGTATCACTTACTACTTGTAAAGCTCTTCTGTAACTTTTATACATGTAAAACATGTAAAACATGTAAAAACATGTAAAAACATGTTATCATCCAACAACTGAAAAGCAAAAAAAAAGCTGTTACTCTCTCACAGAAAAGCTGTACATTTCCTATGATTGTCATCACAATTTCTAAAGCATATCATTTTGCCACATTGAGATTAGTTGAGTTTTCCTGTGTAAAGCCAAGAACTGAACCTTCAGTGAAGATACGTGCTTTGCCACTCTGGATCCTGCTGAGCAGATGACAGACACGAAAATAAATCAGCTACATATATTCAGCTGGAAGGAATAGTTTCAAGGGGAAGAAATCCTGCTGAGGTCTGAGTTGAATTCTTTATGGAAGTAATGAACCTAGATAGGTTTATGAAGGTCAAAACTAGTGTTTTGCAAAACTATTGAGTTCTGATTTGTGAAATGTTCAGTGCAAAACCACAGATTTATAATAATTTAGGGATATTGATTTTTTTTTCCTGAACCATCCTAGCCTTGGGCAGGTTTCCACCATGAAGGAACAGAATGCAGTTTTTATTGGATCTATTGATGGAAAAAGTTTGCATGCATTTTTACTGAGCTGAGGAGCCTGGTACAGCATGTGATGTTTAAAGGGGTGATTTTATGTAATAAGCACTGTAGATGAAGTTTTAATTCATAATTTCTTATAAGGAAGGAAATAAGTCAATGAGATTTTGAAGTTCTAAGACAGTTCAACGTTAAGCTGGTGTTACAAATTGTGAGATAACTCCAAATTTGAGAAAGAAATACTGCCCTTAGGTTGTGTGGTTTTTTTCCTTTTTTTTTTCCCTGTTCTATTTTCTTTCACAACTAATAATTCAGTTTTCTGTGCTGTTCCAAACTATGATGACGGAAGCTGAATAAGGGGTGTAAGATCTCTGGGCTGTCACAGTTACAGAACCTAAGGGGATGAAAGCTGTTAGAGTCCCATATCATACATCTGCTCAGCACGTCTGCATCTTTTAGTCTCATAGTGAGAAACACCAACATAATACAGCATGGTGAAAGTGGAGGAAGAAAGAAAAATCAACCTGAGAAGCCTTCAAACTGCCAGGATGTTATTAGCAAAAAAATTAAAAGCAGTAACTCATTCAGGGAGACCAATCCTTGTGTTGCAAATATTGATAAGCTTAGGTCTGTCTTCCCATACAATGATGTTGTGAGTCCAGCATATAACCATCCATGTGGATGATTTCCAGTGCTGTTGTACAAATAATTTTACTGTAATAAGTAACAACCATGAGTAGTTATCAAAGTTTTCATCTCATTCTCTAAACCTGGAAAGAGTTGCTAATCTTAGACATCAGTAAATTAGGCTATTTTTGTCATTCTCAGATATCTTGCAGTTGTGAACTGTATGCCACTCTTTAAAATGGCAAACTTTTTTTTTTTTTTTTTTTAAATTCATCAGCTAAGTTAGTCGTTTAAGCCAAGGAGTGAGCAGGAGAAAAACTTTTTAATCTTTCTAACTAAGTGTATTAGAAATTCTAGAAACTACACTGAAAGTCACCCGTCCATAGTCTGAACTAATTTTTTGGATACTCCCTGGGAATACTGCAGACTCCACTTTGTGTGCAGAAGAGGTATTTATGAAGTAAAGTATTTCTGAAGTAGCTTAAAACCCAAATTTTTCTTCAATGAAGAATCGTCTGCTCCTTTTCTGAAATTAATTCTCATATTCATTTTCCAACAACCTCTTAGTGGTGGATCTCACATTTTTCAGAATGTGTATCTTCCTTCTCAGTTGACTAAAAAGTTTCTCACCTAGGGAACTGATATTCTTAGCCAATCAGGGACTAATAATTAGGCAGATGACTTGGACATCATGACTGCTATATTCTGTTTCAGACACTAATTCACAGTCTGACTGTTAGCAGTCACTTAATTGCATGTCATATTCTCCTAGTGAAACAGCAATCATATTTGCTCATTTTTAGGAGTCATGCTGAGATCAGTGAAACCTTTTTATTCTCAAGTTAAATGCAAGGTGTTTGATTCCTTCTCTTTTTTTTTTTTTTTTTGGTAAAAAAACCCCAAACAAACAAAAAACAAAGCTCTAGCCCAGTAAACGGAATCTATGGTGAGTGATGCCATCATAAAACCTTAGACTATCACTAAGCATTGTTGTTATTGCTCAATACTAAAAGCAACAGAAGATACTAAATCATATTTTGAAATGGGAGAGGTCAAGATGGAACAATAATAGATACCAAAAAACCATTTTGAGTCGAGGAAGATTTTTATTAAGGGAAATCAAAGTGTACTACATAATCTTGCTAAGAAACTATTGTAAATTTTGGAGCAAAAGATCTGGTTTCATCCTTTTCAGACAGGAACATTCATCTTGATTATATGATACTACACGACTAAAGATACTCCTCTAAAGAAGGCAGTATATTTGCTGTTAAAGGAAGGACTTTTTTAATACAGCATAATATTTTAAATATATGTTTAATATAGCTTTAATAAACTCATTCAGTACAGACCAGTGTTTTAGAGGGTTTTACTTATGTTTTGGTACACATTTCAAGAAGGACACAGGCTTTGCAGTCTTCACTGTTTTGCTCAAAAGATTTATATGAGTAGCAACTGCATATCCATAACTGAAAATCTCAGCTCTGTGCATGTGTTCAATAGTTTACTATTCTCACACAGTACAAAGGGATGGGAAAATGGCTATCTTATCCCTGCTGAAGCTTTTCATAGCACGTTGGCATTTCTGCCCAGACCCTGATCTACATTCTGTTGAGGACAGCCTGTGTATGTTGTGCTATCGATGTTTTGCTTGCAAAATAATATTCTGGGACACAGCTGCCTGGGATTCCTCTAGGCACTATCAGCCGGAATAGGGAGACAAATAGGAGATAACTGGCTGGCTGTAAGGTATGGCATGTGCTCGGGGCCAGTGCCCTGCTCCTGCCAGGGTGCCGTAGAGGCTGGGGGCTCCTGGGGGGCTGGGAGCATCGGGGAAGCACCTAGGGAGCGGGGCAGTCACCCTGCCACCAAGGGCACCAGGCACCTCCCTGGGGACAGGGTCAGTAAGGCCCACTGGTGCTCTCAAATCTCTGAGAGTTGCCACTTGTATCTGATTTTGGTCTTCTCTTTTCAAATGGACCTTGTTTAGTGAGTAAATAAATCACCATTAACAGGAGGAAGCACAATTGAAGATGTCAGTGACCTGAGATATTCTGTTACTGAGTGATCTGTGGTTGCAATTTCTGACACTGATATCTGTCCAGCTGCTGAGAGCGGGAAACGTCTGCATAAACACACCTGAAGGCTGAGGGGCAAACTGTATTGTGGTTATGCATATTAGCATGCATTGTGAAACTCTGCTTTGTAGCTCAATTTGGTTGGTTAGTTTTACTGAAATTTTGGAGGGTTGTTCTTAATTTTCTAGGGGGAAAAAAAAAAGTCCTTTGGCTCTTTTCTAAGAGAGGGTTTTGTTTGTTTAAAGTTTTTTCTTTTTAATTAATTCTTACCTTATTCCTGAGGTGTAAACTCTTTGGTACCATCCTCCATACATTCATCATACAGTTATGCAGTGTGATATTAAAAGGTTCCTGTAGGGCAGACTATTGCAAGAGGGTAGCTGCAATATTTTCAACTGTGGAAGATGTTCTGTGCTTGCCTGCCCACACAGAGTACTCATTTCATTTCAGTGGCACATCTCTGAGGTGGTTTGTTTGATTTATTTTGGTTTCTTTTAGGCTTGAGCTTGTGCTCTTTTTGAGACACTGCTCTCAAAATCTGAGAAGCTGTGACAGATCTGATGCATTGCTACTAGCAGCATGGAAATCCTCAAGGGTTAAAATTTCATGGTCATGGTTCTCAAAGAGCTGTCTAGAAGAAATCCAAGAGCTTTCTTTCAAAGTCAGGTTTTCAAGTTACATTGGAGAGTCAGTTGGCTGGTCGGTTTTCTTCATCTGCCCCATGAAAAGTAAGTGCACGTTAGTGGTTATCTAAGGTTTGTAAATAGAACCAATTATCTTGTAAATCCACATCTCAGTTTTCTCTGCAAAATAAAACTCGGTTGTACTTGTGGGTGTTTTGAACAAATTTCTTACTGGAATACTTCTCAAAAGTACTAAGTTAAATATTTTCCATCAAATGAAAAACAATTAAAGAGATATATAAATAGTCTATAAAGAATCATTGAGAGGCTTGGTACATTGAATTACTGTCTTGTTTAAATACTTCTTGATGCAGACAACTATAAAAGACATTCCTCTTTCTGTAAGCACCTGCTCCTGGTAGAAACAAGAGTTATATTGATTTACTGCAATTTATTTTCTCCCTGGATTCTAGTCTTGACACTGCGAGAAGATTAATTGGAATTAATGGCATTTGCACAGCTAATTAAAGTCACTCTTCCTCCAGTCAAATCAATTCCTTTAATCAGAGAAGTAACAAAGTCTTGCTCAATTCCTGCAGTCTGCATGTAAATGTTCTTTGCTTGAACAAGCATCTCTGCAGTCATTAGTGGTTGAATACAGACACTACTAATGATACCTGGTAATTTCTTTAGCACTTGAAAAGCACAAATAATATACATATTCATTCTTACAGATAACGCAACAAAATAAGAATTTTTTAAATTTGAAGTTAATTAAAGACAAGGTTTGTTCTTACTCTTGACCCATTCTTCAAGAAGGACTCTGGAGATAAGCATGGTAGTATCAGAGTGTGCTCTCAGTTTTTCATGCACTGCCCTAACACAAATAAATGGTACGGCTCAAGGAAAATAATTCCTCTGTATAAGCTAATGATGCAGTCTCTCTTTCTAAGCATCATGCAAAATAGCATGTTAACAAATTAATATGTAAAAAGGTCTTTCACAGAAAACACAAACAAGATGGAAAGCAGAACAAAATCAACATGCTGTTAATCAGTGTGTTTCTGTTTAAAATGTAGGAGGCATAACTTCTACTAAGGGAGAAGGCTTTAGAGGAGGAGTATTCTTAAACCAATCAATACTGCTAACTTAATGCTTGAGCTGGAGTAGACTCTCTGTCGGCAAACATTCAGAGCGTCGCTGACTGTAATGGCCTTCTGAGCTGGTATTGCAGCCTGACTGTTCCATGAGTAAGGTCCAACAGGGTTTTTGTTCCATATGACAGTGAATTTGTTTCCTACTTTGATTTTTGCTGGTAGGTGATATGTGACAATGCCATGAAGCCAAGGACATATTGAAGAGGTTGCTTGGCTATGGATTTATTACAATAAATCCTGTTTACTGAATGTTTAATGTGAAGCATCTTTTAATGTATATGAAATATTAATTCATGTTATTGAATTGGCAATCGAGTCAGATCATCATTTATCATATGACTGTGATTACAAGTTCCGTTTCGTAGATATAAATCTAATTTTCAGACTCAGAATATATTTGCCATCTTTACTTTTATGCTAGACCTACTCTGAAAAAAGGCAATGAATAACCTAATAAAAAATTCCAAATCAATATCTCTGGGCAAAAGGTGTGCCTGGTATTATTCATGCAGTGTCTTGTGAATGTTGGAGTAAAAGTTTTCTTTACCTGAAAATTCACAACAAGAGAACAATTATATGATTACCTGCACTGGTAATTGCATTATGAATTATCATCTTGGAAGATGTTAACGCTTGGCATTCAGGCAGGATGACAAACTGCAATTTGTGTTTTGCATCCATCATATGATGGATCAGCCAGCAAGTTACAAGTAGAAAATGATGGAGAATCAGGAGAAGGAGGGGAAGAGAAAAAGCAATTCTAAAGTACATAGAAATCTTTTATTACAATTAAGTGAATAGTAAATAAATTCATTAAATTCATTGCTTCTTAGCTACAAAAAGCAGATTGTTAAATTCATTAAATATGTTTCTTCTCTTCAAATAAGTCTTCCAGATTCACTTAAAACCAATTTTTAGGAATAAGTTGTGGTATTCCCATTTCTTGGATGTTAAACCAATGGAGTAGAACGTACGCTTCCAGTCCTGTACAGACATGTAAAAGAAAGACTATGTCTTATAGTGAGAGTATAGAGGAGTACATATCATCTGCAGAAAGCCAGCCACAAGACCTGTTCAACAGTTACCTGTATTTTAAGGTAATAATTTCTACTTCAGAGTACATTTGTCTCTGCATTGAGACTGTTGTGCATGAATGGAGTCTTTATATCATGTTGCAAGGACTGTAACATGAATTGCTTATCAGTTTTAGATGTGAAAATTTTAACAATGGACAGTGGATGCAAAAAGGTCATATTTTAGCATCTCTACAAAATTATGTTGATTCTTAAGCTTTCTTTTAAGGCATAGGGCGTTAGTCTATGGGCTGATACAGGCAAGGTAAATAAGCCACAATGGTGAAAAATCCTAAAATAATCCCAGAGAAAGTAGTATGATCCCTACTACAAAGTGGTTTCTAGAGCTAATCTTCAATCTTTGAAAGTTCTGCAGACGTACTGTTCTTCCTGGATGGTGATGGGAATTTAGACATTCAAAGAAAAGTTTTAGGAAAGGCTAAACCCAAAGTCTGCATGTCTGGGAAAAGTCGGACTTGTAACTGTCATCTGATACTAAATTAACTAATTCAGATGCAATAGTAGGCTTGAAAAGCCTGTGATCTGTTTCCGAACAAGGATATAGCAGGGAAGGACTCTTAAAGCTGTACTTCTAATACTTACCTATACAATGTCTGAGTCAGTTCACCCTCAAGTAGGATTGCAAATACATTTTGTTGTGCCGTTCTTTCCCAAAACTGTAAGTTGGCACTATGTAGTGTAGTCCATTTAGTCTGTTCAGGGACTCACCGTATTATAAGGGATCAAAAAATGTTATACATTTTTTTCTTATTTAGACAGTTTGATGCTGAAGTGTTTCCAAAGTTATAATTTAAAAGTCCAGTTCTGAGCCATGTGAAAGACAGACTTCCATTACAGAGATAGTTTGGCAAGCTAATATGCTTTGGAATGGATGACTTATTGAAAGCTTCATGACAACAATTTGGTAGTTGTGCGCCAAGAAGGTATTTCTCATTCTTCACTTCACAGCTGAAAACCTTCTGAACTGATACAGCTGAAATAGCAAATATCTTTCAGATGCCATCGTCTTAACTCAGAAAATCCCCAAAGCTTTTTATTCAGTCTTTTGAGAATGTCACCTTTGAGTTATCTGAATTTGTAGTAAGAAGAGAAGTTTCTCAACCAAAACGCTATTTCAGCTATATTTTGTCATGGTTTAACCCCAGCCGGCAACTAAGCACCACACAGCCCCTCGCTCAATCACCCCAGGGGATGGGGGGAGAGAATTGGAAGGGTAAAAGTGAGAAAACATGTGAGATAAAAACAGTTTAATAATTGAAATAAAATAAAATAAAATAATTATTAATAACTACAACAACAACAACAACAACAACAACAACAACAACAATAATAATAATAATAATAATAATAATAATAATAATAATAATAATAATAATAATTATAATGAAAAGGAAAATAATAAAGAGAGAGAAATAAAACCCAAGACAGGTAAGTGATGCAAATGAAGACCATTGCTCACCACCAACTGACCAATGCCCAGCCAGTCCCTGAGCAGCAGGACCCTGCCAACCTCCCCCCTCATTTTATTCCTGAGCATGACGTCATATGGTATGGAATATCCCTTTGGTCAGTTGGGGTCAGCTGTCCCAGCTGTGTCCCCTCCCAACTTCTTGTGCACCCCCAGCCTGCTCGCTGGTGGGGTGGGGTGAGGAGCAGAAAAGGCCTTGACTCTGTGTAAGCACTGCTCAGCAGTAACAAAAACATCCCTGTGTTACCAACACTGTTTTCAGCACAAATCCAAAACATAGCCCAGTACTAGCTACTGTGAAGAAAATTAACTCTATCCCAGCCAAAATCAGCACACATTATTAGTGGCAAATTTTGCCTTTGTTTAGATTAGTAGGAAGATCAGTATACTTATGTAGCTGAATATCCTATTGATAGCATTTAAGAGGATTTCAAATTAGCAACAGATTCAAGTCTTCAAACATCTTGATAAGCAAATGTAGAGCTTGATGTATTAGTCTTGCTTTTGTAGCACTTTTTGAGGAGCCATCTTTTTTGCTATTCAAAGGCAAAAGTTTAGAAATCTTTTCCTTTGATTTGAATACAATCAGGACTCGGCAAATACTGTAAAGTTTATTGAGAATTAAACTTTTTGACTCTACTTAGTCATCTAGGGCCAAATTCTCAATTGCTGTGAGTCTGCTGGAGCCAATGCCAATTTCAGCAGTTTATAGAAGAACATCTGCACACCTAATTTTTTATTTGTTATATAGACCAAATATTATTTCACTGGAGTCAAGTAAGTTCCCCGCTTCCGAACCCATTTTACCACTCCCATATGTTGTAGAGGGCTTTTTAATGCTGATTAAAAAAACCCCAAACTTCTAAATAGCTTTTCTCTCCTCTTAATTGCGTAGCAATTTTCTACACAAATACCTTCAAATTAAAATGAATATAATATAGTATGTATTTTTTGTTTTTGAATAATTAAACTGTAATATAATTTTGACACATCATATAGTGAAAATAACCCAGTATTGAGAAGTTAAACTTACCATGGGTTTCAGAGCTGATACTGACTAGCTTTGTCACACGTTTTTTGTTTTACGAATGAATCCAAGTACCTTTGTAGATAAATGCATTGAAGTGCAGCTGGTCCCCCATGCATTCTTTACTTTAAAGCATTTCCTCTGCCTCTTGAAGAGCTCGGCTGCGGCATATTGTGTAGGACGTTTCTGTCAACACTCTGTGTTGAGCACGTGGTTCCCCAGAAGCTTGCTCTCTCTCACCCTGGAAAAGTTAGCAACTTGAATTGCCATGAAGTTGCTTGCTGAAGCTGCGTGGTGGAAGAAGTAAGCCAGGCCTAGCTAGCAAGCACATTGCTATCCGAGATGACTATCTGAGAGAAACTTGGCTGGAGAACTTGGCTGGAGGGTACAGCCAAGGTCCAGGTCCAGGACTGGTGACCCTAAAACTCAGGAGGTAACTGTAACTGGGTGAGCGGAAATGAGAGTGAGATGGAATCTGAGCATAATTTTGTAGACACAGAGCTCATGCCTAGCATTAAGTAGAAAAAAAAAAGCCTCACAAAAACTAAAGGCTAAATTGTAAGTACAGGAAAAGGGAAGTTTCAGTCAGGGAAAATGAGCATCAAAATGGTGCAAAAATATGTTCAAAATGCAGTGGCATACACAGACAATCAGTACAGGAGAGGTCACTCAGGAGCACTGTCTGAGTTGTTGATAATGGTAAAGTTGCTTTATTTCTCGTTGCGCAAAAGATCATGATTTTGAATCCCTAATGTTATCCACAGAAATGCCTTGTTCTTAAGTGTAAATTAGGAATGTTAGTGAGTGCAAATGCCAGTGAGTCAGTCAGAAGAAACAACCTTCTTCTTCATCTTGTTTTGAAGAGTTTTGCAGACAGGAAAATATTAAGCTCAACTGAACTGTGGTGAAACTCAGATGTGGAACGAATCCCAAAAGAAAAGATTTGCTTCAAACCTGACTGGTCTGGGAAACTTATCTTGAAAGCTATGACTGTCGTTAAAGTCAACAGTACTTCAGTAGCTTTACTCTTGTGATGGTAAACACAGTCTTGACATTTGCACGGTCTGTGTATGATACAGCAGAAGTCAGCTGCTTTGTCGCAGAACCTGAGCAGAAAGCAGCAGCTACTGCTGCTTTCATTCACTCCCCGTACTGCCAGCTGTTTGATGCGGACATTAAAGAAGAGAAGCAATTGAGGACAAAAAAGTACTGAGATTGGGAGGCTCCTGTGTGAAATATGCAAAGAAAGTACATTGTAGCCTGTGCTTCTGCATGTGTGTGGAGTACTTCAAATATCAGACTTGGAGTGTGCCAGTCAGGGGAGGAATTGGCAGTGCCTGGAGAGATGTCTAGAAATCACAGGATGTGGTGGTCGCTGATGAATACCTGCACCCTGGAAAATAAACACAGATAATAAATCAAAAGCTACGAGGACCCTTTTTTCCTTTACCTAACCTGAATTTTACATATCAACAGAAACTTACAAAAAGTGGATGATGAGCAGGAGATAGATAGTTATTTCACAATTCTCTAAACCATGAGGGCTTTAATGAGCTGGTTGAGGTGATCAGCAGAGTTGGAAGCAGGCTGCTTGCAACAGAAGACGGAGTCAGATACCTGTCTAGCCAGTTTTTGGACAAGAAACTGAAAATTCATGTACATTCGAATAATTGTAAAAGCAAGAAAGTGAGTGACAGGAAAATACTTTTTAAAGTGAAAATTTTATTTTGTTAGAGGTTTAAAAGCCCTACTGTTCTCTCTGGGACATGGTCATTCTTTCTGTAGGGAAAGATCCAAATGTGGCTGAAGTTTATAGGAATACTACTGACTCCAAAAGTCACCTAGTAATAATCAGTTTATGGAGACACCATGGACAATGGAAGGTTGACTCCTGCTGTCAGTGCTGCCAAAGCAAAAATGATAGAAAGAGAAAATAAGTTTTTCCAGAGAAGCAGGAAATCAGAATACTCCATGATTGAACATATCGTGAAAGCACAGTGATTGCTCTTATTTGTGAAATCTGGGACAGATTGCTACTGACTTCAGGAAGGCTATCAATTCTTCCCTCCTTCTCCATTTACTTTATTTGCTCCTAAACCTTGATGCAAAGTGAACTCAATATTATTTTTTCCAGTTTCTTCAGTTAAGTTTAGATTCAGTGCTCATTTTTATGATTTTCCAGCATTATCTCATTTTATAAATGCCATCTTCTTTTCCTTTTTTCCCCCTCTTGTTTTTAAGAAGAAGAGACAGAGTACAACTCTCTGCTATTCAGACCCAAATACCATTAGAATCACAATGATTTTAGGTCAAATATATGAAGGAAATAGGGGTAAGAACCAGAAGTATGTGGGATTTTTTTCAGTAGACAACTAAAAGACTTTCACATTTAGTTGGTGTTTGTGACATTCACTTTCCTCTTTACTAAGGATCGTTAAAGAGCGCCCTTGTTATTTACCCGTAACGTCAGAGATTACATCAGGTGTAACATTTTAACAAGAGACTTATATCCAAGCAACAGTAATTTCCAGATGTTATTCTAAGAAATTAGTCAGGAGCTTTATTTAACTTTTACATATATACCGGAAAGATGAAAGCTAGTATGTATTAGTATCAGAGATATTCTGGTTTAGCAGATAGACATTTTAATTCAGTAAAATTTTACCTTTAGTCTTTTTTCCTCACACAAAAAAAAAAGGAAAATAATTTTATTCATTATATATGTGTCCTGGTTTAGGCTGGGATAGAGTTAAATTTCTTCCTAGTGCTGTGTTTCGGATTTAGTATGAGAAGAATGTTGATAACACACTGATGTTTTCAGTTGTTGCTAAGTACCCTGCTAGTCAAGGATATTCAGCTTACATGCTCTACCAAGTGCTGGGAGGGAGCATAGCTGGGACAGCTGACCCAGCTGGCCAACGGGGTATTCCATACCATGAGACGTCATGCTCAGTATATGAATGGTAGGCATGTTCCACGAATAGCCATCGCTACTTGGCTATTGGTCAGCGGGTGGTGAGCAATTACATTGTGCATCACTCACTTTGTGTATTCCATCATCATCATCATCATCATCATCATCGTCGTCGTCGTCATCATCATCATCATTATTATTATTATTATTATTATTATTATTATTATTATTATTATTATTATTATTTCTTTTTCTGTTCTATTAAACTGTCTTTATCTCAATCCATGAATTTTTGTTTTTGTGTTTTTTTTTTTCCTCCCAATTCTCCACGCCATCCCACTGCAGACAGGAGAGGGGGGAGGAGTGAGTGAGCGTCTGCGTGGTGTTTGGCTGCCTGCCGGGTTAAATCAATATGAAATAAAATATTTTAATTACTTCAGGTTGCGTGAAGCCTGGAACTAGCGAGTTTAAAATTTTAAGAGCAGGGTAGAAAATTGTATTATGCTCTTGAAGATGTTTACACTGTATTAAACTCAGAAACTACAGTTAGTCATACAACATTAGATTTTTTTATACCGTTTAGATTTATCTTCACAAAGTGACAAAATCTAATTAGCTTGCACGGAGTAAGCCACTAAAAAGGGATTATCAAAACACTTGTAAGAATGACCTCTGAAAAAGCAGATGGTTCAGAAGATGAAATTGTGCAGACAACCAGTGTAGTTCAGAGTCTACTGGGTTAATGTTGAGAACAGGGCTCATGTAGGTGGTGAATCTTCTGGACATGCTTGGTACAGAGGCAAATTTCATTTCAGACTGCAGAGAACTACAATTTGATACACCAACATTGACCAAACTTCTGTTTGGAGAGGCAAGTTTTAAAGCTTTCTGGTACTCATCCAGCACACTCACTGAGGGACAGATTCACAGCATGTGTCTATTACCTCATGGCAGAGCCAAAATCACAGCATCATGGACACAGCATGCAGACTGACAGAGACTTCTGGAGATCTCCACTCCAACCTCCTGCCCAGAGCAGGCTCAGCTGCGGAGTCAGATTAGGTTGCTCAGGGCATTATCCCATGGGGGCTGGAAACCCTCCAAGGAAGGGACAGCACCACCTCCCTGGGCCTGTCCCCACTGCCCAGCCATCCTTGTAGGGAAAAGCTTTCCCTTATCTCCAGCATCTCTGGCCATGCTCAGTTTACTGCCCACAAGGGCCCAGGACCTTCTGCCCAGAGCTGCCCCTAGCCCCACCGGCATTGCTGCCGGGGCTCTGCCTCCCCGGGATGGGTCTGCACAGTGCTCTGGCCTGAATAGCATGGAGGCCCTGTCAGCAGGGTCCCTGCCACTGGTCCTACCACTCTGCACAGTGGCTCTGCCATCATGAGCATCGACTGGTGCCCCCTAGTTTGGGATCACCTGTAGACATGAGAGGCATGCACCTTCTCACCTACCCAGGTTGTTGATGAGAGGCTGCTGTGGGAGCCCACTTGTTCCCAGCCACCAGGCAATGCATGACCCATCAACCATCCCTCTTTGAGTCAAATTATCCCACCTTTTCTTTTTTTTTTAATCCATCTGGTTGGGCACCCCTCCAGACCATAACATCCCAACTTAGAAGAATACTGTGGGAGACGGTGACAAAAACCGTGCTAATGTCAAGGTAAAGGACATCTACAGTTCTCCACTTATCCAGAAATACAACTATGTTATCACAGAAGGCAACCATCTGTGACTGACATGGTTCACGCATGGTCAATCCATGCTGGCTATTCCCTGCCATCTTCTTCACCCTCTCGCCCCCTGAGTTGTGCCCCAACAGGACTTGTTCCATGATTTCCCCATGCACTGAGCTAAGTCTGACCAGTCTGTAGTTCCTCAGACCCTTCCTTTTTGTCTTTTTTGAAGGTGGGTACAATATTTGTCTTTCTCCAGTCTTCAGGGACCTTCCCTGATCACCACAACCTTTCAAAGGTACTAGAGAGCAACCTTACAAGACACCATCCTGCTCCTTCAGCACCCTTGGGTGCAGCCTGTTGGGTCTGTACACTTTGTATTGAACTGGTCCTGACAACACCGTGCTGTTTTATGCGGAGAGATGATCTATATGATGACGCTTCTCAGTAGGGCAGATAAACTTACGCACACTACCTCAACAGTGCAGTTCCAGAGCTATATCTGTCACAGGTAGTTTGGATATTGCTGTTCTGTGCTACATGGATGGTGTGAATGCACTTTCCTGGCTTCTCTGTCACTATACAACGTGCTGCCAGCCTGTGGAAGAAGTCCTCTATGAGTTTCAGCAGTGCTGTCGTGCCTTTGATAGGGCCAAATTGTGGGGCATGAACTTCTGCAGAACTGCGATAGGACTGTCAGCTTCACAGCTCAGATGATTGTGCTGTTCTTCATTATCCTAATGGCTTTCAGGGTGTCTTGGATTTCAAATAATTGATAATGACATCACTTTAATTTCTAGTTTAATGTTATTTGCCATTGGTGCTCAGAACTGTGTAAAACGAATAACTTGATCACATCAAATTTTCTTATTCCTTTCTCATTGGAAATAAAGGATGTTTAATATACGACTACTTTCTGTCCCTACACATATATTTTTCAATCAGGATTTCTTTCAATCTTTCCTCTTTCCAATGCTTATAATAAGTTAAAAATAGGGTTAAGATGCATACACATTCCCTTTAGTCTTTGAGAACTGGTCCAATTATTAAACTAAATGTGTTTATGCTGTATTCGCATTTACTTTCTGGGGATTTTATGCCACACATTGTCAAAAAAATCCAGCCTAAACCAAATTAGGAAATCAATGTAATTTCACAACTAATAATTATGGCTTAATTTGCTAATTAAAACACATCCAGTGAAGAAAAAGAGCTGTATCATGTGGCCAGCTAAAACCATTCAAATGTTACCATTTACTATTCTGATCAAATAGGCCACAAATGAGTGATAAACAAAGAATTTTCTCTGAAATTATTTAATAAATAGTTTTGAATTACTGATATATTCAGAGATAACTGCAGTAAGAAAATGGAGACCAACCTGACGACATAAATTATCCCTTACAATTTATTTACTCACCTCTAATTAAAAACAATAAAACCTGCTTCATGAATATTTAATCTCAACAAAAACTGTACCAGTTCAATTATAGTTGTTTGGAAAGGTTTATGTCAAGAAACCATATGATCTAGTAGTTCTGATTTTTTCCTTAAAAAGCATGAATATTTTAGAACAAATTAGGCTATTCTTGCCATCTAGTCCTGACAATGAATTGGGCTATGCAGTAATTTCTTTAATAGCAGTATTGCAAGAGGATATGAAAAAAATAAGTATAGATGTTTTTATTCCTAATATGAGAGGGAGCAGAGCACAAATTTTATAAAGGAAGTCCAGGAACTCTGGTCTGAAGATATTTTTATAAGTGAGTTTTAGATGATGGCAAACTATAATCAAAACTTACATATCATTACAGCTAATAAATTGCTAAACTAAGGAATTATTGTGCACAATCTTGGGTATTCTCAAGGAAGACAAACAGCTTAATGTGGGGCTTTGCTGCCTCTCACACATTTCTAACATTTTGCAATGCTTCCTGTATTGCTGACCAAACATAAGGCAGTCTTTTCCATGAAACCTAATGTTTCTATGCCCTTTCCTGTTCCAGAATTTGAAAAAATGCTTGTAAGGCAACCGTCTGGTCTGTTGTTTATAGATGAACTTATTGCACATTGTAATAAGGCTTAATTTAGCATTATAACTTGCTGGACTAAATGGTACTCTCTTGATTTGACCATGTTTTTCAGCAATTAAATGAAATACTGGGCAGAATAAGGATGCTTATAAACAAGATCAGGCAAAAAATTGGTAAACTTTACAAAGTACTAATTGAAAGGTTATCTTTCATATACAGGTGGTTTCATTTGTCTTTCTTTCCTTATGAGATGGACCAAAGGAAAAGGACTGCAGGGTCATTGCATTATGTATTTGCTACAATTACTGTCTCTTGTAGACAAGAAGACATCAAAACAGTAAGTTCTTGAATCTCGTGGTGCTGAATAGATTCCATTGCTACTTACATTCAAATTGAATTAAAATAACTATATTGAGAGCATAAACTGTGTTTTTTTTGCAGCCACCAAAACCTTGGCATTAATATAAAAGGTATTGTGCATGTTCTGGGTGATGAATGGATTAAGAGCAGCCCTGCAGAAATGGACTTTGGGGATACAAGCTGACAATGTGAGCTCGCAGCCTAGAAGGCCAACCTTATTCTGGGCTGCATCCAAAGAAGCGTGGCCAGCAGGTTGCAGGAAGTGATTCTGTCCCTCTTCTCTGCTCTGGTGAGACCCCACCTGGAGTCCTGCGTCCAGCTCTGGAGCCCTCAGCACAGGAAAGACATGGACCTGTTGGAGCGCGTCCAGAGGAGGGCCACAAAAATGATCAGAGAGCTGGAACACCTCTCCTATGAGGAAAGGCTGAGAGAGTTGGGGTTGTTCAGCCTGGAGAAGAGAAGGCTTCGGGGAGACCTTATTGTGGCCTTTCAGTACTGAAAGAGGGCTTATAAGAAAGATGGGGACAAACTTTTTAGCGGGGCCTGTTGCGACAGGACAAAGGGTAATGGTTTTAAACTAAAAGAGGGTAGATTCAGACTAGCTATAAGGAAGAAATTTTTTACAGTGAGGGTGGTGAAACACTGGCACAGGTTGCCCAGAGAGGTGGTAGATGCCCCATCCCTGGAAACATTCAAGGTCAGGTTGGACGGGGTTCTCAGCAAGATGTCCCTGCCCATGGCAGGGGGGTTGGACTAGATGATCTTTAAAGGTCCCTTCCAACCCAAATTATTCTATGATTCTATGATTCTATGGTACTGGTGGGTGAAAAATTAGACATGAGCTGGCAATGTGTGCTTGCAGCCCAGAAAGCTGCTCATATCCTGGGCTGCATAAAAAGACACATGGCCAGCAGGGCAAGGGAGGTGATTCTGCCCCTCCACTCCGCTCTGGTGAGACCCCACCTGGAGTACTGCATCCAGCTCTGGGGTCCCCAGTGCAAGAAAGACATGGACCTGTTAGAGCAGGTCCAGAGAAGGGCCATGAAAATGGTCAGAGAGCTGGAACACCTCTCCTATGAAGAAAGGCTGAGACAGTTGGGGTTGTTCATCCTCGGAGAAGAGAAGGCTCGAGGGAGACCTTATTGGAGCCTTTCAATATATAAACGCGGCTTATAAGAAAGATGAAGAGAGGTTTTTTACCAAGGCCTGTAGTGACAGGACAAGAGGCAACAGATTTAAACTGAAAGAGGATAGCTTTAGATTGGACAGGAAGAAGTTTTTTACAGTGAGGGTAGTGAGACACTGGAAGAGGTTGCCCAGAGAAGTTGTGGATGCCCCATCATTGGAAGTATTCAAGGTCAGGTGGGATAGGGCACTGAGCAACCTGATCTAGTGAAAGATGTTCCTGTCCATGGCAGGGGGGTTGGACTAGATGATCTTTAAAGGTCTCTTCCAACCGAAACCATTGTACGATTCTTTGATTCTATGATTCTTTTGCCAAAACAACCTCTCAGAGCTCATTAAACTTTATGCTTATTGTTGGACTACATATTCCTTTTTCAGTTTACATACTTCTATTTGGTTTATATCTTGAGCATATGAATCATACACAAAACCTTAAAATTTTCCTGTTTTTTGTTTCTGTTTTTGCATGTGTTCTGTAAGTTTTGTTTCTCTAATATCAGGCATTGTGTTTATATCCATGCCTACAACAAACATAAATGAAACACTCATTTTTCATTAATTCATGGAAAATGTACTCAAAGAATATATATTATCTATGTATGTAGAGTATTTTATATTCTGTATGTAGGCCAAAGATAGACTCTCCAAATTAATTTTAGCAGGATCCGAATCTCAATTATTTGTGTTCTTTTGCTGAGCTTCATCTCTAACCTAACAAAAGAGGTGCATTTTCAGTGTTAGGTGCCCCTGAAAACATCATCATGTGCAGTTTTTCCAGACAGAAGGAATGCTCTCCAGGCTGTGGCAGTGTGAAAAATCTACAAACAGTAGATCTGCTAACAAGGTTTGTGTTAGGTGGGACCTAACTAGCCCTAATTTAATCATCATCCTCAAACACTGAGTTAATTTGTGAATTTATTTCAAGTTTATTTCAAGTTCCATATACCTTTTCTAGGTCTTTCTCCATTCATTTTTTAACTTTTCCTGAACTTCCTTGACTAATTATAAAATATTGGTTTACCAATTTAAGATGGGGATCTTAGAATCATAGAATCATTAAGGTTGGAAAAGACCTCTAAGATCATCCCGTCCAACCATCAACTCAACACCACCATGCCCACTAAACCATGTCCCTAAGCACCACATCTACACGTCTTTTAAATACTTCCAGGGATGGTGACTCAACCACTTCCCTGGGCAGCCTGTTCCAATGTTTGACCACTCTTTCAGTAAAAAAATTTTTCCTAATGTCCAATCTAAACCTCCCTTGACACAACTTGAGGCCATTTCCTCTCGTCCTATCGCTAGTTATTTGGGAGAAGAGACCAACACCCACCTCGCTACAGCCTCCTTTCAGGTAGTTGTGGAGCACAATGAGGTCTCCCCTGAGCCTCCTCTTCTCCAGGCTAAACAGTGCCAGTTCCCTTAGCAGCTCCTCAGAAGACTTGTTCTCCAGACCCTTCATCAGCTTTGTTGCCCTTCTCTGGACACGCTCCAGCACCTCCATGTCCTTCTTGTAGTGAGGGGCCCAAAACTGAACACAGTATTCGAGGTGTGGCCTCACCAGTGCCGAGTACAGGGGCATGATCACCTCCCTACTCCTGCTGGCCACACTATTTCTGATACAGGCCAGGATGCCGTTGGCTTTCTTGGCCACCTGGGCACATGGCCGGCTCATGTTCGGCCAGCTGTCAGCCAGCACCCCCAGGTCATTTTCCTCTGGGCAGCTTTCCAGCCCTCTTCCCCAAGCCTGTAGTGTTGCATGGGGTTGTTGTGACCCAAGTGCAGGACCTGGCACTTCACCTTGTTAAACCTCGTGCAATTGGCTTCGGCTAATCTTCTACAGTTTCTAAAGAGTTTGGGTTCTCAGAGCCACCATGTCTTGGAGAACTCCTTTAGGTAATGTGAAAATCTCTTTTTACCTGCGTAAAACTTGATCTGTTCCTTCATATAGCTTTACGTGCATTTTGAATACATTTAAGATGTTCTGAAATACTGAAGAAATCATTGAGAGGTTGAAATGGTTCCCTGTGTTTTCCCTGTATAATTTCCAAATAGTAATTTAAAGGAGAAATTATTTTCATGCCTCCTGATCCTTGAGTGAAGCAAAGGCAGAACTCAAGGACATGGAGGTGCAGGGGAAAGTATACCTAAAATGACATGAAGCTGCAGAGCCTTGTCCAAGTCCAAGGAAATTAATGAAATTATGCTAAAACCCAGTGCTAAACCACTTGGGAAGCTATCATCTCTGGTTCTGGTGGGATGGTACAAAGTGTGAGGAAAGAACAGGGAAAAAGGATTCAGCAGACTCACAGGGGAAGACTCTGTGCGGAGTATATGTGCTTTGGAGTATCCTAAATGCCATGTGCTGTCCCAAAGGGTTTCATTAGTGGCCACTCAAGACAAAAATCTGTCTTGCTTGCTGCACAAGAGGTGCTTAATGGCACTGAAATTGTTCAGTTAATTAAGAACTCACCGGGAAGGCCGGTGTTCTTCCTAATGTTCCTAGTAACATAGCAAATTATTGACTTTTGTTCACATTTAGAAATAAAGACCTCATTTGCAGCTAGAGAAGAGTAAATGACATCCTAATAGGACTCCCTCCATTTTATACAATGGGCTATGGTCTTTTCTCAGTTTGGTGTAAATCTGCAGTAGTTTCATCAAATTAATGGATTTTTTTCTATAGTTACACAAGACTAATTAATGTAACCCTGTCAGGGAAAAGGCCAGGGACCAGCTGTACTAATACTCATGTAGTTGCTCTGGGTACAAGGAAACTATATAGTGGTTGCTTTTCAAGAAAGGTGATTCAGATTTCCCCTCTGGCAATAAAGGAAGGAAATTTATTCATATCCTGTTTTCCAGTTGTGATGTAAACACAATGACGTCTTATTAAATGTTCTCCAGTTTGAAATAAATAAGCACAACATTTCCATAAATAAATAAGCACAAGATTTCCATAGTGAAAGTAAATATGTTCTTCTACCTTCAAACCCCACCCCATCCTTCCATTTTCTCTTCCAAAACCCTGCATGGTTATGCCACCTTGCTGCTTGCTGCCATAGGAGGTATTTTTGACAGCAGTATCCCCAGGTCTGTTTGCCAGGTCTGAAGATGCCACGACGTTTTCAGAACTGGTGAAATATATTGAATTGGACAAAGGGTTGGACCAAAGCTAAAATCCTAGACTGACCTACTCCCCAGGCAGTTTTCAAAATGGGCCACCACCAGTCCAGGATAACCCTTCGGTACTGGGGAAAAGACTGATTCTTGTTCTCAATTTTGTAGATTTGATCTGACAAATGGGAAAATGGCGTTCTGTCAATGAAGGACAAATCCTAACAGTTCCCAGCTGTTTTGCTTATTTGTAAGTTTGGAACTGGTTTTCTGTAACTTTGCTGGTCTTAGGTTGGTCAATTTTTCTGGTGCCTTATAAAGCGCTTGCCGAAACTGACAATCAAAACTTCTTAGGAGAAACTTGGCTTTTTTTGAACATGCTTGATAAAACTGCTTAGTGCTCTTCAGATTGTTAAAGATAGTGCATCAATACAAAGGAAAAACAGGCAAATATTAATACCAAAGTAATGATTATATATGAAATTCCAGAAAGAGTATTGTTGTTGACTTTTTGAAAATATTTACCAGTCAGCCTCCATACGGACTGACGTGCTTAAAGGTTAGTTCTTGTCATCATCTGTTGTTCTTTTTTTGATTTAATATTAAGAGCATATTTTCATATTCTGGTAGTTGTTAAAAAGCTCTCTTGGTGCCAAATTGAGCCTGATTTTACTCATTATCTGCTTTTGTTTTTCCCACTGATAGGGATTTTAATTTTGAATATGTAGAAAAATCATTTGTATTATATTATCAAACGCAGGAAGCTGACATCTCAGTATTTTTGGCAATCTTGAATGCAAAGACAATGATGGGGCTTCACTAAAAGAAAATGCTATCTCCTTTTCCATTCTTTCAAACAGTCTAGCAAATATAGCCTACATGCAACCCAGTCAGTGCAGGAAGGAAAACTGTAAGAAGAGAGACCTGGATATACTGTAAGAAAAGGAGGCTTTCATAGTGACTTTTTGGTTTTATTTTGTTTAAATTGGCAAAAGAGCAGGGATATCCCTGCTCAAGTAAATCACAGTTCTTCTACCCACAATGCTTCTTATGATACTGAATAGACAAATGTAATCCTTCCAAGGCAAATAAAACATCATCATCATCATCAACATCATCATCATCATTATCTTCATCATCATCATGTCATCTCTATATGGTACTTTCTGTTTGTAGTTACCAAATAATTTTGTTAGAAGGTAAGGTGGAGTATTAAAGCAAAAGTGTACATAATGGTATATAGAATTTGTCATGATTGCCTTAAGGAGGATAAATCTTAAGCTTTCCAGGCCCATTGTGTATAGTGATATCAAACCTGCTTATCATCTTCTTGCAAAATCTGAAATGCTTCAAACACACAAAAACCCCACATAACTTTGGGGGTTTTTTTCTGATTCTCAGAAAGTAATCTGATTTCAACTGGACTAAATCAGTTTATTGATTGCAACAGTGAGGACAGTATATAGTACTTGCATGATATCCTCATGCATTATAATTTGGTGTTATAATTTACAACATGAAATGATCACATTTAGTTCCAATAGTTTAAATACTAACACAAGGATCACAGCAAAATAAAAGCTATTGTGGTATCTCAGAGAATGAGCAAATGAATCATCTTCCCCTTCCCAAGCAGATTTGAATCAAAGTTTTGAAATACATATTGCTTATAATATGCATAATTAGTGTAATTAATATTGCAATTGGTTTAAGTTCTCTGTTACAGTTCATGCTTAATGATATTATTATAGCAGATAATGTTCATCCAACTGGTGTGTTCTGAACAAAAAGTTGTCTTTATCTTGCTTTTCCTATAATGTCATTATGTAATGCTCTTTGCCTTATTCCTCTGTTTTTTCTCTCAGAGGATTACAGGAAGAAATTGTGTTTTGTGTTCTGATGCATGAAATATGTTCCTGTACTGGTTTTGGCTGAGCTGCTTGCTCACTCCCTGCTAGTGGGATGGGGGGGAGTATCAGAAGGTAAGAGTGTGAAAACTCCTGGGTTGAGATAAAGACAGTTTAATAGGTAAAGCATAAGCTGTGCATGCAAGCAAAGCAAAATGAAGAATTCATTCACTACTTCCCATCCGTAGGCAGCACCATACAATATGAAGAAATTTAACTCTCTCCAAGCCAAAACCAGCACGCTTCCTTTTGTTACTATTTTGACAGGGGCCACCTGTGGGCCTTACTGGCCCTACCCCACCCCTGGGACCAGGAGTCCTGTGTCAGCCCAGTCTTACTCCAGTGATGCTCCCACCCACGGTTCAGTGTCCCAGCCCTGGTGTGTCCCAGCCCTGGCCCTGATGTGCTTGGGGGCTCCTGCTGCTGTGGAGGAGGAGAAACACATTGGTCCTTCCTCCTCCTTTGGGGCTGATGATTTCTGCCCCAAAACGCCCATGTCCTCTTGCTCATTGTCTCCTTCAGCCGCCAGGCGACCTCCAGAGCCACCTGTGCTCCTACTGGCCCACTGCTGCAAGAGGGAGTTGCTTCACACTGGTTTTGTCCTTCTGGAATTTAGAAAGTAATAGTAGCCAGAACAATGCTTATAAAGACAGCATGGTCTGGTTTTGAGAAGAAAGTGAAAAACTGTGTAAGAACAGGGAAGGAGACATTAGTATCCCACCAACAGGGAAATGTCCCCCATGTCTATGCAACAGAAATATCCAGGTGCTTCCAGCCTGATTTTACATGATCATATCCACAAAGGATATGATTTCTTTCTGCAGCCTTTTTTGCAGAGCAGTAATTCATGCTAATGTAGGTCCTTCTTCTGCCTCCAGAGGTGCTTTAATTAATTCCTTTGACTGTCCTGAGCAAAAGGCAAGTTGTTACTAAGATACTGCACCACTAACTTATTCTAGGAATGTCCTATAGCCTGCATAACTTGTGGTCTCCTGGACTACTGGGTGCTGTGAGCCAATCACTTTGCCCATCTGATGAAGTACAATGCTACTGCTTTCTTTCATGGTTTTTTCAGTGACTTGTGTGTGAGAGTTGGGAGGGTGCTGCTGTTCTAGCAAAAAATACTTCAATAATTGCTGTAATTTTATTGGGAGAGACTTGAGAAAAAACTATAAAAGCAGAAGCACAAAAGTGAATGCTAGGAAGAGCTGTGTTTCTTTTTTTTGCTTTTGCAATGAAGGATCTTTTTACGTTGCAGCTGATTGGCACTGAGAGTATCTTCTCCAGAGAAGGCCCCTGCTAAAAAATATGAAATTACTTTTTATACATTTGTTATGTATTTGAGAATATACAGAAAGTATTCTAACTCTTCTTTTGATCTTGCATAATTTCACAATGACACAACCTTCTTTTTCCTTTTGTGATAAATTCATTTAAGTAATACAGCCTAGCAACAAGAGGCATCAAAATATTCTATCTTCTGTCCTCCTCTCACTCCCCCAGATTTAGCCATTGAAAAGTAGCAATAGCTACTGAAGCAAGTAAGTGTATTCAAATCACAGTTCTGACATCGATTCTTCATTTTCCTTAAGCAAATCTTCTAACCACCTCAGTTTTCTCTCTGAGGTGAAGAGAGCTGATGGTGGTGTTTGAGCATTTGGGTGGCATGGCATTTTACCAAACACTTCACAGAGAAAGCCTGAATCTTTACAAATGGGGAACATGTTGCATAGAAAGATGAAAAGGTTTGCCCACGGTCATCCCACAAACTAGGATCAGGAAAGGTCAGGACCTACTGATTCCAGTCCAGGAGCATACATGAGTAATTTAGCCGTCTATAAAACATAAATAGCTGTGTTAGAAAATTCTTGGAAATAGAAAGCGTCACATAATGGTATTACGATACAAGCTACATAGGACAATCAGATCTATGGCTTGTGGTGTCTTACAGATGTTATTGCAGCACACACAGTTTTTAAGAAGCAGGAGTTATTAGTGGATGTCATTGCATAAAGTAGTAGGTTGAAACATAAGAATTTTTGGTGTGTTTCATTCCCACTTTCCTTCTTTTATTTCAAGTAATCACAAGCACCTGCTAAAAATGTGCTTACAAGTTGGTTTCCCTGATTTCTTGTGTGTGTGTCTTGGCTAGAATATGGAAAACAGGAACAAAAAAAGCATGCTGAAGGTTTTTGAGGTGGTGGTTTATTATGAGTCAAATGTGTGGGGTTTTTTAATCTTCTAACAGCTGCAGTCGCACTGCCATTTGCGTTTATACAAAAAGCAGAAGCCTCCATCTCCAAAGACACAGGCCCTAAGACCTGACATAAAAATGCCACGTTAGTGTAGTCTCAGTCTCTAGTCAAATAAGTGATAGTTTCTGTCTCTTCAGGTGGAACATGCAGTTATGTGTTTAAACATTTAGTAAATGAATTGCTGCCCCCTTCAAACAATACTCACGTAGAAAGGGATGAATAAGAACTTTCTTGGTTTTCTTATGGATTAAAAGCTGCTACAGTCTGACCGTGGGCTTCACTGGGACCCTCTGCTTGTGCCTACATTGATCACGGTGCAGCTAGCTGAGATACCAGTGGCATCAAAAGCAGCACTGTGTAAGTTCAAAACACATTGAAGGAGCAAGACAAATAAATATTTGAGCAGCTGCCTTGTGCTCAGCCCCCCGTGGCTGCAGTCAGATTCTGATCTAGAAGTGCAAATATGGGCCATTCCCTTGGTGTAACTTTTAGGACTACTAACCCTATCCCATTAAAATGTTATCCTTCAACTGGGGGTTGCAAACATTTAAATTAGATCATATTATCAACTCTTTTTGAAAAGAGTAAAAGTTAACTAAGAAAAATGAATACCTATAAAGTGTTAAACCATTGATTATATGATAGTGACATAATATTTGCTTAGAACTCTTACAAAGACAGTAAAATCACAAATGAAGCAACAGCAGTCTAAAGCAACGGTACACATCTGTTAAATGCATACAGTTAAAAACTATCAGATTTTCACAGATTTAATGGCATAATATATTAAAAATACTTTCATTTCTTTAAGGTTTAAACTATATTAATTTTATAACTAATCTTATTTTTAAAAAACAAAACAAAACAAAACAAAATAAAACAAAACTAAAACCAAACAAAAAAACCCCAATACCACTCCCACCCCGCCAGTCAGGTTTCTCCTGATAGGTGGTAAGATAGGGATTAGATTTTTGTTTCATGGCACAGTTGGTTATATCTTGGCATATATGAATTTATGGCACATAGGCTTATGGCCAACACATTAGGGAGACTGCTAAATGAAAAATGAACTGCATACTTTCTGGAAGCCTAAAGCCATCCATAAGTTGGTGTGTGGTGAAAGAATTCTTAGTTTCATTGTGTCTCAGATTTTAAACAAGTTTTCTCTCAGATTTAGCTCACTGCTTTGTGCTACGTGTCACAGCTTTATTGATAACCTTCACTTGTCAGCTTCCAGATGAATATTGCACATGGATATTCTAAGAGAAGTGCCTTTTGTGAAGACCTATTGTGCGTGTTTTCATAGGTCTCAATTTCCTTCTCTTTAATGATTTGATAGAATCATAGATATCTTTTATTGTAAAGCCTGGACCTAGCTCTAAAATGTCTGCATCATCTTGACAGAGGAAATATTTTAGGTACCTTCTTATGGGATCATCACTACTTGCTCCTCCCTTCTTAAAAATCTGTGATCTCATCTACAATGAAAAGGGTATTTATCCTGGGAATTGTGACATTTCCTTCTCTCCCTCCTTTTCTTTGAAATCTGTGAACGTCCTTTGTGTTCTTTATCTTCCAAGAATATGTGCCAACCTGATGGTTGTCTTGTGCTTTTAATGTAACAACCTTTTTTTATGACCTAAGCTTCTGTTAAGTTTTAATAGTCTCTCCTGTGTTGATCTTTCCCTTAATTCTAATTATCTATACCAACAGGGATGTTTGGGGCTGTGCCCTATCCTACCCTTTTTATGTTTCATTTTTAAGGATTAACTGCATCTGAAAGCTCTCCTGTTACACCAGCCACAGAGATGGTCTGTCTTACAGGATTGAAAACCCACCTGGGCAGAAGCATTTATTCAAGAGATCTACCAGGGCATGTGTAAGACAGTAATCACTCTGGTATCAAGGCTGAGAATTAAAGGAAACAGTGGAATAAAGGAACAGAAGGAAATTTGAGTATGAAACTCAAAAGGGACACTCTATGCATAGCTTATGGCTTCAATAAGACTTTGTAATATTTCTATATATGTCTTCTCTAAATCTTTGAAGATGCACACTCAGTTCCTGAAGTGTATGGCAGTTTGAGTGATTGTGAAGGCAAAGAATTTGCACTGTTCTTCACAGAAGAAATTTTGGATGCTAAGTTATTGGTTGCAAAACATTTCAGCAAATGTCTGGGTATTTATCTGGTTTAGAGCCAGTGGAAGGGAGTTCACACATTTTGTTGTGTTGATTTCTTCTCTGTCTCATGTACTAGATAGAGACATAAGTTCCAGTTCCTTCATTTCTTCCCATGAGAAGAGTAAAGCCTTGGACACACCAGTATAGCTCCAGTTCCAAAGGGCAGAAAATGAGACTTACAACTAGCTCTGCAGGTTCACCGTAGCTTCTGGACATGGCTTTCAGGCTTGGTTTTACAAGGGGGACCTTGCTTAGATTGTTTTGTATTTGAATTAGGCTTGTAAATAATACTTTTTGGAAAAGAAAAGGGTATTTACATCAATGATATTGAATCTTGCCTTTATCTAATAAAACTTTCCTTATCAAAAAAGGTTGGATAATATAATCTAAAAGTAAAATAGAAATAAAAATAAAATTAAAAAGAAAACCCAATACAATTTTAAACCAAAAAACAGTGGAAATACTGGGGATTGAATGAAATGGAACTGTGCTGGCTACTGATTTTCCAGGTCTCTGCTTCTCCTTTTGTGTTTCTGTCTAGTGATAAAAGGTCTGTTTTTCCTTAAGGAATAGCTGGTTTAATGCAACATTTTCACAAGTCAGGGAATGCTTTTGTCAAATCCAGGAGTCAAGGGTGAAGAGGAAACAAACACATAATCAACTCCTTTTTGCCACAGGTATGATATGTCGTTTTTATTTCTGTTTTTTTTTCCCTTTATCTGTTGGTTCTAATAGCAGAACTGCCCACGCTGTGGGTAACGTAACTCCAAACATATCAAGATGCTCTTACCTTCAGAGGCTTGTACTCTCTCTTCCACTACTAAGGTGTACAAGTTGTCGTTTATTTGATGCCAGTCACTACCCTGTTTCTTAATCCCTCCCCAGAAGTACTTTGTCTGGCTTCTTTATGGAACATTGGTCGCTGAAGCATTGCTAGTCTGATCTGATGACGCTATTACGTTCAATTGCATGCCTTAAATTTCAAATAGCTTGCTTTATATTCACCAGAAAAGACTTATTTTTCAATCAAGTAAAATCGAGAATAGCCACATTTGAAAATGTTACATTTTATATCCTATTGATATTAAAAAGGGTGTTGGAGGGGAGGACCCTGACAAAGAATATAAGTACTTTCCCGAAGTACTACTTAAAATGGTAATACTATTTAAAATAGTAAGTGCAAACAATCAAAACTAAAATGAAGTTTTCTTTTACAAATATTACATTAACTGTGACTTTTTCTTGTATTTTAAGAAGAGAGATATTTTCGATCCTCGAATCACCACCAGCACTGTGTTTCTTCCTTTAAATAGTAATTTGCATTATGTCCCTTGTTAAGTGAGCATTTCAGTCTTGGTTTAACAAACAGGATGTTGAAAATTACTTTAGAAAACATTGCTTGCTTCTATTAAAAAAATATTTGAGCAATCAATCCTGACAAATTACAGTAGAAAGACTAATTTATGCAGACAGAGAGGTTTTTTTAGATACTTTTATGTGCTGAGTTTCTTCCTAACATTTCTGTAGTCAAGCTACAAAGCCAAATCATCTCAGTTATAATCTATGTGAAGTTAATGGAGAAGTTTTATGGCTGAATTCGGTGAACGAAGTGTGCAGCTGCAATACACAGCTACTATGTAAAGCAAAACCAGAATTTATGATCTGCTCCATATACCTCCATGGATTTTTATACTGCACTTATTCCCTTCCCGTTCAACACATTTACCTTGTCCTGGTCCACATTTTCCAGAGTATGGCAAAGTTGATTTCTTAACATGACAGACAAATTGCTGGAAAATGACAAATTATTGCACAAAGTATGTGCATTTGAGAACAGAGGTATTTGTTGATTGACTAGATGAAACACGAAAAGACTTAACATCATGGAGGGATGCTGTGAATACTGTCTTGCTGTCTAAAAAAACAGTCAGTGCCTTTCATGGTAGAGTTTTATATAGTCAGTCATGTAATGGAGTTATGTAATTCTCCTTTCCTCTCTCTGTTCCTCTCTCCATGCTCCCTTCCCTCCCCCCCACCCCCGCTTTCTTCTTGGTCGTCTTATAGTCTTATTTCTCCCTTTCTTCTCCTGTTGGCATGGAAATGACAACATATTGCTTGTGTTGGTAGATCAAGTTGCATTGTTTGTATGTTTGTTTGAATTACATACGTTTTAGTAGAATACTGATTGAATCGATAGTCAAAGTGGTAAGAGTACATCATTCTAAAGGAATCTTACTGACTAATTCTGGAAGAGTCAGTAAGGTAGTCTGTTTCATATGAAGGATTTAAACATGTAGAAGAAAATTTTTTAAAGTTGCTTTTTTCATTTATCACTGTGCAGAAAGTAAATATTATTTTGGCAGTTCATTTCATGCTAGGTTTTTGAGATTAATCTTCAGTAAATGAAGACAGGTCTCTTGTACCTATGTAATTCAGGGATAAACCAAACAGAATAAGTAGAGATTATTCTACTCTCTAGAGTAAAGATGAGGTCATGCTTCAACAAAAGGTGAGAGTGAAAGAAAGTATGCAGAATTATAGATAGCTCCAAAGATAGAAAAAATTTCAAACAAGACTTAGGCCACAGTGGTCTGAACAACTGGGGAGACAGGCTTAACTTTCAGGAATAGGCTGGATGCACTTAAATGTTGGCAGGATGTGTTTCTTTACTTGGCACAGGATGTACCACAAGTTTTTGTAAAATATATATTCAAGTCACTTGCAATTTACAGTTGTTCTTAGAGTTTAAAACATGTGTGAGAGACAGGAGAGAAAGAATGGCCTCTGAAGATATCTCAGGCTCTATGCCCAGATTCTTGATACAAATCTTTTACACCAAGGACAAATCCTTTTAAGATATTGTCGTGGTTTAACCTGGCAGACAGCCAATACCACGCAGCCGCTTGCTCACTCCCCCCGCCCCAGTGGGACGGGGAAAGAATCGTAAGGGTAAGAGTAAGAAAAACTCGTGGGTTGAGATAAAGACAGTTTAATAGAACAGAAAAGGGGAAAAAAAAAAAAAAGAAAAAAAAAAAATGATAGAATATACAAAAATGAGTGATGCACAATGCAATTGCTCACCACCCGCGCTGACCGATAACCAAGTAGGGATCGGTACTTCCTGGAACACACCTACCATTCATATACTGAGCATGACGTCACATGGTATGGAATATCCCGTTGGCCAGCTGGGCCAGCTGTCTCGGCTTTGCTCCCCCCCAGCGCCTGTTTTGTTTTTTGTTTTTTGTTTTTTTTTTTTAAGCTGAATGTCCTTGACTAGCGGGGTACTTAGCAACAACTGAAAACATCAGTGCGTTATCAACATTCTTCTCATACTAAATCCAAAACACAGCACTAGGAAAAAAGTTAACTCTATCCCAGCCGAAACCAGGACAGATATTTCAGAAAATGAATGAAGATTTGCCAAAATAGAACCAAGCAGAAAGCATAAATACACTCTGAAAACTTTACCATGTGCAAACACCTAAGTATTCAATATCTATGAAGGAATGGGAGTATAATAGGACTAACAAAGAATGACAACATTCTTTGTTATTTTATGTCCTATTCAAGAAACTGAAGTAAGGTCATTTCACTGTTCTTAGCTCTGGAAATATAGACATTGCACTGAGCAGAAGACATTGCATTACTGAGTGTAGAATCACAGGATGATTGGAAGCAATCTCTGGAGATCATCTTGTCCAAACCCCCTGCTCAAGCAGGGCAACCTAGAGTCAGTTGTGCAGGGCTGTGTCCAGATGGCTTTTGAATATCTCAAAGTGGAGACTCCACCACCTCCTCGGGCAACGAGTGTTCAGTCACCCTTATATTAAAATAGCATTTCCTGATGTTCAAGAGGAACCTCCTGTGTTTATTTGGCTTAGTACTGGTGAAATAAAAGTTAGATTAAACTAATGAGCACCATAATGCATTCAAATTAATGTTGTCACCTATCTTCCTTTTGAAACTTGATGGTGTGTCAGCCATACGCAAGTTTTCTTAAACCTTTTTACTGATCATATGAAAGAGGGACCACAATTTTTCTTCAAGAGAAGATTAATATTAATTGGCTTTATTAAAGCTATGTAGACTTTGCTGAAGCATTTCTCTCTTATTCATGTTTCAGTTCAATGAACTGAACATGTTCAATGAAATGTTATTGAAATGTTTCCTTTTAACTATCTGGCATCACTTCTAACAAACCCTTCCTTCATACCTCTAGAACTGGAAATTCCTGCCTATTCAAGTTAGCATTTTTTCAGTCTCTCCCTGTTTGAGTTTCATTTTGAAACTCAGTATTTCAAGAGGCTGTTTATGTATAAACCACTGAACTATGAGTAGCATTTGAGATGCACATTACTAGTCACCTGTTCTTGTTCATCTAGCCTGAATATCAAGCTTCATCTTTCAAAGGCATCAGCTATCAACTGACTTCAATAGGGATCTGCAGCAATAATCCACATGCTTTGACTAACATTTGATTACTTGATTACTTTTTTTTTTTTAAAATGTTGTGGCTTCTTGTTTTTCATTTATGTGTGAAAAATATGAAAATTTCTAAGCCCGTGTAAGGAGTTGGCTTCTCAAAGCATCTTTCTCAAGGGTGTGTAATGGCATTTGCAATTAATTGGCTTCAATGGCAGCAGAGTTGAGCCAATGCAGCACACTTAACACACTTCAGCAAATCAGCAATTCACCTGCTTCCTTGTCAGGTGTTCTTCAGCACTGCTGGGAATTTCCATCCTCTAATTTCTATGCTCTTTACTTTAGAATTAATGTACACAATTACATCACATCGTACAAATCTTTCTACTGATAGCATAGGAAAAACAATTCAGGAACTTTGTAAGTTTTGTCCTGGAAAGACTTCACTTTATACTGTTTTTATTTCAAGTAACATCTCTCTTTTCTGCTTCCCTTCCCAGACACACAACTTTTTCAGGTAAGTTGAAAGAAAATGTAACTTGACAATTCCAAGATATGTGTCCTAATGATTCAACAAGGAGGAAGACTCAGGTGCATTATGGGAGGCACACCCCAAACAGTGAGTCCAGCAACACCCAACCTGTGCCTCTAGGAGGGCACCACGCACACATTTCCATTTTTTTCATGAGATAAAGGAGGTAGAATTTTCAATAGGAAAAAAAGGTTGTTTGCTTCTTTTTTTTTAAAAAAGAAAAATATCAATTTTCTAAGGAAGAAGAATACCCTCCCCCCCATCTTCCCTCTTACTCAGCAGCTATGGAACACAATGGAAGTACAGTGTGACTCCATTTGCGTCAGATAAGAGTGTGAGGCACCCAAAATACAGCATTCTTAAGGTATAGCAGTGGCATTGTAAAATTGGTGCAGGGGACCTGAGTCAGCTCTTTTTCATTTCTGATCAAAATATGTTTCAATGAGAGCTGAAAAAATTCTGCAAGAAGCAGACAATTTTGGGAAAAAAATCCTGTCAAAAAATGCACCATGATTCATAATTTGTATTGCATGCAAATAAGAAAGGGATGGCAGAAAAAAAAACATTCCTTGCCTATTAACAGAATAGAATAGTTCCTTTCATTGCTAATGCTCATCACGTATATCATATAATAGGTATTCATTCAGGTCCTGACAAAACATTTTCCTGTACTATACACGTACTTTCCTTGCTCTTATAATATATTATAAAATAGTGCCCAGCTTGTGATAGCACTGAATCTTCACAGGCTACTACTTTGCCAACCAATTTGCTTTCCATCAATATAGTTTTGGACCAGTCATATCTGCTGCTTTCTCCCTTCTTTTTTTCTTTACTACTCCTTTCAGCTTGTAATTAATGTACAGTATTTAGATGTTTTCATTATGTGTGTTTAATTTTAGTCCTGGTGATAGTGCTTCGCCTACCCATGCCATCTTGCATTTTCTGTTTTTAACCTCAGGAGGTACAGTTTGTCCCTTGCAAGGCTTACAATGGTAATTGCAAGAGGAAGCTAATCTTAGTTGGCATATCTAGATTTTAGCATGTTATAAATCTCTATGAATTGTAATTAAACATCCCTTTTACAGTTGGCATCTCTTTCATAAATATGAAAAGACAGAATTAATGGCCTGAATTCTATTACCAAGGTTTCCTTTCATTTTTTCTCTTGTACTTAACTCATTTAAATGAGCAAGTAAAAAGGTTGTGTACACTTATTAGTATCCTCCACTCTGGCCAGTCCAAGGTGGCTTGGTGACCTAGTGCATGTGATTTCCAAGTTGTAGAATACAGACAAGTAATGTGTGAAGATTTTTGTCTTTAAAGATAAAGCTTTGTCCTGCGGCTTGAGCAATACTGAAGGTTTTTGTTCTTATGTAGGTAATAGCTTGCAGTGGTCAGCACAATAGGTACACACAGGCCAACAAATACAAAAACCCACAGCTGAACAATGGGGATTTGTATGTCCTTCGGGTGAAGTGCTGGTGGTAACATCAGATATGCATTTAAATAAAGCAAACTCTCTTGAGATTCCCTATCCAGCTGTTGTGAAGCAAATAACTGAAGGAGGCAATATGTGCATGATTTTTCTTCTCTTTGTTGTTATACACATTGCAGTAGGGTGGCTCATTAACATTTTGTTTAAAAGGGAAATTACAAAGTGATGCTAACTGGGGTTGGAGGTCAGAAAGAGTACAGAGGCACAACAGTGAGGGTGAGAAAATGATTAAATTAAAAAGGGATTTTGGAATCCTTCTTTGGCAAATGTTTTCCCAGTGCTGTGAAGGTGATGTGAGGGTGGTGTGAAGATATTAACACATTCAAGTGGAGTATGTGGGGGATGGTCTGCTGAAGAAGGCATAATAGATCTCAAAGAAGCCCTTTTTTGTAGTGTTGCATTCTACCTTAGTGAAGCAGAGAACTGTTTTCCTGCTCAGCTGAAATTTCCACCCATCCTTAGAGGGTGGAATTAACTCAGTACTGGGTGCCTGTTAGCTTCACCAGAAAGTTGCATGTTCTAGTTAAGCCTACTAGAAACTATATGTTGAGTCAGAAATTACATCCATCCTGCTCACCGCATTTTCCTTTTCCGTCGCTGTCGTATTGCAGCAAAATGTGTGTTGCTGCCCTCTTCTTTAGCATCTTAGCTACATATGGCTATGCCTCAGGACTGCTATAACTGTTGTTATAAAAAACCTGTTTCCAGTCTGCTTCTGAGTACTCCAGATACCAGTGTAGCAGTCAGCTCCCAAAAATGGAAGACCTTTTTCCAGCTCTCTGGTCTCATTCCCTTTGTTGCCATGACTTAAATAATGGTGTGATGGGAAGATCTTGTCACAGGATATTCAGGATAAGTGAATTGCATCCCTAAGATGAAAGCAGCTCGGATGAGTTCTGATAAAATGAGAGATAATTCAATATACCTCTGTGTAAAATGTGACATCATGATTACTCAAGATTTGGGAAAGGCTTTAAAAGTCTAAGTTTTTCACCTTATTTATTGTATTGCCACTTATACGAGGGTCAATTAAATGTATTCTCATTTAGGGTATTTGCTTTTCACTCCTATTAGATCTGTTTAACAAGTTCTTTAGAGTACATAAGACAGTGCAGTCATAGATTAAACTAAAACCTACATCAGCTTGTTGCGTTTTTAATGCCTTACATAATTGTAGCATCTTTTAATTCTTAGAAGCAAGTTTTGGGACGTTATGGTAAACTGAGAAACTCTTTTTTTATAAGATTACTTTTATTTAGCATTAATGTTTACATTGTTTAGATGTAGATACTATGTTGACAGTTTTTTTTAAGTATAGGAAAACCTATCAGGGAACGCAAACCAGCTCTTGTTCACTATAGGCTTCAGGCAGGTATAACTTGGGGAGGGAGGAGCAGGGTGAAAAAAAAAACCAAACAAGAAAACCTCCCAAGATTCCTATTTCCCTATTTCGGGAGAAAAATGATGCTTCTCAAAGATTTGGATGCTGGAATAAACATCACCAAAGACAAGTTAGACAGCAGCTAACTGGCAAGAAGATGAAGGAGATATGTTCAGTTAATAAATCACATCTCTGAACTCCTAAGTATAACGCCTCCACGTGTGTAATTTTTATATATATATAAAATGAATGTATCCATAAAACACACATGCACCATCACACTGTATACTCAGTCTATTAACATTTCCAAAGCACTTGTCACAGTCCTGTCTAAGCTTTGTACAGAATTAAAACACCACCATAAATATTTCAAAAGTAGTAATTAATTGTCCTTCTTATGCCAGATAAAATGATAAGCTGCTGTTTCTGAAGAATAATGATGGTTGCACTCCTGCTCTCATTTTAGTGAAAGACTGTTGTTTTATAATCCTATTTTATTGCTTTCAGGATGGTCCTTTGGCAAAGCTTGAGTGATGAAGCAGGTCTTATAAAATAATCTAAAGATTGTAAGGTGATGGCTTTTCTTAAATCTAATTTTGGAAGATATTTCAGAGTCTTGGACCTACACTTAGCTGTTAAGTGTAGTGCACTTGTTAATCACAGCAGTAACAGCTACAGATGAAAGCCTTGAATCTATGCCAGAGCATTGCACTGCAACAATTACAGACCTTCAGTCTGGGTGAAATAAAGCAAAAAACACATTTCTGGAAAGCCTTTCATATGTCCCCCAAATGGTTCCTTTCCCAATGTGTGGGTAGCTCACTTATGAAAGCTTGTTTCTTTCCCAGCTTTTGAGAAATCCATCCATCACCATCACCCACAGGTATGTGAAATAATGCTACTCAGAACACACTACCTTCTTAAATTACTGGAACTATTAATCTAAAGAAGTATCATGTTTCTTTTCAGTCTCAGCCATAAATGCAGTCCATCCTGTTTCCTTTCTTCATTCATTCTTGGTATGGGTTTTTGCCACAGTCTTTAGCCAAATTCCTCACTTGTTTTCCTTTACTGTGAAGGGCTCTGTACACAGGAAAATGCCTGTCTTCCTCCTCTGCCTCACTATTTTCACCTTCACACCCTCCTAATGTGCCAGAAGTATCTAATTAAGTAGTTCTTCAGAAGAACCTCAGTGGTGCTGAATTAATGTGGATGGGGCAGAATACCATGTAATAATAAGTTTGTGCATCCACAGACAAAATGCCGTAACGTTATGCCAAAAATGCAAAAAGCTATTAAATTGCTACATTATAGAGTAACTGAAGTGTTAGGTTGATGAGTACCTAGTATGGTGCATACTGCCTCCAACCATACATAGTCTTTCTGAATTCAGTAGTCACCCATTAAGAGGAAACACCAGTCTCAACAACATTTGCCAGAGATGAGATGTTATGTGAAAGTGAATAGTTGTTAAGAGAAATAAATTGATAGGCCTTTTTGTCAAGGCAAAGCATTAATATTAAATCACCTCTGTAATTTTCACTTATTACCCTATTTTTAATAGTACATATTATACCAGCTATGGAATTTAGCATACATTATTACCTTTTCCCAAAAAAGTTGTGTGTAACATTAGTCCATGCTATGTTGTGTGAGATGCAAAATCTGCACTGCTGGCTTTCACTGAAGGCTCATCTGAGTTAACCAAGTTCTTACCTGCTCTTGCCATTTGGACTCTGCAGTTTATCACATTGTGGAACCTCCAAATCCTGGTTCTAGATCAAGTTTTGGCTCCTACTGGCCTTCATGAGATCATTCAGATTACAGAAAAACACACCCACATGCTTGTCTCCCTCCAAGGACCAACTGGTAGTTACATTTTAATACACACAGGCATTTAATACCTACAAAGAGGAGAGCGTGAACCACTCTCTTTCTCTTACACTTTTGGCAGTATGGCAGATTTCAAATGGCATTGCTAGCCTTTTGAAGATCAGGTGCACTGCAGTAAAAAGGGAGGTTTACAAGAGCTAACCGACACTCTTAGTTACCTGAGAATTGTTTTATGTATTGCTTATTTCTCAGGGACAAAACCAGGTATCTTCCTCTTAGTTGAGACTCTCCACAGATGATAAAGACTTTTTCATGCAGAAATGCAGTCATATGGATCACACACACACATGAAAGCTATCTGCTTTCTGCTAACTCCTATCTGCTCCAGTGAGGTTCCTAATTACTAATTGCCCAGATAGGTCTCCAAATTACATTCTCACAGGGAACATGCAAAACACAACAAAATCCAATTTTTTTTTAAGAAAAAGAAGTCCATGGGAAGATGTTCTGTTCTGAGGAATAATACAAGAGTGGGAAGTAGGAAGAGAAACGTGTAAAAAATGTGTCAGTTAAAAGCAGCTTCAGCAGGAACCCTGAATCTAAACTGCTCCATTAGAATTATAAAATAACCTGGCAGGCTGAAAAATCTGGGGCTGGAGACTATGATAAGGACAGATGGGGAACATGAAGAGAAAAATGAGATATTGTCTTTTTTTTTTTTTTTTTTACAGTGTAGTCACTTGGTTCAAACCATCCAAACCAATTGTCTTTCTGGTATGAAATTTTTATCTTACTTTACCCTGTGAGGTCTGTCTTGCACTATGATAGGGTACTATCACCTGATTGCCCAGACTAAGAGCTGGGACTGTCCAGCCTGGGGAAGAGCAGGCTTAAGGGGGATCTCATCAATGTATATAAATACCTGAAGGGAGGGTGCAAAAAGCATGGAGCCAGGCTTTTTCCAGTGGTGCCCAGCAAGAGGACAAGAGACAATGGGCACAAACTGAAACACAGGGGGTTCCCTCTGAACACCAGGAAACACTTTTTTACTGTGAGGGTGACTGAGCACTGGCACAGGTTCCCCAGAGAGGTTGTGGAGTCCCCATGCTTTGAGATATTCAAAAGCTGTCTGGGCATCTGGCTGTAGGTGGCAGGAGGTTTGACAAATTGACCTCCAGTGGTTCTTTCCAACGCCAACCATTCAGTGATTATAATGGAAAGAGAAACAACCCTGGGACCACCAGGGGCTGAGCAGAGTTCACTGCAAGCCAGAGGGTCATATCAGAAAGAACGCATACTGATAAGCCTTTCTTTTTTTTTTTTTTTTTTCTTTTTCCTTCAGTTTGGATGTCTTTTGCTTGTCTGTAGGGCGCTAACTAAAGGAAGAGAGGTCAATGTACTTCCACTTCATAGCTCTGGCCAACTTTGGGTTTGGTCCCCCCCCAGTTGTAGAAATGCTTGTGCATGTATCAACTCTGTCATTTGCACAGTCCAGCTTGTGTTCAGAGAACTGGACATCCACTTCCCAAGCTTGGGTGAAGAAGATGTGGTGGTGCATTTCCTCCCCCCATCTCCTAGGCCACTTGTTGATCTCAGAAATTTCCATGAAATCTCGGCCTTGGTGTGCTGAGCCTGGCGGCTGAGCGCTCCTTGACCATATCAGAAACTCTGCATGGCTGAGGCTGGGAACATACTCCTGCTGCCTGGCCCAGGTGTCCAGTAAAACAACACTGAAACCTTGCGAATTTTTAGTAGTTACCACCTGGGACTGTGGCCAGGATGGAAATTTACGGATGACTAAAGCCAACCATTTTGCGAACCTATAAACGGTGGTCCTAAGTGAGGCCCTTTGAGCTCTCCTGGACCGCAGTGGGCTGCGCCCAGCATCTCCCTCTGAGTGGGATGCCTCTCAGAGCTCGCAAACTCTCAGGTCTGCAATATTCAGAGGACCATCGCCAATGACGGGGCCTGGGCTGAACCCCCTTCACTCCTCAAAGCTCAACCCTCACCTGTTGAGAAAATGCCGAGACATTTTACGTGAATATTTCTTCACCGAACTCGAGGGGAATTTTTAACAAGTATACCTTTTGTACGGATATATATATATATATTTCTGTTTGTGTGTATGTGTGGACTAATAGTAAGCATAATCTGTAATTAAATCATGATTATAGTAGACTCTTCTAACCCTTATTTCGTAAATATTAAATTAGTTAATGATTAAGTGCTACTAAAGTTTGTTAATGATTAGTTGATGATTAAGTGTTGCTAAAACTGTGAATGAACCCTAGACTGCTGCTAAACACATATAGTCCCTAAGATATAAACCCTTAGATGATTTTTCTTTATATGTTTCATCCATGTAGTAAGTAATAGAGTGAACCTTGCCATTGAATTCTATTAGGTCGCACCTTTATGAATCTCTATTAAAATCACTTTCTGCTAATACCTTTGATGGTGATTCTTTAAGCAACCTCTAAACCACTCATTCGCAACAGAAGAGGACAGTCCTGCAATCACCAGTTTGTGTTTATCTGTTCCCTATTAATTATAGGCTAAGCATGGCAAATCTTCTCTTGAATTAACTTGTGGGAATGATTACTATGTAGTTCATATGCATTTGTGATTTCTACAGCGTTATCTTGTTTATTGATGTCAATAAATGAAATATAGAACATAGAAATATAGAATGCAAAATCAAGCATCTTGTTTGCCTATAGTATTCCTGGAGCTCTGAAAGCTGCCAATCCTGCCAGCACTTCACAAATGCTTCCAGAAGTTGATAAACTTTTTTTTCCTCATACTGTCAAGATGCTGCAGCTAATGTCAGGGTGATGATAAGCATAAGAAGCCTGGATACAATTAAAAATTACTTGCAGCCTTACTGGACAGCGTTTGTTTGGAAAACTCCAGCTCAACTGATTTGTTTGGTTTTAGTTTAATTTTCAGTGTCTAACTGTTCTTTGCCTCCTCCAATAACTTATTGACCAGTTTCAATAAAATTTGACACATCTCAAAGATAAGCAAGTTTTTATGTGAAAATAGGTAGCAAAACCATGGGGAGAGAAGTTGCAAGTACGCCTCAGGCACTCCAACAGTAGGAAAAGCAGCAGTGTGACTTCACAGAGTTTAAACACAGGAAAAATCACATGGGAGAGAAGCTCCAGACACAGAGAAAGCTTCAGTCAGAGCCAGTAACTGATTATGAGACATAAGCCTGTAGAAAAAATGGCTGTAAGTGTTTTGGTCCTCACAGAATTACTTGTGGAGAACAAGGCGAGGTCAAAATCCATCATTTTGCCCATCTTAAAAAAACCAAAACAAAACAAACCAACCAACAACCTGACTCTTTTTACTCTGAAGACTTTTGGTATTTTGAAGAGAAGTTTGGATTTTGGCAGTCAGAAAAAGCAAATTCACAGAAATGATTACAGCAAAGTTCACTGAAGGAATGCAGGAAATGTCAGGGTGGGAGAGACAGCAGCTGACCTGGGAGATCAGGAGGCTGGAGAAAGAGGGGCTGATGGGGCAGGGGACTGGGGAGAGTGAGCTAGGCAGGAAGCCTGCTGCTTATGCCTGGAGGGAAACCACAAGAGAGAAAAGGTGAGTGATTCGTAAGGTTAAAGGAAACCTGGATCAAAGAGAACTTGAACGGATGAACAAGCTGTAAAGCTGAACCACTGGTTCTTTCTATTCTGACTTTTCATGTGTTTGACTTTTCCCCTTTCCTAGTATTTTAAATGTTTGGTTTGGGACCCTAGGAGGCAGGTCTGAGGCAAGGACTAGTGGAGGACTAACTGGATGTACGTGTATGAATTGTTATGGTTCATCCTATTTGTAAAAATAGAGATTAATAGACCGAGGTTTTAACTAAAATCTGTTTACTAGAACAAGTACAAGAAATACTGTCACATGATGCTTTTTCAGGCACAAAAGCTCTTCACGGACACTCTAACACATTTTATGTTTTTGTACTGAACTAAAATATATTCTTATTTTCTTTCCTTATCTTTTTAAAAATATATAATATTAAATTGATTTTTTTATTTGAAACAAGCTTTCCTTTAAAGTAGGTGCAAAACTGAACATGTATGTACCAAGATGAAACAATTCAGGAGCTCAAAGCAAAATTTTGTGATTGTTTCTTAAAAGAACAGAGATTTTTTTAAGAAGCAGAAAAATTATTATTGAAATTTTCAGAACACCCTAAAATTGAAAAAATTCATTTTCTATCTAGCTTTGCTAATGGGATAACTCAGAGAAGCTAGTAATATAGACAACAGCTGAATACAAACCTTGTGAAGTGACGTGGTTAAACCTGGAAAAAAGAAAGATATGAATTGTCACTGAGTGCGTTATAAATTGTCTGATAGGTCTCCTATTCTTCAAAACATATTAGGATTAAATTAGGTGGTCTGTTTATCTTGGAAAAAATCTATAGTAACAGACTTTTTCTTATGCTTAAAATGCAAATAAAATATTTTTTGTGAGACATCTTTAAAGAAAGACTTGTGTTTCAAAAGTCACAATTAAATTCAGAGCCTCCCAGGACTAAGAAAATAAACAGGGAGCAGAAGAGATGGGAAAACTTAACAGTGAGACTTAAAGGTTTCTAAAGATATGAGCATGGACTGCAGATGATCTTGTATTGGGTTACTTGATTAAAATATAATTATTTGTTCAAATGTTGATGTTTTGGCATGGATTCCATGTAACATACATGATTGTCATGATTTTACTTTTGGCATTCGAGAGAAGCTTATTTTAACATTGCTTCACTTCTGGAGCATCAGTCAATAACCCAGAAGCTTGCATCAGCTCAGCCCACCTAGCTCTGGCAGGACAGTTTCATCTGAACTCCTCAAGCACCATGTCTATTGAATGCCTCTACACAGAAGGCCCAAGTGCAAGTCAGTTTGGTTTTTTTTCCCCATAAATCGGGGTTTTGTTTACACGTTGAAAAAGCAGTAGAAAATGTCAATGAAGGACTGTGATATTTTTGCCCACTGTCAGTCCCAGTGAACTGAAGCAGATCGTTGGCTTTTGTAGTAACTTTAGATTGCTTTGCTACTGTGGAAGAATGACGTAGTCAAAATCATGAGGGATTTCTTTTTAAATATTATTACTACTTTGTCAAGTCTATTCTTCTGCTAACTTTTTTATGCTATCTTCCTTAGGCAATAAATATTAATGCTGTTTTAAACCATGATAAGAAAATCAATCCATGAGTTATTTTTTTCAAGTGTTGCCTCCCAGGACCTATTCAAGAAGTTAAAAGCTTTTTCTAGGACTTTCCTTTCTGGTGTGATAGACTAGAGAGATTAACGATTAACCAGATCGTTCAAGGCAGAACTCTGCAAGTGATGTCTTATTTATATACATCCAGAAATATTTGATATACCATTTGACCACAAGCATGTTAAATTACAGGCATCATGAAAGATTTATTTCCAAACTTCACTTACCTATAAAATTAAATTGTACCACTTGTTGCTTACAAATTTTTTTCTTTCCTGAAGAGCTTGCTATTTTTTTTTTTCTGAAAATAGGTTAGATGAGGCTTTGAGCAACCTGACCTAGTGGAAGGTATCCCTGCTTATGGCGGTCGGTTGTAACAAGATCATCTTTAAGGTCCCTTCCAATCCAAACCATTCTATGATTTTATGATTCCATATTTCTGTACTACTGAATGTTATTTATAATTAATTCAACTAGTTTTGAAAATACTTTTACTCCATGCTACAAGGACGTGAATTCTGACCCTCAAAGACCTACCGATGGATGTTCTGCTTGTGGTGTTGATGGTCATGCCATGCTGGCCTGAACAGTTCTCTGGTGCTCTGACTGGCTGGTAATCCTTGTCACCTCTGAGCCTTTCCCTAAGATGAGAAAGTGCAGGTGCCACCATGATAAAGCGTTTATGTGAACGCTTTTGTATCAGACAGCATGTTCTTTGGGAGGACCTCGAGAACTCATCTAGATTTGGCAAGGATTTCCTTGCATCTTTCTGCAGAGTAATGCGGGGACATATGGCAAATATCTGTCTCCTAAAAGATAACATTGAGAAGAACTTTGCATGAATTTCCTCTGACATTTTTCTGTCCCTATTCTTAAATCCCATAATTTTATAGGGGGAAGAATGATCCCTGAGAAGAAAGTAAAGTGTATAATAATCCTAAAATCCATGAGGAATTTAGAGGTGAGAATATTTTATTGTGATATTTACGTGCAGCGTTGTAACAAAGAGGAACTAGCAGGTAGGTGCTAGTTCCCCCCTGTAGGGAACATACCCATTACGAAAATGTTGATATTACCAGATTGTTGTAGATGAGAAAATTCTCTGTACCCTAAGAGTTACACAGTTCCATTTTCTTCCTGTGGAAGTATACTTCAGAGTGTGGAATACAACAGCAACAAGAAAATTGAATTCCTTCTCCACGGTGCTGAGATCAAAAACTTCAGTGTCTGGAGTATAGGGATTTATGTCCTTTCCCTGAGTATTGCAGTACTGATGGGTTGGAACTGGTCTTGGTGGTATGACTCTGTATTAATCAACCCTGTAATTCCCATCTTGTTTAATCAAGAACTTCATGTACCGTTTTTTGAGCTCTACTACCTCTCTACATCTTGAATCAATCAAATGCTGACTGGCTCTTGTGTTAAACAAATTAAATTCCAGATTCACATAGCCTTTGCTAGATTATTCTGCCATGGAAAAAAATTTGTCATTTACTGAACTTGATTGAAAACAAATAGATGTATAATCCTCCTAGCTAAAACTTATACAGTGCATAAACTGATTTCCAGTTAATGTTTCATACATTAAAATGGCACTTTCTTATATAGAATCATATAGACATCTTTCAATAATTTAGAGGGGTTTTTTACTATTATTGGAAAGCATACTTTAAAATCTGCTCTGTACATTTTAGCCACTGCTAAATGGTGGTTGATATGGACAAGTGAGGGTTTTGGCCTTTGGTTTTTCCACTTAATTCACTGTAATTATTCTTTCTTTCTTTTGGTCTGCAGGCAAAAATCTGAATAGTCTGGAAAAAGAAATTACAGGAAGTGTTATGATCTGAATTTATTCAGGCTGTTTTCTAATATACAACATGAAATCCTTTCAAATGTGTTTTCACTGTATCTATAATTCAAACTGTGATTGTTTGCATGCAGTTTTTTTTAACACCACTGCTACTGGTAGAGTAGCTAGAGTAAAATCCCTGAGACAGCCCTTTTAGACATGAAATATATTTTTAATTACATCTTTTGGTAGCTTGGAAATATTTTTCTGAGAAAAAATTCTGAAAATGTGGACTCAATTAACTATCCCTTTTTGTGCACAAGAAGCTTTTAGACTAAGGAGGAGCAGCTAAGAAAAAGGTATAGAAAGAAAATTGGAGTTGTATATTTTGTGATTGCAAATGGTTCTGAAAAAACGTACCAGCAGGAGTAATGGGAAAAACATGCACATATGGTCTAAATCTTCACTCCATATAAACCTCACTGAGGGTTAGTGGAAAGATGTTATTAACTCACCTGTAGTTATTCTTTTCTATCAAAGGGCTCCCGTACTCTAAGAAGCTCCTGAAAAAACCAATCCTTTAAGGTGCCTTTGAGCCCATAATAGTATGTCTTGAGCCTTCATGAAGCCAAAGGAATTACTATATGCATAAGGAGATTATCATCTTGTGGGTTTAATTTAAATATATTATTTATGTAGCATAAGTTTAATTAATTAAGTCACTGGCTTTGAGTCAACATATGTTTGAACTGTCTGCTCACTCCCTAAAGACCTATGAATAGAGAGCATGTGGATTTACAATTACAGATAAGGAGCGGGGTCTGGGTGGGGGATTTGTTTTTGTGCTCCTGAATCTAGAAACAAGCTGAATTAGAACTGTGTAAGAATTTAATCTTTAAGAGAGGTAAGCAAGATAAACAAACTTCTTCATTCTTCTGTTCCTTGTTAATGGTCCTTCCCATCTGTCTAAAATGGATTAACTGGTATATGACGGTTTTTTAAATTTTTTTTGCAGATGGAGCAACAGTAGATACTGAAAAATATCCATTAGTAGGCCAACTCTGATTTAGCAGATTAGCTATGTCCTCTTCCATCTCTAGACTTTGTTTTTACACAGGGCATTTTTAAAATCACTTCCCTGGCCATTATTCATGTGGAAGCATTTCTACTGCTTTTCTCAGAGGCTGGTGATCATTTCTAGTAGAAGCCTGTTAGCAAAGGATTTTGAAACAGAATTTTCCTACTTGAAACAAACTGGGAACCCTGGAGGGCATATGGATTTCTTTTAGAATAGTTTTATAATCTAAGTCCTCCATCTGGGTTTATTAGTTTACTTGAAACAAAGCTCCACCTGTGTGTAGGATTAGTGAAATAATGATTTCCAAAATATGTTGTGCACTTTTTTTTTTCTTCTTTTCTTTTCATTCCACCAGATGGACTGAATAATGGAATTCCTTTTCTATCTGCATCATCATCATGGATATTCAACACCCTTACAACTTGGCCTTGAATTTTTTGTAACATTGTTGATTTATCTAGACATGCAACACAGAGTGGTTCAGCATGATAAAGATGTTCCCAGCCATGACATTTCAAGTCCAGAATCTAATTTGAACCTCTGGCTTGAGACTTTACCTTGAAGCCGCCTGTTTTTGCCCCTTGTAGGGCTTTGTTGCTATTCTCTTCCAACTCCTGAGCAGGCACGTCTTCACTGACTTCAGAAAAGTTATTGCAGTGCTCGAAGACAGGTGTTTGCTTACATTTTTGCACTAAGATCCAAAGAGCTGTGTTTAAAATGTACGTCCCAAACTTAACACAAAATAATTTTTAATATATTTGGAAAAAAAAAATCAATGAATAACTTTTTTTTTTAAATTTTGATAACTCACACACTGTCTCTTTTACTGTCCCTCTCACTCACCCAGTTCTCCATGGGCTGTATAGTGGCTCTTGCTGAAAGAATCCTGTGATCAGTGATAGGATCCTACCCGTCAGTGATAAGGACAATGGCCCTGGTAGGGTATATTTCTGTGCCATCTCCATGGCAGAAATCTAGACCATCTCTACGTACAAACCCCACACCAGTACAATGCTTTAGACCTGTGTCTTGTCGCCTACATTACATTTTACCTAACGACCTTTCTTGAACATCTCTCAGTCAGCTGTATTTTATGTGACATTAAACAAAATGCTTTGTTCCCCTCAGATACGTCACGTTGAGACACATAGAAGAGATACAGAAAATGCCTAGATTCAAGTGCACAGTTAAGTGCCTAATATTTACTACACTTTAGCCACACTGTAATAGTGGCCTACAGTCTAACAGTTCCTACAATTGTATAAATTCACGCTTGTTCAAATTTCAATACGAAATCACAATTTTGAGCACAGAACTCAGTAGAACAGTAAATATGCAAATGTGACTCATCAGTAGTGACTACAGTATGTAGTACAACAAATAAGAAACAAAGGTCTGTAGTCTTCAAATAAGAATAATTAATAAATCAAACTGGTTTTATTATCTGTTCTTTCAGCTTCATTTTCATGGTACTTACATAATTTTTCTTTCTTTTTTTTTTTTTTTTTAATGTGTATCTTAAAAGATATTGGATTGATCAATATTCAGCTCTGGAACCCTAAGGAAGTTATCAGATTTTAGTGAGTGAAAATAGGTAGTTTTGCTATTCTCAATTGAGTTAATTTCATTATTTATTTACTTATTTTCAACAGTCCTATTCAACCTTTCAGCTTCCTTGACAGATGAATAATGACAGGCCAATGAGATGGACGTTAGAAGTTCATAAGACCAACTTTCCATTTGAATACGTTGAACTGTACAGCAATCACATGATATACCTGTTTGATTTGACCTGTTAGATTTTGGTGATGGAGATTGCAATATCACTATGTTGATGCTAAAATAGTCACTTTAATTTTTATATTCTTCTTTCTTTTGACAGCCACAGGTCAGCAATGTACTTAAACTTTACCTTGATTTTAAGTACTAGTTTAATTACCTTACTGGATCAGAGATTAAATGGAGGTGTTAACTCTTGGTTCTGGACCAGATATGACATTTTAGAAATGGTTGCTCTCATGAGCATAGTCTGCATTGTCAAAATGTTCCTATTTTATTATAGCACTATAAATGTGTCTTGACATTTCAACAGGTTGTCTGTTCTTATTTGGAGTTGTGGACACTCTTTAATGTTTCTCTGAATTAAGCCATTAGTGCTAAATTTCCTTTTTTTAAAACGGATATTGGTGTATCTGATTTGCTATAGAGTGATTCATTTCTAACACTTGTGTTCGTGGTCTTAAATTAATTAAAAAAATTGGGTTAAGGATGATTCATTTCAGGTCATAATCATTCATTTGCAATTCATTCTATATATTCACTTTACAACTTCTTTTTCACATGGAAATCAACCTGAACTTTGTAACATAAGAACGTTTATTAACCCTCTCAGAGCAATAATTGTATTATTATTTCTTTTCTTTGCAAGAAATCCAGGAAAAATATAGAAACTAAAATATAATATTTAAAGAATACGGTAGAGTCAATCTAAAAAGAAGAATGCTCTTCAAGATTTTTCTTTTACACAGCGTGCATCTCACTTTTGAAAGTCTTGTGTTTGTTTTACAAATTTGTCCTTGGGGACAAAAAAATGAAAACAATAATCTTCACAAACTAACCCTGTTAATGAAGTCAATTTTTTTTTTTAAATGCCCTTTTGTCTGGTCTCCTGAATTACTACACATGAAAGTTTCAGGGTCAGAACTAGAAGGAGAGAGAAAAACATCCCTCAAAATATTGTGTTTCACTCTCAGGTTCTTTCATGCTGTTTTGGCAATAGAATATTGCACTGTAAGTCACTGTACATCAAATTAAGTTGTATGTATTCAGAAATAAGTAGCAAGGCCAATCCAGGTACTTTGCTTTTGAACAGATTGGACCACTTCCTAGATATCTAGTTTGACATATATTTGGAATGACAAGGGGAAGTGAAACGCTGGCTATTTAATTTCTTTTATGATTTGTGCCTCTTTAAAGTAGTATTAAGCTGAGTACCATGTGCTTTCTAAGCTGAGTACCAGGAGACATGTGCTTGCTTTTTCAAAATTAGTTTACCATTTTTTATATTAGGTGCAGAAGCTTGAATGGTTGGCCAATGGTTGTTCAATGAATATGCCAAAATAATTAACATGGAATGGTGATATATAGCTGATAGATATAGATATAAAGTGATATAGATCTAAAGTGCTCAGTAGCACTTTATTACTGCTGCGAGGACTATTCTTGGCCTGTCTAAAGGCAACCTTACCATTTGTATTTACTCAAATACAAGAAACAACGTTCAAAACAAATCCTTGCTAGTGGTACTGTCTCCTTTTCAGGCTTTCAGTCTTGTTTGGTCCAGCAGAACAAATTTACTGACAGATATCTAAGGTAATGCCTTAGAAAAAATGCCAAAATACCCTAACTGGTAGTGTGCATTTGACTAAGTATCCCCCAGTGCACTTGATACTAACACCACTGTTTGAATGACAGTTCATTTACATCACTTCCATATTAGCAGTACCATTAAGGCTCCAATTATCCAACATGCACACTCTTAAAATTCTCAATGAGTAAGCTACTCAACTTCACACGAATCACCCTATTCTCATCCCAACTTAAAAATGTTTCAACCCAACTGATTATGTAATCTAGGGCTACATGGTTTTATTACCTAATTAAAAAGTGTTCTTCTATGTCAAAGTCATGGGCATAGCCTTTTCTTGTTTCCCTGATGTTACCTGGGAACATTGTGAGCCAACTGTGCTGTTTTGGGAGCCAAATTCCTTTACATTTGCGATGTTTCCTTTACCAAAAACTCTGAAATGATCAGAGGTCCCCCCAGCTGTCCTGATAGAAATATGAAACACTCTGAGCACATTTTTATACTGCCTTAAATATTGTGCAGTCATTGACATTTGTGTAAATGAACACAAAGTATTCCCAAATCGGAAAGACAGTTTCACATAAATTTTTCATAGATATAAAAAGCTATCCAGTGGGCAAGACTTTGGCTGCTAAAAGCTAGCTTATGTTTGCTTTCAAGACTGTGTTTAACTCCACTGTTTACTGTAAAACATGCTTTTCACTGTCCTTAATGCTGATGTGGAAGTGTTTGCATTACTAATGTATGACCTGATGCTTTGGAAATTCAAATAATTAGTGAGAGCAGTCTGCTTGTCCATGGCAGGCAAAAACTCACCTTGACAATAACAGGGGGATTCTGTCTGCCTGTTCCCATCATTTGATGCCACAGATCAGACTGGCCCCTACTAGCACAACATGTCTGTCTGCTGATGTTTAGCCAGTACATCAGTGCAAAGCCAATTTACCCACTCCAGCTTGGAGGAAGGCATTGTGGACAGCTGGAATTTGTGGCGCAATAACCATTACATTGGTGTTTATCTCACAGAGGCTATAGCTCTGAGTTAGATCAGAGTGTGACGATATACATCCTCTGTAGGGCTGTGTCCGTGCCTACCATAGAAGTTGCTCTCCAGGGCTCGTTTCTGATCTCCTTCCCTTGGTTGGCTCCCCCCTGGGAGCCTTTACTGGGATTCTCCTTCTTTGAGAAGGGCCAACCCTTTTGTTGCTGTGAGCAGTCACTCACTTCTACCCATCAACACATGTAGGCAAAGTTTTTGTTTTGCCGTCCTCAGTTTTTCAGTCTGACCCAGATGAGTTAGGTTGTTCTGAATTTAAAAGGCCAGGGAAAGCTCATCCGAGTGGCAGGGAGCTCTCGGGTGGTTTGCTCCACAGTTACCAGCAATGTCTTTAAACTAGCACAGCTGTAACCGAAGGAGAAGGTGTATCTGTGGCTTAACAAAAATGCAACTTTAGACAAGCATAACTTCTTCTAGGGTAGATGTACCTTGAGAGATTTGAACCTATGTGGGTGAGCGAGAGTATGAAGATTGTTGCTTTAATAGAATAACCACCTGCAACTTGTGCTTTGTTTTCACAAAACACACAGTGACATGCTCAGTCTGAAGCACTTGAGTAATCCTGCTGAAATCAATAGAGCTACTCACATTTTAAACCATTTGCTTAAGCTTCCATTTAATGTAATTTTTCAAAGAACAAACTAAACAGAAAAGCATAATCATAGATATAAGTCATGCTTCAGTTTGTATAATCCTAAATCTCATGTTAGGCCCAAAAGATTTAATTGGATCCTACAGCAAGAGCATTATTTAGAAAAAAAATCAGCAACCAACAAGTACATATTATTACTAATATACTGCAAAGGATTATTTATATAACTGCAAGTCTCTGAATTATGGAAAAGAAGGAAAAAAATATTTATTAATAAACTTTAACTGTGAGAACTGAAATTCGACTTTTATTAATTTATTTTAGGTCCAAAATATCTCCACTACGTTACTTTCCCAAAGACTTCTGTATACAGTGTTTCCTGAAATTTGTTGACTAATTATAAAATATGGTTTACCAATTTAAGATGGGGATCTTAGAATCATAGAATCATAGAATCATTAAGTTTGGAAAAGACCTCTAAGATCATCGAGTCCAACCGTCAACCCAACACCACCATGCCCACTAAACCATGTCCCTAAGCGCCTCATCTACACGTCTTTTAAATACTTCCAGGGATGGTGACTCAAAACCACTTCCCTGGGCAGCCTGTTCCAAGGCCTGACCACTCTTTCAGTAAAAAAATTTCTCCTAATGTCCAATCTAAACCTCCCTTGGCGCAACTTGAGGCCTTTTCCTCTCATCGTACCGCTAGTTACTTGGGAGAAGAGACCAACACCCACCTCGCTACACCACCTTTCAGGTAGTTGTAGAGCACAATAAGGTCTCCCCTCAGCCTCCTCTTCTCCAGACTAAACAGTCCCAGTTCCCTCAGCTGCTCCTCATAAGACTTGTGCTCCAGACCCTTCATCAGCTTTGTTGCCCTTCTCTGGACACGCTCCAGCACCTCCATGTCCTTCTTGTAGTGAGGGGCCCAAAACTGAACACAGGATTCGAGGTGTGGCCTCACCAGTGCCAAGTACAGGGGCACGATTGCTTCCCTACTCCTGCTGGCCACACTATTTCTGATACAGGCCAGGATGCTGTTGGCTTTCTTGGCCACCTGGGCACACTGCCGGCTCATGTTCAGCCAGCTGTCAATCAGCACGCCCAGGTCCTTTTCCTCTGGGCAGCTTTCCAGCCACTCTTCCCCAAGCCTGTAGCGTTGCCTGGGGTTGTTGTGGCCGAAGTGCAGGACCCGGCACTGAGCCTTGTTGAACCTCATACAATTGGCCTCAACCCATTGATCCAGCCTGTCCAGGTCCCTCTGCAGAGCCTTCCTACCCTCGAGCAGATCAACACTCCCGCCCAACTTGGTGTCATCTGCAAACTTACTGAGGGAGCACTCAATCCCCTCATCCAGATCGTTGATAAAGATATTGAACAAGACCGGCCCCAAAACTGTGCCCTGGGGAACACCGCTCGTGACCGGCCGCCAACTGGATTTAACTCCGTTCACCACAACTCTCTGGGCTCGGCCGTCCAGCCAGTTTTTTACTCAGCAAAGAGTGCACCTGTCTAAGCCGTGAGCCGCCAGCTTCTCCAGGAGAATGCAGTGGGAGACAGTGTCAAAGGCTTTACTGAAGTCCAGGTAGACCACATCCACTGCCTTTCCCTCACCCACTAGGCGCGTCACCTGGTCATAGAAGGAGATCAGGTTGGCCAAGCAGGACCTGCCTTCCATGAACCCATGCTGGCTGCGCCTGATCCCCTGATTGTCCCTTACATGCCTTGTGAGTGCCCTCAAGACGAACCGCTGCACAATCTTCCGTGGCACCGAGGTCAGGCTGACAGGCATGTAGTTCCCCGGATCCTCCTTGCGGCCCTTCTTGTAGATGGGCATCACATTGACAAGCCTCCAATGGTCTGGGACCTCCTCAGTTAACCAGGACTGCTGGTAAATGATGGAGAGCAACTTGGCAAGCTCCTCCGCCAGCTCCCTCAGTACCCTCGGGTGGATCCCATCCGGCCCCATAGACTTGTGAGCGTCCAGGTGGTGTAGCAGGTCGTTAACTGCTTCCTCTTGGGTTATGGGGAGTTTATCCTGCTCGCCGTCCCTGTCTTCCACTCGAGGGCTGAATACCCTGAGGATAACCACTGTGACTATTAAAGACTGAGACAAAGAAGGCGTTAAGTACCTCAGCTTTTTCCTCATCCTTGGTGGCAATGTTCCCCCTCCTCCCCACATCCAATAAAGGATGGAGACTCTCCTTGGCTCTCTTTTTGTCGTTAATATATTTGTAAAAACATTTTTTGTTGTCTCTTATGAGAGATTGGCCAGATTGAGTTCTAGTTGGGCTTTTGCCTTTCTAATTTTCTGTCTGCATGACCTAACGAGATCCCTGTACTCTTCTTGAGTTGCCTGCACCTTCTTCTGCAAGTGGTAAACTCTCCTTTTTCTCTTGAGTCGCAGCAAAAGCTCCCTGTTCAGCCAGGCCGGTCGTCTTCCCCGCCCGTTCTTCTTATGGCACATGGGGACAGCCTGCTCCTGAGCCTTTAAGAAGAAGCTGAAATACTTCACCTTGTCTCTGTATAAGCAACCAAATATAACAATGCTGCTCATTTTTTAATCATTTCTGAAGAACAAGTCAGTGTTCATTTTATTGTGATATTATTATCAGGAGTAAAATCTCTCTGTGAGATGCTGAGACCTGTGCCACAGTGGAAGGCTTGTGTAAGTATGGAAGTCCTTAAACTCCAACGGGTGTGGTAAGGCCTGTGAGTCTCTCTGCAGGAAAAAGCCAAAACTTTATGGACAGTGTTTGACTCCTGTTTCTCAGGATTTCTGTGACTACAGCTGGGCATTAGTTAAGCTGAAATGTCAAATAAACTTCACATGTCATTTATCAGGTAACTATGTCCTGACCTTAGAAAGGAAGTTCCAGTGATCTGCAGTCTAATGGGCCCTTCTGTTATCTCCCCTTTTTGCTTCAGTAGCTCAAAAGACTGATGGTGCATGCCTGAACACAGTAACCAAAAGCAAAAAATAGTAACCTTACCTTTCTGCTTTAGTCTACTGCTATTAAAAAATAACTCAGAACCTAAGTGTTCATTAATGTTTTTGGCACTGCAAAGCTCATCAGTTAAATGTAGATTTGTAAAACCAAGCACATAACTACACACTCTGTGAACTGTGATGCTAATTACGAGATGAAAATGTTCTGGATTTAAATAAAGACTGTGAGTTTTGCCTTAATCTGAAGGGTCTGGAGCACAAGTCTTATGAGAAGCGGCTGAGGGAACTGGGACTGTTTAGTCTGGAGAAGAGGAGGCTGAGGGGAGACCTTATTGTGCTCTACAACTACCTGAAAGGTGGTGTAGCGAGGTGGGTGTTGGTCTCTTCTCCCAAGTAACTAGCGGTACGATGAGAGGAAAAGGCCTCAAGTTGCGCCAAGGGAGGTTTAGATTGGACATTAGGAGAAATTTTTTTACTGTAAGAGTGGTCAGGCCTTGGAAAAGGCTGCCCAGGGAAGTGGTTTTGAGTCACCATCCCTGGAAGTATTTAAAAGACGTGTAGATGAGGCGCTTAGGGACATGGTTTAGTGGGCATGGTGGTGTTGGGTTGACGGTTGGACTCGATGATCTTAGAGGTCTTTTCCAACCTTAATGATTCTATGATTCTATGATTCATTGCAGATGAAAGGTGACAGATGTAACAATGGCAAATAGTTTTCTTTGTTAAATATGTTTTTCTTGAAGAAGGCAAGTTTTACCTGAAGACTGCAAATGTCATCTTTGCCTTTAAGCTACAAAGGTGCACATTTCACTCCTTCAAGTCTCCTGTGATGCATTTCAAAAGAATTTATGTCCATATTTCAATTTTGAGATCAGTATTTTTAAAATATTTTTTCCCTTTTTTCCCCTTCCTTTTTTTACCCAGAGAAAGTGCATTAGTTGCAGAAGTCTCTCTGAAACAACTACAAGACTTAGGTAATTTCAAAGTGGTAAATTTTTGCTACCAGACTCAACGGAAAGAGACAGCATAGTCTAACTGTAATTTAAAACATGCAGAATATAAAGCAGCTAATTTCTTTGGAAAGATGACAGCTTTCCCATGGAGCAACACGTGTTGGTGATTTACTGCAAATTAATTGTTTTTTTTTTCTTGCAGAGTTAACGAAAACTGTGTATGTTGCCAAGTCTTCTCTCCTTCATTTCCCCTTACTATCAATCCAGTCTCATGGTAAGTGCAAGGGCCAGTTGGAAGATTGGTGAAAGATTTTACTCTCATGTTCTGTGACTGACACTAACTTCTCATATTCCATTTATCAGGAAAGGTATGCAGTGCTCTGTTGCTGGTACTTATTCTTGTACTGTGTATTGAAAATAGGTAAAACAAAACAGGAAAATCTTCTACCTTATCTTTTTTAAGATTCTATAGTCTACTAACAATCATTTTCTCAGTTGAGGTAGCATATGTGATTAGTCAAGAAAACATCCTTCAGTTTTTGTGACAGAGATTACATCCATTCCCTTTTTATAGTAAATTAACATGCTGATTAGTGAACATTTCCCATATATGGAAAACTATATTGCTGAAAGACAAGTGAGGCATCTTTAAATACCTGGATTTTCAGCTGTCCACAGCCAAAAATGTGAAGAGATTGCTAGAAATTTGAAAGAGCACAAACAAAAATTAACAGGAGAAACTTGTGAAATGGTCTAAATGTCTGTCCACAGTTATATAGGGAGCACAAGCTCTATCAAAAGACCCTCATGGCTCACTAGCAGCCAGGTCACATGCACATACTTTCATATGTATTAGAGTTTCGAGAAGAAGTTTTTAGCAATGACTCAGTAGTTTCTTACGACTTAAATTATGGGAAGATGACTATATGTGTAAATATTGTAGGGTTGTTGGGATATAAGTTAGAAAAAGAAAGATCTATGAAGATTAAGGATAAAACAGCCTTTGCACATGTATTGACTTCACTTGCCTTAGCATTATTTTTTTTTTTTTTTCAGTTTTCAGTGTTCCTGCACATTAAATAATTCCTTCTACAGTCCTAGACACATTAAAAAAAATATTTTAGAGTATTTTTTCTCTAAAAATGTGGCTTAGACTATGAAAAAAAAGTAAAATGAAAGTATTTTAGAAACTTTTTCCATAAAAGTAAACATTTTTTAAAACAAAAAAAATGCCACATGTATTCATTTGACACTTCACCTTTTTCAAGCTGTCAAGAAAATTCAATCAAAGAGTCATATGAAAATGCATTTTATGTTGATGTAAAAAATAAAAACTTCATCCAGCTTTGTCCATAGTGTTTTCCTTCTGCCTTTTGCTCATGGGAAAGTCACTCAGGTTAGGATTTGGCACTGTAATTCCGGTGAAGCTAGGCAGCTGCTATTTCCGTGAAATGACATGGTAAGATCCAGCCTACCTTACCCTGACACTAAACACCTTTCCTCAACCCAATTTGCATGTTTTACTTCCAATCATTATGGCAGCTCTAATCCCGAAGTAACCAAGACTGGCATGAAACGGGACAGAAGCGTTACTGAAGTCCTGACACTGAAAAGGAGACAAGCTAGGAGGTCACGATAGTAAAGAAGTTTTATGGGTAGAAAAGTGTAATGGACAGTAATAGAAGTCATGAATCCTTTTGCTGCAGAGACCATAAAGGTCAGTCTACATCTGAATGAGTTCTGCGTATGCACATTATTATTTATGTTCGAATGTACCTTGCTCCCGTTTAACGGATTTAGTTAAATGGGTACAGTGTATGATATTGTTATTTTTCTTGAACAGAAGTGACTAAACATGGAGCTCCTCCTAAATTAAATAACTACACTATTTTTCCATTTTCAAGCCCACTCCAGTTGATTATCAGAATTAACTCATGGAACACAGTCTGATTCCCAAATACCACCTTCCCAGATGTCTGCCAGATCACACTTGGCCAACTCAAAACCTACGCTGCCTAGTTCTCCTAGCTTAAGCAGGGAGTGTTTATATCCGTATACTTAGTGAATGTCCTGGTGGTTGTTGTCAGTTATACTCATTTCACAACTGGAAAAATGAAGCTTGTAAGAGAATGAATTAACCGCAGATCTGGAAACAGAACCAAAAAGCCATTAGCTCTAACTGCCCTGCCATGGTCTCACAGAGGCCGTGCATTTCTCCCTAGGCACCATATTGGTGCAGGTACACGGATATAGATCATAAATCTGTTGTGCAACTGTGCTGGAGAGGGTCCCAAGTAGCACAGATATGTGTAATCTGTGCCCATCTGCACCTTACGTGGCAAGCCATTCTTCAGTTGATGCAGGGCTCCTTCTGCTGGCACTTGGATGGTGCTGTCTAGTAGGAGTAAGGCTGGGAGGATTGATGTTGTCTATACCATAGCATTCTTTACTCATTGTTAGTTGTGAACCCTGGACAACCTGTGATGCATTCAGTGGTGGACAACGTACTTTTGTACTAAGTGACAATTAATTATTCATTTCAAATACAGGGACCCAGCCTGCATTAGGGCACAATCCGCACATCTCACTTAACGTTTTAAAACTGCATATCAAACAGCACAATTACAGTTATATCTGTGGAACATTACTACATTAAGAAGTAGTTGTTTGTTAGTTGTTTGAAACAGAAAATATTGGATCTTAGAAAATAAATTTTAATGTCATTCAAAGTACCTACACCAATCTACTTGGGGTGGAGCAGGGAGAAAGCCTATGAACCAAATACCAAATACAGTAAAGCATTTCAAATTCTGTGAGAATGTATACCAAATATATCTGATACTCCAGATGACAGATTGAAGGTTTGTATGCCTGTGAGTGTATGGACCAGATATTAAAAATGACTAGATGCCTTTGGGTCCCTTTGTTCCTGGCCATTCCTCCTGAAAAACATCAAGAAAGCCTAACTTTTTTTACTATTACATTTCTAATTTTTTTGTGTGTATTGACATTACCTGGAAGTCAATACAGGTTCTGGTAGGAAAGTGATCGCTGTCATTTTCCTTATGGAAAGCTTTTCCAAGTTGTCAGCCTTTTGTGACCTGTTAAGGTAAAGAAGGGATACCTGCCTCACTTAGCACCCTTCTCCTCTTAAGAAATTTCTGGGAATCTGCAAGAGAGTTCTCTATGACCTGTAACAAATTTCTTTACTTCTCTTTCCTTTGTACAGAGTGAAATTTCTTTTGGCAGTGTGTAGGGAGCAATAGGAAAAGCTAATAAGAGCACAAATTTATAGTAGAGTAAGCTAAATTAATGATGACTTGGCCACCTAGGCATAACTGACGTAACCAATTAATTCCCTTGTAAACCACAATGTTTGCAGTTAAATGCTCCCTTTGGTTTTGGATTGATTATTCCTGGGTTACTTTTCATTATACTTTTGAATCTGGCTCACACATTTCTCAACCTATGTATTCCAATGAAATCTGCATATTTTCAAAGCATAAATTAAAAAAAAAAATCTACTTTTATTTTACTTTCAAGGAACACTCTGAAGCTAATGAAACATCACTAAAAAATGATCATGTCACAGATGAGTAACAGGGAAAGAGAGATTAACTGGGCATTTTGTTATCTGTGAACTGAAAAATTACTTGAGCAAATACTGATTTTTGAGTCCTAACAAAATTAAATCTAGTGAAATAAATTTGCTAAGAAAGCGCACACATCACCACTTTTTATTTTCTTTCTTGGTGCTGAAAGAGGTTAAAGAGTTTATCAAGTAACAAAACTCAGGATTTCACCAAAGTGAGTTTGTTTCAGTTTAAGGTATTGATTGGATTTGTAGCTGCTAGCATTTGTGGATGCAAAGCTTTCAAAGGAAAGAGACTTTAGGTCTCCGTCCACGTTGTTCAGAAGTTTGTGAACATTAGGGGAATTACATAGAGGAGAATTGCAGTTTGACATATTAGTGCTGTGGTGAACTATTTTCTTGCTCTTGCTACAAAAATGATATACCAATAAATAAAAGAAACAAACCTTAATTTTTCTGACTCTCTGTTTAATGCTTAACTCTTTCCTTAAGACAGTCACTTCTTAAGTTATGAACTAGATCCCCAGCTGGTTTAAATCATTGCAACTCCTCTGAATACAACACAGTGTTTAAATAGACCTATGGTCATTTCTATCAGCGGAGGGTCTGTTGCTATAGAGGAGCAAAAGGATTCAAGATTTTTTCCAAAATTATTATAACCTCACTTAAAACATTATCTTTGCTAGCAGATAAAAAAAAAAAACATCAGCAGCGTATCAACAATCTAATGTTATTGCTGTTGACAGCCCTCAGCAAAAGATCATTTGCAAGCGCTAATGAAAAGGAATGCCATTACTGTGTAGGAAGAGGCATGTAAACGTAGTTCCTGAGGATTAAGGTGGTGAAACAAAATTTCCAGGATAACATGTGACGAGAGAGAGGTCATGACTGTCATTCATTATGGCAGCAGTTTTTACTGTAAATCTCTACGCACAGTGGTATAAATGTATTCCTGTAGCATGCTGTGCAGTATAAAACTGGTATCTTCCTCAGAGATTCAGCAGGAGAGCTAGCTCAGAGGAAACTAGGTCTCTGAAGGCTCAGTGGTCCCAGTCAAAGGCTTTGGCTAGGCTATAAAGGGATCATCTTCCACTAATGAGACATGTCTTACATCTATTGGGAGGAGAGGTTCCTGAGTCAGCTCACTTTCTTTGGATCACAGTGAAAAGCTGCATGGGAGCTGGGGGTTGCACTTTGGGGTTGTGCAAGTCATAGCCCTCTCTCCCAGGCCCTTCCTCTCCTCCCATGCTGGAGTAACTGCCTTCACCTTTCCTTCTTTTTAAACAAAATGAGAAAGCTGCGGAGGCATTCAGCCATCCCTTTCATCCCTGAGAATGGGAGGCTGGGCACAATACACACTTCCCAGTCTTCTGCTGGGCAGCTTGCAAACCCAGATATACAGCTTCTTCCCAAAGCATGACGATTTTTTATGTTTGACATCTTTAGGGATTTGCATTAGGCTGATTTCCAGCTTCAGCGGAAACCTCCTGTAATATCTCTGTCACCCTGCAGACATTCATTTAGCAACTTAGAAGTGCTGTAACACTAATGCTTACCAAACCCGATAGAGTGGTCTTTGAATACTCCATGAACCCACTGCATCTGCTATGAATCAGAATAACCATTTTACCAAAGGGGAAACTGCTCCTGGAAAAGGTCCAAGCAGAATAATGAAGCACTGGCAGTACTAACGTATTTGAGCCCCTTTCTGGATCCTCACTACACAAGGCAAATTGCTCAATACCTACAATTCTTTAGCAATGGGCAGCTCTATTTCTCTACTTCACCTGTGTTGAAAATGGGTTTGTTTCATAAGGATGAGATGGCTTCTGTCCACCCTCTGTTCACCAGAAAGCACTATAAATACACTATAAATTCCGGTGTCATGAGTGCTCATCCAGTAGACACTGTGATTTAGCAGCTGTGTCTGGAGTCAGGACAGTTTGTATGCTGAGAACAAATCTGGCCACAGTAGAATTTAAAAACAGTCAGACTCATCTATGTTTCCTAAGAGTGCATATATATAGGTGGGCACAATTAACATTAGCAATTACAGGAGTTAATACACAAATGTTCACGTATTTGCTGAAATTCATTGTTAATAGTTCTTCTGTTTTTATCATGTGTGTCAAGTTATTCGATGTGTTGGGTGTTTTTTCCTAAACCCTGCACTTTTCTGAATCATGCAAATAAAAAGTACTGTTTCTTTAAAGAAATATATTAATGAAATGCTAGAAGAATTACCATTGTGTGCTTTAAAAGGCAGTGTGATGTGAAGGACCATCCCTGAAATCTGTTATTTTTAAAGTCCTTTTAAAACATTTTAAATTCTGTTGCGAATAATGCTGTGTGGGAATATTGTTGGAAGAGACTGATTTTTTGTCTCAGTCCTTAAACTGAGGAATATTAAAATTAGTATTAAACCCACTATATAAATGGAAAGAATTGGAAAGCTGATACCTACTGTAGTTAGAGCTATCTTCTGCTTGCAATCACTCTTAGCACTCAACTAGACTGAGATGAATTTGGAGATAGGTAACAGAATGGGCTAGCTGACTGATTGATTAAGCCCTTGATGTTTTCAGCTGGGATTTTTCATTGTTGACTTATAGTTTCCCACTGATGCTTCAGTGCAGCAGAATCCCATAATGCTTTAAGTGTTAATCCATTTACATGTCCCTCTGACTGCAGAATTGCTAAGGGCATCAGGAGAACACACAAAGGCAGAGACATTAACTGTAAGGGAAAAATATCAATATTTTTTTCTTATCAAAGCACAGAGAAAGAAAAAAAAAAGTGGAAAAAATGGTATGTTACTGCATGCACCTTCAAACATTTTAAGTTGTTTCCAGGGACTGTGATTTGAAAGTCATCAGTTTTAGACAAGAGTTAGAAGGGCATAAGAAAGCTAAAAAAACTCTGACAGCAACAAATGCAGTATTTATTAGAATGAATTTCAACTCCAGGTAACTGTAGAGCTGAATCATGCTAATAAATATTGTTAGCCCCAAGTGCTCTGTGAACAGTGATGTCTTTGCACAACTTTTTCCCCCATTCATAGAAATGACTGAAAAGAAAACAAACACGTGCGCTTGTGCAAAAAAACAGATGCAGAATGATAATTTCCTTTCTTCTTAGTTCCTTATTCAAGAAAAAGATTTTTATCAGATTTATGGTGGAGTAAGATGGACAGAACACTGCCAGATGACTGCCGTGACAAAGCATAAAACTGCAAGTAATGAACAGTCTAAGAAAACTGTCTGCAACCTATGTCCTGAAAATTATTTTTCTAGGATGGACTTATACTTCATCTAAAAAGAGCCATCTTTTATATGGTTTGTCATGGAGCTGGTAGAACCAGCTATGTGTACCTGACAGTACTCCTCAAAACAAAGAGAAAATTCATAAGGGAACTTATGCCACATTCAAAGAATGTTATAACATGGAGAGATAAAACATTGTATATGGATATCATACGCAGAACTCTGAGTTGTACCAGGACAGATGGAAGCAAACACAGATTCAGCTTACATTGTTCAGTAAAGATTCACAGAAAATGTGTTGAGGAGGATTTAGTTGAGATACGGGATAATCTTAGAATAATGATTTTTAACAGAAGCAGGCAGCAGATGTTGCATTGTGTTCATACAAAAAGGAGTCAGAAAATCTGCTGAAAGCAGCATATGTGTGCTCAGTGATGGTGGTGATGCACCACCAATCATGGTCCCCAACATCCACCGGAGAAACTACCTTGGCACATCAGAGACATTAACATGGATGGGGCTCTCAAGGGAGGATGCAGATCTCCAGATATGGGGCTGAAGGCAGTGCAGCAGCGTGGGGCCTCACTGAGGCCAGGGTGGGGATGATGGTGCACTTGTTCACAAGGGGTGTGTGCTGGTGGAGGATCTCTATTGCCAAGTAAAGCCGCTGCAAGAGAAGGTCAACAGGCTGCACAGTGTCAGATCCAATGAGAAGGAGCTCAACGGAGTCATCTCCAAACCAGATCTGAACCATTTAGCTGTCTAGCTAAAAAGATGGGCAGGCAAGCTATGACCAATGAAGCAAGCGTGCCAGCAGAGTCTAAGCCCGGCAGCAGCACCAGCAGTAGTAAGTGATGAGTGTTCGTAGGTGGAGACTCTCTGCTACAGGGACAGGTGCCCCATCTGCTGACCTGACATGCTGTGAAGAGGGGCTGCTCCTTGGCAGGGGCTTGGACATTGTGGAGAGACTGTTGGTGCTTGTCCAGTCCTTGGACTAGCCACAGAAACATGGAACATTCCAGCAGTGACTGCATGCCTCAGGGGATGAAAGCCAAGGGTACGGCCAGGAGATGTCTCCTCAGTCCTGCTGATAAGGGGGAAGAGTATGAAGAGGAGTAGATATGTCCTGCAGGTCAACAAGGGGTTTACTCATGTCCAACTTGGTGTCCACCAGGACACCCAGGTCCTTTTCTGCAAACCTGCTTTCCAGTTGGACGATGTCCAGCATATGCAGATGCTTGTGGTTGTTCCTTCCCAGGTGCAGGACTTTGCACTTGCCCTCGTGAAACATCATGGGGTTCCTGTGGGCCCATTTCTCCAGCCTGTTTAAGTCCCTCTGGATGACAGCACAGCCCCCTGGCCTATCAGCCATTCCTCCCAGTTTTGTGTCATCTGCAAACTTAGTGAGGGTACGCTCTGTCCCTTCACCGAGATGATTAATGAAGACGTTAAGCAGGAATGGAGCCAGTACTTACCCCTGGGGCACACTGCTAGTTACTGGCCTCCAACTAGATGCTGTGCCACCACCCTCTGGGCCTGTCCATTCAGCCAGTTTTCAATCCACCTCACAGCTCAAGAAGAGTGAGCTTTTCATGGAGGCCTTTGCTATGAGCATATCGGCAGTGGAGGGATTTTTGGGGAACCTGCCATGCAGGCAGCTCACAGCAATGTTAACAATGCTCTTCCACTAAGTAGGAGAGCAAATGCAGAGCAGAGACCGCTCCTTGGTCGTAGGAAATGACTCCCTCTCCAGTGTGTTGGGTTCAGCAAGGGATTAACTAGTGACAGTAAGCTTCAGGAATCTTCTGAATTGTCCAGAAATCTCACGACAACCAACTTTCTGCTTCCAATCAGTCTGGGGAAAAAATCTAGCATCTAGCAGCATGCCTTACATTTCTTGAATGGGAAGAAGAGAGCTTCCCTATCCCTAATCCATCTCTTTTTCTCTCTCTCACACACACTTCAACACCTTTTTCCAGAATATGTGCAAGGTTTTAATCTTTCCTGAACTGGTCCACTTACTTCTGATGGACCAAACCCCTACAGCTACGCACCATGAGCTCTGTTTTGCTGGTGCCTGGGGATGAGCAGCAAGGGCCTCGTGGTCACAATCCATTGCTCAGTGACATCATAATCCATTGCTCTGTGACATCACAATGGGCTGGTTCCGCAAGCACCTATGGCACTGGGAAAACCCAGCTCCAACATACAGCTGAGAAGGGGCTGGTGTGCCTCTATTGGTGTGTGCCGGGCAATGGGGTGACACAGCGCTGGTCATCCCCAGGGTCTGTGCCTGCTGGGAATGATGAGAGCGGAATTTGGGAAGAGGGTGGAGGCCAAGCGTTTTCCCTGTCGGATCTCCTTCTGGCCTGGGAGCTCCTGGGCAGCAGCTAGTGGTAGTGCCTTCCTGGGACAGGAGAGAAGATATGCCCCACTGCCCGGTTCCTCCACCAGTGGTCTTTAGAGGGCAGACAGACAGGATAAGTGAGGAAGGAGGCTTGAGCACTTATAAAGAGGTGGCGGAGCAAGTTCATCCTTTTTAAATTGCTATTGTCCATTTAACCTGTGTATACACCTGTCCCATTCCCTACCCACCTAGTGCACATCAGTTTATTTTATTTTATTTTTTTCTTTGAAAGCATCTTTTTTTAAATAGAGAAAGAAATAGTCGTATCACAAGCCTGACTCTGATGATGGCTACCCTGACAGTTGAAGTGTATTTTGGAGAACTGGGGAGGAGGAGTATGGAGCTAGGAGTGGGAACTTCATAAACAAATCTGTTGTTTCAAGAATAATGTGTAACCAATGCCTCTAATGTAACAAGAAAACAAATATTCTTTTCTAAGGTTTTATGAATAATTCGGTTTGGTAGCTGAATTTCAATGCTCGTCACAGAAATAGAAAATCAAAACACATGACATTGTTTGACATGGAGTATTTAATTTATCATTCGAATAAAATCTTAAAATTTAGGGACATGTAAAAGAAAACCAAGGGCAATGAAGTTTAAGATCACAAAGGACACTAGACAATAAAGCAGTTGTATCTTAGTTTTTTGTTTTTTTTTTAGATGAGTCAATTCAGAGAAGTCACTCTAAATATGATGCTGTAGGGGTCAAATTTTACTTTTCACCACAAAATCACTATAATTGTGCTTTGTGCCTTAAATAAGCTTCATTTTCCATTTACTTGCAAAGCTCCCTTTTCAGGTAGCATTTATATATCAAATTTCAATCAGCATAAACTCAGGGAGATTCCAAATGCAGCACTGTTTTTTGTGACTAGTTTCCACATCTGAAAAAGTCATGTTTGGTTTCCTTGGCAAAATGATGGGCATACACAACCAAATAAAATTGTGGGATATGTAACTGTATCTTGCAGCATTCTTCTTAATCTTATAGAACAAAGCAAGTTTATGCAGCTCTGCAAGGGAAACACTGGGAGATTAAACAGAAGCTCTGCTTTTTCACAGTTTGTTTCTATTCCCTCTCTCCTAGATCCTTGCATACCCACCTCTCTAGACACACTCCTCAAATGGTTTTCCTTCAGCAGAAAACCTGACTTTTACAGAAAAAACAGTTTTGAGAATTTAGGGTTCTGTATTTTTCTAAACAAACAAGCTTTTGGAACAGTGCTTTCATTTTAGGAACTTGCATTTTGAAAGTGGGAAGGCTTTGTAATTTAGTAGAGTTTGTGTGTATATATATATCTGTGTACATATGTGTGTATAGATAAAAGCCTCCATCTTTCTCCTTTCATCGAATTCTGTAAAACAAAAAGAAAAAAATAAAAAGAATGTGAGGAGAGAAAGTTAAAAATCCTACAGCAACTGCCATAAAAATATTAATCTAAAATAATAGTGTTCAAACAATAGAAGGTCACTCATGATTTCTAAAGCAATCTTAAGTAAAATCAGTGCAACTAGTCATGTATAACAAAGACCTGACACCTTACACAGCAAAGGACATAACTAAGATGTTATAATTAATGAATATCAGATATGGGAACTGATGCAAGATGCCTGCCCCTAAATCTATTAGCATGTGAATAAATGCCATAAGAATTTCCCAATATGCAGGCAGCCTTTACTGGCTTCTGCTGATACATGTGTGGCTGAGGCAGGAAAAGGGCTCAGCTAAGAAGCATTTCTCATCTTTTGCCCAAACAACAATATGTGGAAGTGCAATAAAGGAATGAAGAAAACAAGCATCCATTTCATATCTGTCTCTCACACTTTCAAAATAGCTGTTTGCCTTCTAGAGATTTCATGTCTGGGTAGTAAACCCTATCTATGCCTGTGCTGCAAGAATAGAAACAATGCTGAATTACAGAATTCCTTTGGCACAGACAGTTGTAGGTTTAGAGGTACTTTGCAAGCTGGATCATGAATGGCTACCCAGGCTGGTCAACATGAGACAGATTGATTCTTGCGTTAAATAGTAGGTCAGGTTTTGTATGGTTGTAAGTTTTAGGCTTCCTGAGATGAGTTCACCATTCAGGCACTGTCAGTAGTTGTCTATGTAGAGAAAATGGTAGGAAAAAAATAGGTGAAAGTAGCCAATCCATCCAATGAATGGGATCTGTCAGAGGTGCGAAGCATGAAACGCACCCCATGATTTGTGTTTTACACTGCCACCTGGTGACCAGACAGTAGGAAACAATAGTAGAGCAGGAAATTGATATTATGTACAAAATAGAGAAATGTTTGTCTCTGCTATCTGAACAGAAACAGTTCCAGAGGAAATAGAGGAAACAAGATCTTAATAGTGGCCACCAAACAGAACTGTGCTGATGCTAAACATTTTAATGTTCACATTCAATGACATGTTACTACTGAATGTGTGGTTCTCAGCTCCATTTTGCAGATTCTTTTTCGTACAAGGGAGGTGCTAAGCCTTGCTTTAATTAATTCCTGTATTTTCTTTACTGTACTTTGTGACAAAAGTATTTGTTATGAGGACTGAAAAACTCAAGTCCCATTGTACCCATACTTGCAACTTTTGAACTGCATCAATAAAATACATGCCACTACAATTATAAAAACTTGTATGTTCAGAGGAGTAAACAGTGAATTCAGATGACGTTGTTATATGCTACACGAAGTTTACTTCATTTACCAATGCAGTCTCAAAACAGAGATAGGCAAACAGCATGCCAACAATCTTATAATGTCAGTTCAACAGCAGTCCCCATTTTCTAGACAATAATTCAACTTCTTCGTTCAACAGTGAGGTGGAGTTTAAACTCTTCTCTATTTTGCACAACCTTCTATGTAGTTAGTAAGACATACCTTTCTCTTTTTCCTTCTTTCCCTCTGTACACACATACACACATACATGAAGTATATAAAAATATCTTTATATGAATGAAATTTGCATGCAATCTGAGAAAATTGTCATCCTATGTCTGTTATAAAGGTATCCTGGGTAGTTTTCTTTAATACTCTGAATTTCTGAAGTCTGAAACAAAACTTTCCTAAAAACCAAACAGTGACTCTTCTGTTTGATCTTTGGTTGATTAATGTGATACTCTTTCACAGTGGTAAGGATAGAAAAGTAGAGTTTGGTGACTACTACTACTTTTCTACTGGGGCCTTTTAGCATAGTTTGGGACCTGCTGGTCTAAGCAATGTGCCCCCATGGCAAAAGGACAGTCCTTTCTGAAAGTAATCAAAGTAGGAGGGGGAAAAGTCTGTAATGCAGATACCTGAGGATGATTTCAATGAATTTTCAAAAGTACTGGAAATAGAAAGCTGTGTAAGAACACGCTTCTGCCTGGGTGACGTGCACAGCTTCTCAGCCTGCTCATTTCTCAGCACATTCACCTGTGGGAAGAACATGATGGTAGCGGAGCTGAAGGTCCTCTTATCTTTAAACAGGCTCATGTTGAGCTGGCCTTAAGATCTCTATGCAGCACCATGTTGTGCAGTGTGTACTTTTCCATTGGAAGTCTGTGGCTATGTTAGGGCTGAAATGAAATACCTTCAGCCCCAGAGGGTTTAACGAGAAAATGACGTTAACCTACCGGTTTCCTTCCATAAATATCCATTGGATGAGGATTTTAGCTGTGTATATACAGAAGTAGTCCTAAAATTAAGAATAATGTTTAAAGACTGATTTCTTTCTTAGGTTAAAAGTTTTGTTCGATTTCATTAAGCTGACAAGAAATATTTTTAAAGCCCTGTAGTACAGAGGAATTATTTAGAACAAATTCAAAAATCTCCTGAATGAATAATTCAGTGCACAGGGCAAAGGAGAAACATTCTGCTTTTCCTTGTACTGCCTTTGTGTGCTTAGTGTTCCTATGGCAGAGAAACAACTATCACACTGAAAGCAGAAGAGAATACATGCATGCTGTGTATGCTTTGTGTATATACGTGCTTACACGGATAGTATGCTGTTGATACTACACTATTAGTCTCTCAGTCATTTTAGAAACAATATATCTGAAGAGGGAAGCCACAAGAGCTCCTTGCCAAAAGGTTATTGGCAGAATAGTTGTACTCCAGATTGCCAGGAAATTCTGCCAATTGTCAAGGTTTTGTGATATGATCATTTGAACCGGTGTGATGGGTTGACCCCTGGCTAGCCGCCAGGTGCCCACCAAGCTGCTCTCCCACTCTCCCTCCCCAACAGGACAGGGGAAGAAAATAAGACAAAAATCTCGTGGGTCGAGGTAAGGACAGGGAGGTCACTCAGCAATTACTGTCACGGGAAACCAGGCTTGACTTGGGGAAACGAATTTAATTTATTGCCAGTTAAAACCAGAGTAGAATAATGAGAAATAAGAACAAATCTAAAACCACTCACTCCTGCATGGGCTCCTCTCCATGGGCTGCAGCTCCTGTCAGAAATCTACTTCTGCGTGGGCTCTCTGTGGGCTGCAGCTTCCTTCAGGGCACATCCACCTGCTCTGGCATGAGGTCCTCCACAGGCTGCAGGTGGATATCTATTGCACTGTGGTCCTCCATGGGCTGTAGGGGGACAACCTACATCATTATGGTCTTCATGACGGGCTGCAGGGGAATCTCTGCTCTGGCACCTGGAACAGCTCCTCCCCCCACTTCTTCTCTGACCTTGATGTCTGCAGAGTTGTTTCTCTCATATTTTCTCACTCCTCTCTCCCAGCTGCTCCTGCACAGAGTTTTTTTACCCTTTCTTAAATATGTTATCATGAAGGTGCTGATTGGGACGGGGGAGCAGCTTCTGGTGTCTTCTTACAGAAGGCACCCCTGCAGCCCCCCTCACTACCAAAACCTTGCCATGTAAACCCAATACAACTGGAGAAGAAAATAATGGGAAAATGAGGAGAAGGTATTCTCTTCTTCGTGACAACACAATGTATAAAACCACCTGTGACACAGTAGAGTAGATTTGATTCAGAACCGTACCTAGTCCAACTTGTACAAGTCAAGAAATAACACCAAATTTTTCAGTGAGGAAGGTAATATTATAGCAAATACTAACAAAATCTGAATTTAGTTCTTTGAAAACTTACATATTGCTCCTGAAATGGTAGTTTTGTTAATAAAGGATGATTCATACCAAGGAAAATTGGAAGAGTGTGGTAACCTCAATCAAAAGCAGAGCCAGTGGCAATTCATAAAGTGAATGGGTTGAAAAATCAGAGCAAAAAAAGAAAAAAAAAAAGAATGGGAATCCCTTAAGTATATGACGACATAATCATTTCATAATGTAAAGATTTTTGTGATAATAATATAAAATTCTACTGTTTTCTGAATAATGTTATACGATAAGTGAACCTGATTTTTTTTTTCTATCAAAATTTTCCAATTAAAGGCTCCTGTTTTTAATTAAATTACTATTTTTTAGTAATGGAAAATGGAAAAATTAGATTGAAGACTGAAAAATAAAAATAAAATGTGCTCTGTCCTTGGATTTCAAGCTTTCAACAAAGCTCTGGAAAATTTTCATGAGGAAACAATAATCACAATAAATATAACATGATATTTCAACATTCCATTTCACGGAAAAGTCTCTAGTGAGCTTTTCACTGACAGTCTCAAAGAAGTCATGTAGAATCTCCCTTTAGGTGCTTTACTGCTTTCTCTTCTCCTCCAACAAAATGCAACTCTCTTATGTATCTACTTGATTCTGAATTCTCCTATCTTTTCAGGGAATCAGCAAAACAGTGTCTCCATCAACAGCAAAATACAGTTAACATCCTATGAGTCAGACCTCTCCAAACAGAAGAGACCTCTCTCACAGAGGGGTAATGGAAGGAGTAGTCCGGGGTCAGCATTTCTAGATGATAGCTCAAGTAATGGGAGAAAAGTACAAATTTAATTTCTGTCATTGCCTTTTTAATTGGTCCCTTTGGAACTGGAAGAAGCAGTTGTTGTAGGAGCTTTACATAAAGAAAAAAACTGTCGTTTTCCATCTAAACTATTTCAGTTTGGAGGGAGAGGGAAGAAGTTTTGATGGAGGAGGTTTGGTTGGTGATTTTTCACAGGTTTTTTTATTATCATTACTTTCTTTCAGAAAATTCTACAGACTATCTTGTGCTCTTCATGTGAACTTGTCTATCAAGGCAATATAGTTGCATGCAACACTACAAAACAGTAGTAGGATGTAATTGCATGTTGTCTTATGAAGTAATGCTCTCATTCAGAGTATATTTGGGCTAGTGTACATGGGGTTTTTTATGGTATGGTCTCCAAGAAAAGATTATATTTCTTCTGGGACAGTGATTCTTTCTGTGAATGAAGTTTATAGAGTGCCAGGGGAGTCTCAGAAATGATGACACTGCAGAAGATATGATCTCAATTTCTGGCAGCGTCTGAGACACAGTGTCACCAATGAAACATTTTTCCTTATATTTCCATCCTAACTTGGCTTGTACCTGCTAGAGATCACTTTCTAGTTTCTTTATTCTTCTTCACAAGCATGATATAAAATCTCCATGTAAAATGTTTTTTTAAGTTCTGTAGCAAGAGCTATCTTGACAGTTGATAGTCAAACTACTCATTTCATTTTATAAAAGCTGAGTAAAATAAAGAGTAAAACCAGGAAATCCTGACTTGCTTCTAGATTTTCTGCCAATAGGGGAAATTAATCACTGCCTTCTTAAAATTTACAAAAGCATTAACATATTTTATTGTTTGTATGTTTGGTTTTGTGCTGCAGTGTTTTTTTTTTTTTAATGAAAGTCGTCTCATTTGTGTCATTATGCTGTAGAGTGCAAAAGTAATACTTTTGAAGTATTACTGGGCTTGATACTTTCAAAACATTATGATCACATAAATAAAGTGTTAGGCAAGAACTTGGGAGATTGTGATGCCACTGTTGTTTTTCTGCATGGATTCAGAAGCTGTCAAGCCAGCAGAGCCTGAGCCCGGCACCAGCACCAGGAGGAAGTGATGAGTGTGTGTAGAGACTCCCTGCCATGGGGACGGGTGCCCCATCTGCTGACCTGACCTGTTGTGGAGTGGGGTTGCTCCTTGATGGGCCTTGAACATTGTGGAGAGACTGTTGGTGCTTGTCCAGCCCTGGGACTAGTACTATCCACATTCTCCCTCATGGATGCCAGTGATGCTGCCAAGGACACACAGAGCATCCCAGCACTGACTGCATGCCTCAGGGGGTGAGAGCCAAGGGCACAGGGGTGCAGAGGGTGTCTCCTCAGCCCTGCCCTTCTTACAGGGAAGGGCCTGAGGAGGAGTAGATGTGTCCTGCAGGTCAACAAGGAGTTGCAAATCTGGGTTTCACAACAGGTTTTTGTTTTTTATGACTGTGGGACCTTTTTTGAGAACAGAGGAATGCCAGGAAGAGATTGGATCCACCTGACCAGGTAGGGCAAAAACATCTTTGCCACAGGGCTAGAAATGATGGGGGAAGGAAGAAGTGTTGGCCTGGGTTGGCAAGCAAAGGGTGTGTGCTGATGTGGACATGAGAGACCCTGAAAACAATAAAAGAGCACTAAAGGGGGCCAACCCTAAGCATAGGCACATAAATTAATAAGAACTGCCCACAGAACTGCATTATCAGAGAAGCTTTCATACATTTTCTGGGAACTCAGCACAACTGGATGCCTCTTTGAAAGCATCTGTAATCTGATACGTGTAGCGTGGGGAGTAAACAGGACAAATTAGTGGCCTATGTGTGGGCTGGAGGGGCCACAATCTCTTTGGGATCATGGAAATGTGGTGGGATAGCTCATGCAACTGCAGTGCTGCTGTGGGTGGATACAGGCTCTTCAGTACGGACAAGCCAGGAACGCGAGGAGGAGAAGGAGTTCCAATTGATGTGAGAGCAGCAGGTATGTATGGACCTCTGACTAGGGATGGATAATGAGACAACTGAGAGCTTATGGGTCAGGATTAATAGGCAGACAAACATGGGTGACATTGTAGTGGGAGTCTGCAATGGACGGCCTCATCACGAATGAAAAGCAGATGTCGCCTTCTTCAGACAACTGGAAAAAGCTAAACAATCACAGTCACAGGGAACTTTAACTACCCTGATGTCTGCTGGAGGGACAAGAAAGCAAGGCACAAGGAAACTGGGAGATTTCTGGCGTGAATGAATGAAAACTCCTTAACCTCCTGCGGGAGGTGCCCATGCTGACAACAGGAGTCTCCTCCAGGGAGGCGGAGGGTCTGGGGACACCTGTGAGGCTGCCCTCCTGCCCCCTGGCAGTACAGGTGCCTATGGGCCTCTTCGCTGCCTATGGGCCTCTTCGCTCATTGTGCACGATGACATTGATAAGCTAGTGCAGGAAGATTTCTGTGTGGTTTTGCAGGCTGGATTGCAGCTCCTGGGCCATGGCCTCCTCGTCCAGCCCCAAGGAGCACAGACAGGTTATGATAAAGGTCTCCGCTGCAACCACCTGCCACCACTGGGCTCCATAGATCTCCTGCAGCTCTTGTTGCAGCCAGGGTATTACTAGCTCAAGGGTTTTACGATGGCCATGGAAAATGGTCACCCTGACAGGTGGGAGGCCACTCACGGCAGCCCTCGGCATCATCCCTGCAGCCCCCAGCTCGTCCAGGAATGGCATTGATTAGGAAGTGGATGGTGGGGATACCATGGGGTGATGGGGGCTGTGGGCATTCGGGGTGTCCAGAAGCTCTTCCTGCCTAGCTGCTGGCAGCCGATGGCTCTGCGGCAGGCATGCTGGTATACTCTAAAAAGTCATCTTTCACCTGCACAGAGAACTTGATGGACTGGACAGGCTCCCTGCAGAGGGAGCAGTCTGGTTTTCTACTGGTCCACCGTATCACGCAGCTGAAGCAGACTCGGTACAGACACGGGATCACATAGGCCAAGTCAGACAAAGCTTTGCAGGAGATGGGACAGGTCCACTCTGATGCTGTGGCCGTGGTCTCAATGTGCTGTGGCCGGCTGGGGAGAGCTGAGGGCAGCAGCTGCTTCCCTGAGGCAGCCAGCGAAACACAGCCAACAGCTCCAGGGAGGGCACCGAGAACTGCTGCCAGCAGTCCCCAAAGCACAACCGAGCACCAGCTAGGGCCTTGCTGGACCCTCCAGACATTGCAGACACATTCAGCAAGAGTCCAGGCATGGCCAGGCTCTGCCAGCACCTGGGAATGAGCAGCGAGGATCTGCCTGCCAGGAGCGATAAGAGCGGAATTTGGGAAGAGGGTGGAGGCCAGGCGTTTTCCCTGTCGGATCTCCTTCTGGCCTGGGAGCTCCTGGGCAGCAGCTAGTGGTAGTGCCTTCCTGGGACAGGAGAGAAGATATGCCCCACTGCCCGGTTCCTCCACCAGTGGTCTTTAGAGGGCAGACAGACAGGATAAGTGAGGAAGGAGGCTTGAGCACTTATAAAGAGGTGGCGGAGCAAGTTCATCCTTTTTAAATTGCTATTGTCCATTTAACCTGTGTATACACCTGTCCCATTCCCTAGCCACCTAGTGCACATCAGTTTATTTTATTTTATTTTTTTCTTTGAAAGCATCTTTTTTTAAATAGAGAAAGAAATAGTCGTATCACAAGCCTGACTCTGATGATGGCTACCCTGACAGTTGAAGTGTGTTTTGGAGAATTGGGGAGGAAGAGTATGGAGCTAGGAGTGGGAACTTCATAACAAATCTGTTGTTTCAAGAATAATGAGTTAGACAAGGGTGTGGGAGATCCTGATGTCACTGTCATTTATCTGTGTGGATTCAGAAAAATACATACTTCTTTGTGGTCCATAATTTCCTCACCATAATTTGCACTACAGCTAATTACACGCTTTGCAAGAGGATTTTGTATCCATAAACAAATTATGGAGGGTGAGAGCTTTCTGGAAAACCTTAGCATTGGTATTTGAATAAGTAAATTTGTGTTGTGGTATTATGCTTAGTTACATAAAACTCTCAAAATACTTCAGTAGGTGTATTTCTGTGTGGTTACTTTTTCAGTCAGCAGAAAAATTAACCACTCTCCCTTCTGCCCCCCAGAAAGAAAATTTTTGCCAAAACCTCAGATATGGTATGGACTTGCCTGTACAGCTGTTATTCCCCTTGTTCTCACTGGTCACACTAGTTAGAAAACCATATAGCTGAACTGACATGGCATTGTACAAAGTAATTCTCCTTGTTTTAAGTTTTTCGAGCTATATGGCTTCCAGACCAGAAATTGGCTGATTTAGATTCTACATGTCTCAGACCACCCAAATTCATGTACATTGTGTTGAAGACTCAGACTGGCTAAGATGACCTAAAAATTCCAACAGTAGCTTAATTCTGTTGTTTTGCAAGAATTCTATTTTCTTCTCTAACCTTTGCTGAGCAGAAAAATCTTCCTTAATTTTCTCTAGAAAATAGGTTAAGTTTTCAGACAAGCAGTTTTACATGTTTACTGAATTGGTGCTAACAACTGTAAAAGACAAAATGTGTTCAATATTTGTTCAAATACTCAATTTTTGTCATGTCATCAATGCTTAAGATGTGTCAGGCACTTGTTTTCTATGTGAAATATCTTGTAAACAGAAGGCATTTTAGCTAATCTTGTTACTGGTTCTTATACAGGCACCTCCTTGAACTATTCTCTGAAACTATGCATGTTTATCATAACACTGAGATGATTACTTTTTCAACAGTCTAGATGAACAATACAAGTAATTTCATTCTTGCCAGTTTGATGAATCAGAGATAAAAGTTTAACTTCTTTTGCTTTAACTTCTATTGAATGATGAAATTTTATTCTACAAATTCAGGGAGCCTCATACAGTAGCAGTTATTCCAAAAGTTAGGATTATAGACATTTCTTGATTTGCCTGCACATTTTATAACAGCTTTTGTAATATCAAATTATTTGTTTGTATTACATGGCTGCTTAGTAAACTTGGATCCTCCTTGCTGGTAAAAAAAAACCTCAACTTTACGCAAATGTATGTTGTAGTAGGAATGAAAAATTTTACCCAAATACGAGCAGAAGATCTAACATAAAGCTGAAAATGAAATGCAGCATTCTTGCCTCCCAAAACAAGGCAAAACCCACAAGCCAGTGATTTTTCTTATTTCTAATTACAATCTTTGTGACTGCTCCATGTTCAGGATTTGCACTTGCAAACCTTTCTAGAAATGGAACTGGTAGAACAGTGATGTCTAATTTTCTGTGGACATTTTTTCTCTCTCTTCCACAGTTTCAAATACTCTTCCATAAGTGGTTTTGACTTACATACTTGCAGGCAGATAGGTTTGGGCACCTACGAGCATGCTCACTGCGCATATGTCTGGACAAGGCACTATGAAAACATGATACTAATTCTTCATTGACATGAGCCACTGTAGTGATTCTGAAGCGAGCTCCTGACTTCTGTGCGAGGCAGGACCAAAGATATGGGATGTGCTGTGCTCTCACACAGCATCAGAACTGTCCAGTGTTGGTGGCATCGGACAACAGGTGCCACGTGTAGCCTGGGACGGCAGTGCAAAAGTTATAGGGAGATTGTGGCCTGTTGCTGTCATCAATGTCCTTGTTTTTTACTCTCAGAATTTGTGTTTATTTAAGTTGATATTCTTTTGCTTAAGTCTTCTTGCTGTTATCTTATCTCTGTGTCTTTCCATTCTCTATCTTGTGTGGGTCTATTCTGTGCACGTTCTCACCGATCCTCCTCACAATGTAGACATTTTCTCAGAAGTCTGAGCTATGCTTATGTCTCTGGGCTGTATCAAACCTAGGCTTCAGGTTGCAGCTAGGTGCACTCCAAGGAAGATGGAGAGAGAAGGTTAGAAAACAGGACATAAAAGAAAGAGAACAGGATATTTGAGTTAATAAACTGGCCCCTTTTGAAAAGTGGAAGCTGTTGATTATGATCTGCTTATTTGATACATTCTTCATATCTGGAAAACAAAATGAGAGCAGAGCAAGATGGAAAATTGCAACTGGAACTTATAGGAAGATAGGTGACCCCTGATAACATTGTCTGTATTGAAAATTCACCCTTCCTTGCTAAGATAGCTACAGAATTTCCCAGGGTGCTAGGCTGAAATCACTTTTCATCAGTGAAATCTGATAGATGAAACACTAATTCAGAAAAAGGAAGGACTAAATCAGAGACTCTATTAAGAGCAAAACTTTCTCTTAAGGTAATTTTTACAATTATTTTCATCCATTATATTCATCCACTCATTACATCCAAGATATAAATGTGTATCATATCCCACTTTTGGTTCCTCTCATTGTTTCTAATATCGGTTGGGTTAAGAATGAATATTTTTGAAACTATAACACTAACAAGAACTCCTAATGTAGCCATTCTTTGCTCTATCAGCAAAACCACAATGGAGGAATAGATTAGAACCTAATAGTGTTCCTCCTAAGCAGTGGCTATAGCAGTAGAAAACGGTAACATGGCTGCTCTTCTGAAAGAATGCAAGATCATTACACCGAAGTACAGGAAGGAAAAGACAGACTTGAATAGATTTCAGTCTTGCAATAGCACGCCTGGATGATCCTTTTCTGTTTCAGGATTACTAGTGGTATAAGTTTGCATGTCAGCTGGCTTACAGATTATAGAAAAGGGAAGAAACTGGACTCTTACAATACTACCAACCCCACTCTGCCTGTTGCTGGGAAAAAAGAAGAGATAAACCCTTCAACTGTTACAGAAGTTTTCTGCTGTGCAGTAACCAATAAGACCTGTAAGCCCTAAGAGTTTAGACTTTCAGGAGTGGTTTTAAGCCTTGGTAAAATGAGAGCAAAAGTGGAGCCAGAAATGGGGGGATGGAAAAAGCAATAATGAAACCACACTCAAGCTATATCATGGATTAGCAAAAAAGGGCTGTGCATTTTTCAAAAGACTACATCAAATGTTCATAAATCTAATTGTTCGATGAATTGATGGTAGATCTATGTTTGTAGAGCTGTAATGTTTTTCCTTTTCATGATTTCCCTCATGACGTTGAGCAGATACTCTTCGTACTACTGATACTTTATCTCTGACATGGACACTGAGGATGATGTCTGTAATAATATCCCTGACCTGAAATGAAAATGTGAAACCGGGAGGAAAGGCTACCTAAAGAAAAAAACTGTTATGTTTGTTTTGGTGCCCTTGATGGCGATGTAATTGCTGAGGAGTAAAATTCAAATGCAAGGAATTATGTATGCATTAGATATTTGCATTGATCTCTCTAACCACTGTAACTTTCTTAAACAGAGGCGAAGAAATCTTTTTAAGCTCATCTCCTGTAGCTATTTCCAAAAAGAGTTTGACAAAGATAACAATGTCTTTCATAAGAATGTATTTCTACCAGCGTGTGAAGTTCCTCATCTTGACGAACTAGTAGCATATAATGTTGAGGTCTAACAGGAAAACTCTTTTTAGTATTTAACACATAATATTTTTGTTGGAGTGGAGGCACTTGACCTCTTTAAAGAAAAGCTTGTCATGCAAGGATCTATTGCAATCACAGTTTGGAGCAGCTATCTTCAAAACCAAAGTATTTCTGTGATTTTCAAAATGAAGAAAGATCTCTGACATTATTGCTTTCCCCCAGTTTCTTCTCCCTTCCTTTTTTCCCCTCCCCCTATCTCCCCTCCAAATTACTATCATGCAGCTCAACAACTCAGTAGCATTCTGTTCACATTGCTGGTTCATGCAACCCAGGTAGCCTGGCTGGTGGACATTTCTGCCTGTAATTTGTGTGATAACACCAGATATTTTAGAAATTGATGCTCTGTGGCCTGCAAAGAGTGAATCGTTGTTCCCTCTGTGTCACAACCCATTTCCATGTCTCATTCTGCTTTCAAGACTTGATTTGTGTGACTCCTTTGTGTGACTACTAAAAATTTAGTAGTTGTTTACATGTAGTTAGTATTTGTTTTGGGATAACAAACCCAAATATGGAGCAATAGGGAATCTATTCCTGTACTTAAAAGCTATCATCTAACTTCATTATCTTTTTGCTGTTCTCTAAACATCCTCTTTGTTGATATTACTCTATTATACTCTTGAAGTTATTAGCATTTGCAATGTAAAATACTGAGTTTTATTAGTAGTGTTCTTTATTAAAGGCAGCATAACACAACTGCTGTAACCATATACTTATTTATTTTGAAGCTTAAGAAGTTGAAATGTGGCAGCAGGTAAATTTACAAACCGTGAAGGAATTTCTTAGAGGAGGAAAAGCGTGTGTGGCTTTTACTTCAAACTGAATGTGACACTCTGGCTAGCACAGAAAACTGATGAATCTGAGAGGAAGTGTGATTTAATTTAAAATGTGCAGGAAGAGTAAAAAGAGATAAGGAGACTGATATCAAGAATATCTTGTAAGGAAGCCTGTAATATAGAACTCTCTAAATGGTAGTAAAGGTAACTAGCATGAAGGTTGGAGAGACTGAGTTCTCAAAGACTGGTGATGAGCTAAGACTTGGGCACAATAGATTTTTTTAAACATTGTGGAATGACAGAAATTGTGGGTACTATTTATCATGGGAATGCATAAAAGGATCTTTTCACTTAAATCTTCTTAAATACCTTCTTTGCTGCATCATCGTACATTATCATTTGAGCAATGTACCCAGAGCTAAGATTAAATTAAAAAAAAAAAAACAAAAGAAAAGTGTGTGAAAGTTTCCTTTCTTCTTGTTACCTTTTTCAAAACACAGTAAATGCAACTGGTTCGAGGCTTTCAGAGCTCAGCTGCTATATAAATACCATAATAAATATTCACATTCTTTCCTTCTCTCCTTAGAAGTATTCAACACTGAAAGCCAACTCCATGCTAAGTGCTATTAAAAAAAAAATGTTTCTGACCTTTGTTGTAAAATGCTCTGAAATGTTCGCTATTTGAAAGACTCTTACACTGGTTATAAAGAAAATGGAAATCCTTGGCCTTAATGTAGAAGCAGTTTTTGCAGGCTGGCCAAGAATATATCAGTAAAAAAAAAAAAAAAAGAGAAAAAAAGGCATTCTGTATCTATATTAAATATATGTATATACTTTGAAGAATGTTCTGAATCTTCAAATAAATGTTTATTTTATTTGAAAGTATTTGGGAAGTCTATACTGGAAATGTGGGCTGCACATTCTAGGATAAGTTATCCTGAAGTTGCAAACTTCTGAATTTTTTTTTTTTAATTTTTGGCTGATAGTGGTTGCAGAAAACATGCATATTCCTCAATTTAAAAGGACATGTACACACACATAGAACACTGGATTATCAGTATGCATCAAAAGATTTTTCGTACAAGTTAGGGGAAGAATACAGGAGAAGTAGGGCAGGGAAAGATCATAATATTTAGATTGTGCATCTCTCCCTCTGTCTCAGAAAATGAATTTGCCTAGGATTATTAATGAGATTGTGCTCAGAACTCTTAAATGCATGCACTTCTTTGGCTGACTAAATAGAAATCAGGAAAATCTGATCAGCAAAGACAATCCTTGCCATGTAAATTTAAGGTTAAAACCTATCACACAGACAACTTTGAAAAAGTTCCCCTGCCCTGCCCCAACAAATACACAAATGTAAGTCTGGCCTGAAAATGCTGTAAATTCTGACATGCAACAACTACATCTGAGACAGTTTATGGTAACTCCTTTATCTCATTACTGAGGGACTGTGGAGAAACATATGTTTTTTATGCTGTAAGTTTTGTCTGCTGCATCAGTCATTTCTCTGAGTATTTTAATATAAAAACCAATAGACAAACCCTAGCATAAAGTTTTGTGCTACCATCACACAAAGCAACTGTTGTTGATACCGCTGCCTTTCCTGATTTGTTTATTTATTCAAAAAACATAGTTTAGTTATTTTAATCTGCTCATCTATCAACGGTATAGGATAGAAAAGATGTGAGAATTTAAAAAAAAATCCCTCCTACCAACAGTATATGTAAATGTCTTTGTATTTTCTAAGATATATTTAGATTTGTAGTTTAGCTCTGTTTGCTTAAAATTTTCATTTTGATGATGAAGTGATGAAAAGCACTTATATAGACCTCTGTGTTTTGCCTATGTGGTCATTGCCCAGGTGCTGTGAGAGTAGCCTAGTGTCTGCTTTTGCTGTCCAGTGTAATGAGCATTTTTTCCCTGTTTTTAATTTCTTATTTTATTCTTTAGATTTTTATTTTAAAATGTAGAGATTAAAAAAGAGTTCTTTCATCTGCCTCTATTGTTTGAAACTAATTTCTTAACATTAGTAACATACAGTTACTAAAGCAGATTATCTTTGCCTTTCTTACTGCTATAAAAAAAGATGAATAGAGAGGACACCATTAGAGGAAGCAATACAGGATTGTGAGCATGTTCATGAGAACTAGCAAGGGTAAAGAAGCAGACTTCGGAGACAGATAGTGAAATTGCTGTAAAAAAAAAGTAAGTCATAGTATGCTTGAGAAATCGAAAGCTGGCAAGATATCTATGCATTGCATTCCGTGTGCTCTAAGGTAATGCAATACCATCTATTTTAATTTGATTAAAATGTTAAGAAAGCAGCTGTTCAAATGCTTTTTGTAAAGTGTTTTACCAGAAATTGTTAGGCCAAACTGAAGCAGGCACGATCCATGCCGATGGCAGGTTAACACTTCTCATATGGCTGCAAGGAAGATAGGGAAATTGTTTGGTCAGACAGTATCACCTGGACATGGAGCTTTTCCAAATTGACTAAAGGCTGAATTTATAGCAAATGAAATGTTTTTTTCCCATGCAGTAATGACAGTATGGCACTGCAGCATTTATTTCGTGCCTCAGGGATCAGGTTGCAGCAGACCTTGGAGAGGTCAGGCAGCTGATATAAACTAAGGCAGTCTTTACAGATGTGCCTAAGTCTCACTGACACGAAGGAGAATTTCAAACACCTTTTCTGTCAGGCCCCTTCCCATTGCGTATGCTCCCGTGGTGGAGCGTTAGCTCTTGAAATACCGATTTCTGCCCATGAAGGTGCAGCAGTTTTCCACCCTCAGTCTGCTCTTGTGGCTGCCTGGCTGTGCTTGGCTGCAATGAGGACACCCTTCCAAAGGATGAAAAGACACCTCATTGCAAGAGAGAAAGGGTGGAAGGAAGAGTGGTACAGTGACATTACCTGTAGTAGTAGGAGTTAAAGGACAGAGTTCATAACTACAAACCCAGCCAGGTCTCCTGGAGACTTTTTGCCTGTCTGTCATTCAGTGCTAGTATCTCTATCGTCTGCCTGTATTTGTCATGGGTTTGTTCATCAGACGCACAGTCCTGTCATTCTGGTATCTATTGTTTTTAATTTGGGGCCAGTTAAGCAGCTGTCATCTCCAACTATCTTTGGGGTTTCCAAAAAAGAAAAGTGCGACAGCAATCCTGTTCTTCCTAATGGCTAAGCTGCTCATCATCTTTAACATGTTTCTCCTTCTGGAGCAAACTGTCTCCAGAGACTCATGTAACTGAGTCCTCTGAGGCAAAAACAAAATGCTGGCTGTACTCTCACTGCTGTACCAGAGCAAACATTTCATTTTCTCTACAGGATTTAAAAACATCTATCAGATTGCTTTCAAGCTGGAAAAGTTTCCTCACTAATGGTATCCTTTCACAAATAATTGTCATATATCCTTTACATTCACACCATCACCTGGAGGTCTTTTATTTTTTAGCCATTAGTATACATTTAGCTCTCTTAAGTGCCTCTGCCAAAACATTATTTATGTTCAGTGACACCAAAGCTCTTGATGTTATTATGCTCTGCTCCAAGGCACTGTTTGCCTAGATAATATGTCATTTACATTGACAAATCTGTGATAGATAGGATGCAATTCTCTGACAAGGGAAAGGCTTTAAAGATTTAATTTATAGAAGTTGCTTTTTATTATTCTTAGGTTTGCACACACAGAAAAAGTCAACAGCTGATATTAAATGCCTATCAAATACTGTTGGCATTGCATATTAAACTTATTAACCGCACATGACAATCCCTTCAGGGAAGAATTTAAATTTGAGGCATCATTTTGAATTTGATATTTTTTTTGTGGTATTTGTTTTCCAGATGTTCTTGTTTTGTTCTTTCTGCTTCTTCCTACTAGGGAAGAGAAGAACTAGCAAAAAATCAGAGGAAGAGACAAACATTAGCTGTAGGAAGAGAAATGGGCATGCTGTAGCATTTTTTTTTCCCAGCTCCATCCCATATCACAGAGATTTTATCATCTTTGCTTGCAAGGAACTTCCCAAAGGTTCCCATGGATATGTGCTATTGCTTTCACTCCAGCTGTCATGCAGGGTGTCTTTGCTATATATTTTTCATTTCATTTCCCTCAACACAAGGAAAGAAAACAGACTTTTAATCTGAGGGTTGGAGTAGGAATCATAGAGGATCTTAAACAAAATTGAAGCTTGAATTTTAAACTTCTGCATGCAATTCCACTAAAATCATTGTATGCAGCACATAGTAGTTTTCCTGAAATTACTGTTTCTATCTCAGTTCTAAAAGCAGTTTCTTTCTGCATTGGGTAAAATACCACATACTTTATAATGGTCAGCATGTACCTGTTCTGTCTAAATCCTGGAAATGTGATTTAACTGGAATTTAATCGTGGTGAGGGGGGGACATAACAAAAACATTGGGATGAAATTAATCCCTGGAAATGAAAGCTTATTTGAGATTTCTGGTATACAATTTTGGTTTGCTTTAAATCATGACTTTTTTTTTCCAGCTTTTTGATCAATAGCCATAGATATTGGTCTGGGAAATGCATATATAAAATATAATGAAACACAATAAAAAGAATAAGATTCATGCATGTCTTCCCATCCTCCATCACAGCTAAGAGACAATATGACTAATAGTAACTAGCTGTCCACAGACAAAACCATAAACCTTAGCTCTCACTGGCGTATCACTGTGCATCCAGACTATAAACAAAAAAACTTATCATGGTGATATTTATCATCTGTATGCCATGGGCTTTGTTTATTCTGTATTTGCTACCTGCAAGATGAGCAGAGAGAGTAGATACCCCATGTTAAACCAAAAAACGTTACTTTTGCCAGCGCTGGGAAGAAGGATGGGAATGACTTGAGACCTTTATGGGAAACTATAGAATCCACACTTTGTATTTGTTGGCCTGGATTGGACAATCTTTTGCATTTTTTTCCCTAGCTTTGAGTAATAAAATTGGCAAAACATGTGTAAACAAATATGACAGTTACCTAAGTATGAAATACTGTGCTGTACCAAGCCAGTAAACAACTGGAATAAGATTTTGAATCGATATGTCTTCCTCCTGTTTTTTTTTTTTTTTCAGTCATTATTGTTATTTTTAACAGTAGATTTAAAAAAATTTGAAAAAAATTCTAAAAGTTTTTAATAAGGTTTCTGTATTTCTTACACTTTACATTACAAATAAATTGTAGATTCTAGGGAACAGAGTTATGTAAATGCACAAAGCTGAGTAGGACACCATGTACACTTGAGGTGCTTGGTGAAAGCTAAGGAAACATACAAAACCATACTGGATTTTAGAGGCATTTGAGGAGCTAAGGCCCTTTCTCTCCCATTCATAATTATTTATCTTATGGTTCAGTGGAATCAATACAGAATAACCATGAAGATGTAAACTGCATCTCATATTCCTCTGTGTTAGGAGTTTTTTTACTTTTCTTTGAACTGGAAAAACCTAATTCATGGTGACAGGAGTAGCCTAATCAGGGAGGTGGCAGAAAGTGGAGTCAGGGTTCCTGCAGGTATTGTCCCAGTGTTGTACAGTTAAAAAACACTTGAAGTACACGTGTGCAAAAGCAGTGCAACTTAACAGTGAAAAGTCTCTGTATTGTGTGTATGGTTAAGTGTCTGAATAGCACTAGTGCGTACCTGCTTCTAGATCAATTGTAAAGAATGTTTCAAATAGCTTCTCTCCTTATCTGAATCGCACACATAGATGCAAACTGCATATATAAATATAACAGTAAATGTAAATATAAAGGTATAAAGATATAAATAAATAGAAAATCTATATGTATATATACATTAAATTTCCTTTATAGATGCTATATACTACTTAGAGACATACACCTATATAAATGTAATTGTTTAGACTTAGAATCATAGAATCATAGAATCATAGAATCATTAAGGTTGGAAAAGACCTCTAAGATCTTCCAGTCCAACCGTCAACCCAACACCACCATGTCTACTAAACCTTGTCCCTAAGCACCACATCTACACGTCTTTTAAATACTTCCAGGGATGGTGACTCAACCACTTCCCTGGGCAGCCTGTTCCAAGGCCTGACCACTCTTTCAGTAAAGAAATTTCTCCTAATGTTAATGTCCAAACTAAACCTCCCTTGGCGCAACTTGAGGCCATTTCCTCTTGTCCTATCGCTAGTTACTTGGGAGAAGAGACCAACACCCACCTCGCTACAACCTCCTTTCAGGTAGTTCTAGAGCACAATGAGGTCTCCCCTCAGCCTCCTCTTCTCCAGGCTAAACAGTGCCAGTTCCTTTAGCAGCTCCTCAGAAGACTTGTGCTCCAGACCCTTCATCAGCTTTGTTGCCCTTCTCTGGACACGCTCCAGCACCTCCATGTCCTTCTTGTAGTGAGGGGCCCAGAACTGAACACAGGATTCAAGGTGCGGCCTCACCAGTGCTGAGTACAGGGGCACGATCACCTCCTTACTCCTGCTGGTAACACTATTTCTGATACAGGCCAGGATGCCGTTGGCCTTCTTGGCCACCTGGGCACACTGCTGGCTCATGTTCAGCCGGCTGTCAACCAGCACGCCCAGGTCCTTTTCCTCTGGGCAGCTTTCCAGCCACTCTTCCCCAAGCCTGTAGCGTTGCCTGGGGTTGTTGTGACCCAAGTGCAGGACCTGGCACTTGGCCTTGTTGAACCTCATACAATTGGCCTCAACCCATTGATCCAGCCTGTCCAGGTCCCTCTGCAGAGCCTTCCTACCCTCGAGCAGATCAACACTCCCGCCCAGCTTGGTGTCGTTTGCAAACTTACTGAGGGAGCACTCCATCCCCTCACCCAGATAATTGATAAAGATATTGAACAAGACTGGCCTCAAAACCGAGCCCTGGGGAACACCGCTCGTGACCGGCCGCCAACTGGATTTAACTCCGTTCACCACAACTCTCTGGGCTCAGCCATCCAGGCAGTTTTTTACTCAGCAAAGAGTGCACCTGTCTAAGCCGTGAGCTGCCAGCTTCTCTAGGAGAATGCTGTGGGAGACAGTGTCAAAGGCTTTACGGAAGTCCAGGTAGACCATCCACTCATCCACTAGGCGGGTCACCTGGTCATAGAAGGAGATCAGGTTGGCCAAGCAGGACCTGCCTCCCATAAACCCGTGCTGGCTGTGCCTGATCCCCTGATTGTCCCTTACATGCCTTGTGAGCGTCCTCAAGACCAACCACTCCATAATCTTCCCTGGCACCGAGGTCAGGCTGACCGGCCTGTAGTTCCCCGGATCCTCCTTGCGGCCCTTCTTGTAGACGGGCATCACATTGACAAACCTCCAATGGTCCGGGACCTCCCCAGTTAACCAGGACTGTTGGTAAATGATGGAGAGCAACTTGGCAAGCTCCTCCACCATCTCCCTCAGTACCCTCGGGTGGATCCCATCGGGCCCCATAGACTTGTGAGCGTCCAGGTGGTGTAGCAGGTCGTTAACTGCTTCCTCTTGGATTATGGGGGGTTTGTCCTGCTCGCCGTCCCTGTCTTCCAACTCAGGGGGCTGAGTGGCCTGAGGATAACTGCTCTGACTATTAAAGACTGAGGCAAAGAAGGCGTTAAGTACCTCAGTCTTATCCTCATCCTTGGTGGCAACATTCCCCCCTGCATCCAATAAAGAATGGAGATTCTCCTTGGCTCTCCTTTTGTCTTAATATATTTGTAAAAACATTTTTTGTTGTCTCTCACGACAGTGGCCAGGTTGAGTTCTAGCTGGGCTTTTGCCTTTCTAATTTCCTCTCTGTGGGACCTAACGAGATCCCTGTACTCTTCTTGAGTTGCCTGCCCCTTCTTCCACAAGTGGTAAACTCTCCTTTTTTTCCTGAGTCCCAGCAAGAGCTCCCCGTTCAGCCAGGCCGGTCGTCTTCTCTGCCTGTTCTTCTTATGGCACATGGGGACAGCCCGCTCCTGTGCCTTTAAAACTTCCTTCTTGAAGAACGTCCAGCTTTCCTGGACCCCTTTGCCCTTCAGGATTGTCTCCCAAGAGACCCTCTTGACCAGTGTCCTGAGCAGGCCGAAGTCCACCCTCTGGAAGTCCATGGCAGCGGTTTTGCTGGCCCCCCTCCTTACTTCACCAAGTATCGAGAACTCTATCATTTCATGGTCGCTAATCCCAAGCCGGCCCCTGACCACCACATCTCCCACCAGTCCTTCTCGGTTTGTGAACAGCAGGTCAAGCGAGGCACCTCCCCTAGGAGGCTCGCTTACCAGCTGTGTCAGGAAATTATCTTCCACACACTCCAGGAACCTCGACTGTTTACTCTCTGCCGTGTTGTATTTCCAGTAGACATCCAGTAAGTTGAATCCCCCATGAGAACAAGGGCTCGTGACTGCGAGCCTCTGGTAGAATATTTCATCTGCCTCCTCGTCCTGGTTAGGTGGTCTATAACAGACTCCCAGCAGGATATCTGCCTGTTGGCCTTCCCCCTCATCCTTACCCACAAGCACTCAACCTCATCAACACTATTATTGAGCTCTAGACAGTCAAAGCACCCCCTAACATACAGGGCTACCCCACCACCTCTCCTTCCTCGCCTGTCCCTTCTGAAGAGCTTATAGCCACCCATTGCAGAACTCAAATGATGAGACTTATCCTACCACGTTTCCATGATGGCAACTAAGTCATAGCTATCCTGCTGCACAATGGCTTCCAGCTCCTCCTGTTTGTCGCCCATGCTGCGTGCATTGGTGTAGATGCACTTGAGCTGGGCTACCAACTTCTCCCTTGACATTGGCGTGCCGCCCCTAGGCTCTCTCTAGTAAGCCTGGTTTTATCCCCTTCCCCCTTCGATCATCAGCCATGTGATAGGAGTTGTTCGTAGACAATGTTTACCTTTAAAATTAGATTAATTCCTGATCTAATCAGCTTTATAATTACCTAAATCTATTTCATTATTTTTTAAAAAAGGTCATCCTTTACAGTATGCATTGGGTTTATTTTTCGTGTTAAAAATATATCAGACTTAGAAAATTTAGAAATATTTTTTCCTCCCCTTGCCAAGCTGTGTTCTGCAGTTCATGTTCTACCTTCCTGGCACATATGTGTTGTAAGGTGTTATAGGCCAGTGTGTGTTATTTTAATTTATTGCTGCTGTAGAAGATCATAGAAAAACAACAAGTATCAGCACTTCATTTTGCTAAAAGCTTTACATATGCATAGTGGAAGATACTGAAGCTCTGTAAAATCTAAATGACAAAATGCAGATGTATAGAAGCAGTGATTATCCTTATTGCAGAGGAAAGTGGCTATAGTGGTGAAAACACAAGTAGAGGAAGACTTAATTTAATATAGCAAAGCTGACACACACTCAGTCTTAGATATGGGCGTAAGTATCACTGTGGACTCTTTTTTTCCTTTACTGGTGTGCTGATTTTGGCTGGGATAGAGTTAATTTTCATCATAGTAGCTAGTATGAGGCTATGTTTTGGATTTGTGCTGAAAACAGTGTTGATAACACAGGGATGTTTCAGTTATTGCTGAGCAGTGCTTACACAGAGTCAAGGCCTTTTCTGCTCCTCACCCCACTCCACCAACGAGTCGGGGGTGCACAAGAAGTTGGGAGGGGACACAGCTGGGACAGCTGACCCCAACTGATCAAAGGGATATTCCATACTATATGATGTCATATAAAGCTGGGGGAAGAAGAAGGAAGGGGGCGATGTTCAGAGTGATGGCATTTGTCTTCCCAAGTAACTGGTGTGATGGAGCCCTGCTTTCCTGGAGATGGCTGAACACCTGCCTGCTGATGGGAAGTAGTGAATGAATTCTTTTTTTTTTTGCTTGCATGCACAGCTTTTGCTTTACCTATTAAACTGTTTTTACCTCAACTCATGAGTGTTCTCACTCTTACCCTTCCAATTCTTTCCCCCATCCCACCGGTGGGGAGTGAGTGAGCAGCTGTGTGGAGCTTAGTTGCTGGCTGAGGTTAAACCACAGCAGTTGGTGAGGGGAGTAATTCTTTCCTCCATCCCTCCTTCCTCAAGAACATACAAAGACTTTGATAGAACTAGAAACCTGAATCTTCTGAATTCTGGGCCAGTTTATTTAGTGTGTTGTCCTTGTGATGTACAGCCTAAACGTAGGATGCACAAGAGCAGAGGGAGAGAGAAAAGGAAGGGAGAGAGAAAAGGAAGGAATTTTCTTTCAAAATAGAGATATTGCTGGAAACAGAAATGAATCCCACCTGTGGTTTCAATATTACTGGGAGAAATCAGTTATGTTTGCTCAAAGTATTGGTTCTGCCACCAGTTGTTCTCCCTGGGAGTTACAGCTTGCTTGCGTACCAAGTAATTTGCTGAAAGAGAGTCCTGCAAGCTTCTTCAGCTATTTTCTCTCGGGTGACTGTATGCCCAGAAACATGGCAAAGTATAATGATATACGGTATTGCACTTTTCAGTGGTGATGATATATAGAGCAATGTACCTAATAGAACACACTCAATTAATTTTGAAATTCAATTAATAAGCGATTCCTCACAAGACCAGAAAGATGATACTTACACTTATATACTTTACTTAAGAAAAAGACAACATATTCCTAATGTCTCAGTGTACAAGTTGGTGATGAATCCAGCGGCTTTTAATAAAATTCTTCATTCTAAATGAGTTCCAGATCAGTGCAAGCTAATAAGAAGCCTGGTTGAGTTGTATTCAAGACTGTTACTATAAGTGGCCATTAAAGGCTATGTAGATGGTATGTTTAACCCTGTGCTCAGAGTGAATCTGAGGGGAATCACAAAAAGTGTTAAAAAATTATTGAGGCTCCAGTTATACAATGTGTTTGGAGCATGGGCCTCTTTCTGCAATGATACTGGAGGTGGGGAGGCAGGGCTTACTGGTATCCATTTATCCACAGTTCAATGTAGGACTGGCAAATATGTGATAAAACACCACCAATCAGTTTATTCAGCAGAAAACCCAACACATTAATAATCTTAATAATAAAACGAAAATATAATTCACATCTCAGGTAGCAGATACTATTAATTTTTCTTTGCACAGTTCAGATTAAAAACCTTTAAAACATCTAAGGAAAATATTTGCAATTAGTGCAACCCAACCTCTTGCTAGAGGTGTTTGAGTTTTTTAATTCAGTTTCAAAAAATCCATTACACTTCTCTTCACTTGTCCAGTAAATTTTTCAATATCTCTGACATAATTGTTTCTTCCAAATTTCATGATCACTGTGGCCAAGACAACCACCTACCATCACATTCCCGATGAGTCCTTCTCTATTCACAAATAACAAGTCTAGGAGGGCATCTTTCCCAGTACACTGAGTACTTGTGACAAGAAATTATCTTCAACAAAGTTCAGGAGTTTCCCAGACATGCTTGTCACAGCAGTATGGTATTCCCAGTTGATGTCTGGGAATTTGAAATCTCCCATGAGGACAAGGGCTACTGATCCAGAGATTTCTCCTAATTGCCTGTAGATTAACTCATCAGTGTTGTCATCCTGGCTGGGCGATCGGTAGTAGAAACCCACCATGACATCTCCTTTGTTCTCCATCCCCCTAATCCTCACCAGAGGCCCTCAAACACATCATCGCTAACTGTAAGGGCTGTACAGTCAAGTTACACACAGTGCAACTTCTCCACCTCGCCTGCCCTGCCTATCCCTCCTCAACAGCCCTCCATCCCAGCACTCCAGTCATGGGACTCATTCCGCCCAGTCTCGCTAATACCAATGACATCATAGCTCTGGGAACTGACCAATTAGTCAGTCCTCTCTGGCAGAGAACTTGTTGTGTGAATTTTGCAAAAAGAAATGAAATGCATAATCTCCTTCAATAATAAGGATGACTGCAAGGTTTTCATATAAGCAGAAGTTAAATGCATCACCCAAGGCAGTTCCTCTGAATAAAGGTTCTGTAAAAGTGCATAATTCTTGCTCCACAGACTATACAGCCTACAGGAGAACTGAATTACTCCCTTCATTAATTATGAGAGTAAATGCCAGTAATTATTTATATTGTAACAGAGGACTGAGATACAAACACTGTTGGAAGTCAGGGGTTTTTACAGCTAATTTTGAATCCAAATGCTGAAATTTAAGAAGCCCCTATTGATACGTACAGGTTGTGAACTGGACCCAATAGCCAGAATCTCTGGTGTTTGTGTGCCAGTCACAATATTTCGCAGCATAATGCAAGTTAGAGAAATAGTTAAAGCTTTTCATTAAAGTATTCCTTTATAAAAGCTTAGAAATTATGGAACTTTGTTAGGGAATAAAAAATATAATAAAAAATGTGTTTAATATCCTCTTCTTTTAGGGATTAACTGTGGGTCTTATAAACCTAAATTCTTACTAAATTCCCAGCTGGTGTAAACTGCATTGCTCATGTAAACTGGCATACACATTGTTTGAGCATATCTGAATAATGGATGAGAGTTGGCTTGATGAATTCAGTCTTGTATCGACTGAGATGTTAGGAGTCGTCTTGGAAAAATCAGGTGGCACAAATAATGAAGAATGTCCCTTGTTGTCTAGGAACACATGTCAGTGGTTGTGTGAAGCAGGCATATGAACATATTTCTGCAGTGAGTAGGAATACTTCTCTCTATTTACTTCTAACCTGGACATTGCAACCATATTTCCAGCTTCTGTATTTTGCAGTTGATGTGCAGGGGAGTGATCTCATGCCTGGATTTTTTTGTACAATCTGTGCTAACCCATCTCAAATCTCATATATCTTTTAACTCTTTACTTGTAAGTAAACTTGTGATGGTACTGAAAATGACCCACCCATTAACATACCTCATAAGTCACTCCTGAACCTAAAGTCAGTACCTTTAACCTGTCTTTGTTGTAGAATGACAACAGTTTCTATTTAAAACCTTGTCTGCTTCCATGGATATGTGTCATGAGCATTCAGGCAACTGATGGATCCTCTTTGTGTGAAGTTTTTAAGAAAACTAACATCTGAATTAAATTTTTTTTGGAAAGTCCAGCAGCAGCAGTAGTAAAACTACTACTATAGCTCTTACTTTTCCATGTAATATATAGGACTGTCCTGGTTTTGGCTGGGATGGAGTTGATTTTCTTCCTATTAACTGGTATAGTGCTGTGTTTTGGATGTAGTGTGAGAATAATGTTGATGACACGCTGATGTTTTGGTTGTTGCTAGGTATTGTTTACGCTAGTCAAGGACTTTTCATCTTCCCATGCCCTGCCAGATGTGCAGGGGGCTGGGAGGGAGTGTGCCCAGGGCGGCTGGCCCAGCTGGCCAATAGGCTATTCCATACCATATGACGTCATGCTCAGCATATAAGGCTGGGTGAAGAAGGAGGGGGGGGGCGTTCGGAGTGATGGCGTTTGTCCTCCTAAGTAACCGTTACGCGTGATGGAGCCCTGCTTTCCTGGTGATGGCTGAACACCTGCCTGCCGATGGGAAGTGGTGAATGAATTCCTTGTTTTGCTTTGCTTGCGTGCGCGGCTTTTGCTTTACCTATTAAACTGTCTTTATCTCAACCCACGAGTTTTTCTCACTTTTACCCTTCTGATTCTCTCCCCCATCCCACCCGGCGGGGGGGGTGAGCGAGCGGCTGCGTGGTATTTGGCTGCTGCCAGGTTAAACCACGACAAGGACCTAAAATGTCTAAGCATGGGAAAATTGGTCCATTGGTCATTGAATGATCCTGATTCTTCATTGTGATTTTCTGATTCCACAAACTGGAGGATAAAAGGTGCATTAGAAAGGAAGATGAATTGCTGGTGCTTTGTGCTACATCTGAACGTGATGCGCAATAGACTTTCAGTTCAGGGAGCTGAGGTTAAGGGAGTTTATTTGATTGTTTGTTTCTAAATACTCCTAAAATAAACTGTGACTTTATATGCTTGTTCCAAATAATGACTGTCGAGTGAAAGCAAAGTTATTTCCAAAATAAAACTTTTAGGATTACTTTTAAGATTTAATTCTGTAGATATCCATGACAGGAAAAGAGAATTTTTAAAAATTATTTGTGAAGCTTTAATTTAATTTTACAGTATGAGTTTGGATAACTCTATCCCATTAACTCTCATAGGGAATGACAACATTTTGCATAATAAAAATAAGCACATTTCAATTTGATTTTCAAATGAGTTGAAAGGGAGAAAAGAATAGGTGTTACTACATAAATGAGTAGTACATGTTTAAACAAACTCAGTTGTTCCCAGGAGGAAACTACAGCAGATACAGTCAGCATTAGGTTGTTAATTTTTGTGCATACATTATTCCTTTTTTATGTATTCATCTGGAACTAGAATTTCATAGCTTTTCTTCAGCTGCATAAGGTGGTAAATCTGTCACTTTTTTCAACCACATATACCACACAGAACACACCCTCCTGCTGTGTTCCCCTATGTGTAACAGAGGGGAATAAATGGGGAAAGAATAAGAAGCTCTACCTGCCATATTTCCAGAGTCCCATTGGCCAGAATATTTGGCTAGGTATACAAACATGAGCAAGCTAAAATCCAAATGGGATAAAGAATCACCAATTAACAGTACTCTATAAAAAATTTTTATTGATAATATTTTCCAGTTCACAGGTATCCTTTTTAGTTTCATGTTGGACAAATCAACAGTCCTTTCATGCAACTATTTTTGCAACGCTTTCTGCCCAGGAGAGAAAGTATGCTATCTGGAGATTCCCATCTGAATGTAAAATGCAGCAACTTTAGTGCAGTACAAACCAGGTAATATAGCCTCTTGGCCTGTATTAGTAGAAGCATTGTCAGCAGGTCAAGGGAGGTAACCTTTCTGTCTATTCAGCACTGGTAAGACACATCTGGGGTACTGTGTCCAGCTTTGGGCGGCCCAGTCCAAACATACGGACTTACTGGAGAGAAGTCCATGCAAGGGCTACGAAGATGATGAAGGCACTAGAGCATGTCTTCTATGAGGAGAAGCTGAGTGACCTTCGACTGTTCAGCCTGGAGAAGAGAAGGCTCAGGCAAGAAATTATCAATGTATGTAAATACCTGAAGGAAGGATATAAAGAAGACAGAACTAGGCTCTTTCCACTGGTGGCCAGTGACAATGGGCACAAAATAAAAGACATTAAATTCTATCTGAATACAAGAAAAAAACATTTTTACTGTGAAAGTGGTCAGACAGTGGGACAGGTTACCCAGAGATATTGTGGAGTCTCCATCCTTGGAGAAATTAAAAGCCCAACTGGACACAGTCCTGGGCAACCTGCTTATGGCTGGGTAGCGGGTTGAACTACGTGATATTCAGAGGAGCCATTCTGTGATCCTGTGAATACGGCAGTCAGCTGGCATCACCCAAATATAAAAATGAGAAGGAAAAGCAGAGACTTTGCAGTACCTTCTCTGAGCGCAACCAGACTGCTTTCTGATACAAAAAGTGTCAGAAGTATGCTGAAGTTTACGATATAGGAAGTAGAATAAAAAACAGTATAAAGAAAAACTAAAAAATAAGAGCATTTCCTCGGGTAGAATATCCTCTGTTAAAATCTCTGCACTGCAGTAACTGCACCTTTCCAGGTTTTGTTTAGTCTTCTATTTATTTATTTATTTATTTATTTACAAGATGGAATGATGATAAAGGCATGAGGAACATCTAAAAGAGAAAACAAACCAAACAAAAAACCAGGAGGGATAGCAATTATGAAATTTTTTTTTTTTTCCTAAGTATGGTCTGTGATAGTTAAGCGTTCAAATAACACATTTCAAATACTCAAGGACAGTGAATCTACTGCAAACAGACTTTTTTATTTTTGGTCTGCCATTATCATTGCAACATCAGTAAGAGTCAAGTGAAATAGATACCTACTGTAAAAATAACAAGTTTTATAATGTGCTATATAATTTTGAGAATGTCTTTGTAAGTGCCTGAATGAATGGAATTAAACTGTTCCTGAAAACTACAATGAAATCAGATCTTTACAAATCACTCAACACCTTGATTTTTGTGAATTCCTTCAGAGAAAGGAGGATTCATGCACACGTGGCATTTTTTTCAAGTTTTGGGGGAGGGAAATATTGCTCATTTAAGTAATCGTGCAATTAATTTATTAACTTTACAAAACTATTTCTTTCACATTGTTTTCACATTTAGCCTGATAAGCTTAATGGTGTCCCAAGTCAGCTAGAAAGCCTCTTGGGTGTGTGTTCTTTGGTCTTCTCTCTCTCTGAACAATGCACTCATTGGTTCCTAAAATACCTGTTTTCTTGCTTGCAGATCTTGGATTAAATTCTTTCATTGCACTGGTTCAGTATAACTGGTGGCACTAGAGTTGTGCACCAGTCAAGTCAGCAGAATGGGAAGACATGGGAGAACTAGGCCAAAATTTGTTATTCAGTCTGTGCAGGTAAAGTGAAAATGATTCTCACTTTTCTCAACACGTCCATGGCGTTTTTAAATTACACATCCTAATGGGCAAGACTGCTTCTTCATGTGGTTTGGAATAGTTCTCCACAAAGTATGCCTCTGATGCATTTGAAATTGACATCCAAGATGTTTGTCATATACTATTTGGAATTTGATTTGCACACCTTCTTATTTTTCTTATAGTTGCACAGTCATAAAATCAGATCAAAATGTCAAAAGCATATGATGCTCTTGGTTAAAATTTTATAAGGTATTCAGCAGACTAAAGATGTAGACTAGCACTTCTGAAGTCATTTCTGGATGCCTAAATTATGATTTTCCCACATTTGTTATGAGAACTAATTTTATTTTAAGTCTGGACTGCTGCTCAGACCCCATTTTCACAAGTGATAATGGAAAGTAGGAATTAATTGCTGTGTTAAAGGTATAGGTTATTATGATCAGCAAATACCCATGAAAGAGTATCAAACTGGGAAACTCGTATCTTTGAAGTCTGTGAAAAGGTGGGTATTGCTGGGTCAGAGCTAAGAAGCACTCTTTGCCCCAAGGCTGTGATCAAGTGCTGAATCTATTCCAATACTTTTTTGTAAATGGCAAATATCAACAAAATAAATATATTTGCTTGCATTTTCATTGTGCGGTTTCACACCCTTTAGGCAGAACTTTTTGTGACCCTTCTGAGCCTGTTGATTTCAGGCCTCCTCCAAGAGCCGTATGTATCATGAGTGATTTGGTGGACCTTTAATTGTAGAAGGTAGAAAAAAGAGTTGGTGCTACAGTGGGGTAGGAAGCAGGAGGGGAAAATCATCCTTTCTTCTTAAATGGACAGAGTTTCCTGATCCCAAGTATATAATGAATAACTAGAGTAACCCAACTGTCGATGAGTGACAATAAGAAGTTATGCCCAGCTACTGCAGGCAGAGCTCTTGTAATGCATCTTCATATGCCAGCAATATGTGCTCTTAAGCAGAGGTTAACAAGAGTTGTCTAAAGACGTACCTAATGTTAGCAATAACAAGGGCAGAAGGACTAATGAAATGAGTGTCTTTTGCATTTCATTTGATGTGGTGATTGTTCCCTCAAAACTGCTGTAGCAGTTTGCATTTTTACAAACACATTGCTACACCACCATACCGCCATACTCTCCCAGAATGTAGAAGTTATTTGGGAAAATGTAGAAGCAATAGTATTTTACAGAAATCCCCAAATTTCTTGCATTTTTTGGTTTTGCTCCAGGGCTTTCAGTAGTTTATGGTGAAAATACAGGAACGGATTTTCATTTACGTTTCATTAATGTAACTAGAATACATAGTCTAGTTTAAATTACTGTGATTACAGGGCTAAGTTTAGCATCTTTTTAAGTATCATAAGGAGAGTGAGACTGTAGATACACTCGGTGAATGACTGCTAATGTGTGCAGTTTTTAAGTCATGGGTGATTATTCAGCTCTTTTCAAGGTGAGTATAAGATAATCTAAGGCAGGGAACTAGAATATCACATTTTGTGAAGTCCCAGTGTTGTGTCCCTTGCACATCCAGTTGGGAGGATATCAAGTAATTTAACTAGGTAGATTCACTGAAGCTAAAAAGTTTAACACATCTAGCATATTCAATCTCAAAAAGTACTTGTGTCTACACAGATTGATTAGGATCTGGTGGTATTTCTACAGGGTATGATTAACTCTAGTGTATTTCTCTTAAGGAAAGATTATACTATGTTTTCTATCATATTCTTTCTGATTATGCAGTGAAATGTATCTCAGGGACCCTCAGATTTCTGGTAGACTCATTTCTCTCACAGCTAGAGATCAAAATTTATTAAGAACTCAGTAGAGTAAAATGCTGAGTATTACAGAAATATATGTGCACTTGGGAGAAATAGAAAACAGAATTAGAGAAAAGGTTTGGAGCCACTCTAAAGCTTCGGCTAACTGTGAAAAGGTGTTGTAGCTTGAGGTTACCTTTATCTGTGAGTCTCATAGGGGCTACGTGACATTGACTCTGCAAAAGGCATGAAATCAGTTTTGACATTTAAACTTGCTGCGCAGCGGGATGTTTACATCCTAAAAACTCCAAAGGAAGAAAAAGAACGAGTGAACAAGTAGCTTGCCCATAGCTGTCTTCCGTGCCACACAGCCCTGGTCAAACTGAATCAGAAATCTGGTGACTTTATCCAAAGACCACCTAGAAAACATCTGTAACACACACTTCTTCATCAATGCAAAGTCTGTCCTTGGAGAAGCAGTTTAGTCCATTTCTCATTCATCTTCGGAGTGCCTCTGCCAGATCTGCAGCTGGTGTTAATGAGCATAGCTGCACTGACTTAAAAATAAAGTTAGGTTGATTTATGCCAGCTAAAGAGGCAGACCTCCGGATATTACTTTTTGTGCATTGGCACCAGCAATTCATTTTTTTACTCTCAGATGATAACAACTTCTAATGATACTGACTTGGTCTTCAACTGAAGTTCAAAGGTTAAAAATGTAAATAACACAACAGGTTCCCCCACTATGTTTCCTGAGTTTTAGTATGCTTTTTCTCAATCAAAAGACTTTTTCAAGAAGTCAAAATGAATCATATTTCATAGAGTTCTAGCTTAAAAAAAACCACAGTATGATGCACCCTAGGAAGAAAGAGGACTCACAATCAGGCTAGCTTCCAAAGTGACTTGCATGCCTCCTCTCTGCGTCTGTACTACCAAAATAAGTACGACATCCAGTCAATACCTTAATATCTAAAGGATGGGGTTAGGATGTCACGCTCCTATGTTAGTTTGGATGGTTTCACTCTTTCTGGACTGCCAGCTTGCTTCTTTAGAAATCCAGAAGTTTATTTAAGGATTTAGATGCTTTTAACCATATAATTAGTAGTAATATAAATCAGCAATAACAGTCTCTCAAATTCTTTGCTTTCAAGAGCTACTTGCACATACCAGTCTTGCTTCTGCATCACCTGTCAAATAAAATAAATTTTGTGTTTCACACACTGTTCAGAGACAACAGTGAGCTTCTGCAATGACAGCAGTGTACACATACAGTGCAATTCATTGAGAGGCTTTCCTTCAGGAATCAGTTTAAGGTAATGGCCTCTGTTACCTTAAAAAAGAGAAAAAGAGCAAAGGCAGGTAATAAGAAGACAGATCATAGATTTTTGTATGTTGATGTATATTTCCAGTAGCTGGGTACTTGGTACGATGTGTTAAAGGGTTTAGATGTTGTCTTTGTATCCAGCTTTAATGAAATAATTTCTTTAACTTAGTGTAAGCCATGTCTCATGCAAAGATGAAAGACAAGGTATATAAATGGCTTTGCATTATGGTTTTTTTTTCCTCACCTTTCCTCCCCAAGTTTTCTTTTCTATTTTCTCTCTGCGTACAAATATAATAGAGTAATTAATCATATGATATTTGGGTTTGACAGCTTTAGCCTCTTGAATACATTTATATCATCAGCCAGAGCTTCTTTATGCCACATCTTTTGGCTTGCTATAGCTTGCCCAGTAATTCTTAGTGCCATCTACTATTCACCTCAGACAGCATTATACAGCCACTCAGGAATGATTATCTATCTGGGAAATCAATAAACTGAAGCTCTATTAATAACACACATTATAAGGGATATGCCAAAATGACTGTCATGTTCTCTTGTGTGAGAGCTGTCTTAACATAGAGGAAGCTGTCAGAAACCCATTAGAAATAAATCATTCTGACACCATCATTCTGCTTTTTTAATAGCGGGGTGTCAGCACCTCAGTATTTCCCTGTACTAATAGACTGTGGGGGAGGGTGGGGTGGGAAATAAAGTTCACTGTCACCAGCAAGAGACTTTCATAGCTTGAGTTTTGGTGTGACATAAAATGAAAGCAACAGACCAACTTATTATCTCTTGCCCCGGGGTCACTGTTACAGACTAGTGATTCAAACACACTGATTTGAGAGGCATTTGGAAGCATGCCTGCTTAGTTGCAGTGAGGGACTCTTGAAAAGATTCATATCAGAATAAAATTGAAAATTACTGACAGAAATCACAGCAATTTAAATTAATCCCTATCCCTGGATGTTGTATGTTTGCTCACAAAACACGATGGCACAGGATCATATTGCATCTTGGGTAAGAGAAGCGGTCTCCATCTGACCTTAGGGGCTATATATCTTCATTTGAAAAAAACAGCTTCTCACAATATACACCTCCATCATCCATTTCATGGGATGATACAACTGAAGTGTTATGATTTGCAGGTCTGCTCTGAATACTACACAACTCTCACAGCAGCCAGCTGCAATCAAAGGTGTGGGATTTTTGAGCTTAGCACTTAACAAGTGATCCAGGTTGCCCTTTAAAATAAGTAGTATTGGTGAAGAGGAATGGAAGGAAAGTGACTGTAACATTTCCAAGCATTCTTGGGGCTATATTTCGCAGCAGATGGCTGTAGCTTTTCAGATTTGCACTGCTCTTTTTCCATTTTTTGCATTTTTTTTTAGGACTGAGTGATGTCCTGTAATCCTGATGGAAGAAATCCTGTCTGTCAGCAGGATCCATTTATTTAGCTTATTCTCAGACAGGGCATGCTCAAGAAAAAAATTATTATCATTCAGGTTGTTAGGTAACAGAAGCTCCTGGATTACTGTAAAAAGCTGAATATATGCTCTCTATTCCTGTGCGAGAAAGATAGCTCTTTAGGCCCTTCCAAGTGAGAAAGACGCAGATGCAGCATATCATTTATAATATAACAACACTTTTACTACCTACATGTGGAGATCTATTTTGCTAGGTAGATGTGTCTGCAGATCTCCACCTGCAGGACTTCACAATGTGAAGAGAGAAAACAAAGCTGGTTCCAGTTTGTACGTGGAAGTCTCAAGTCTCAAGTAACTGTGCATCCCGTAACTTAATCCACAGTGCTGTCCTGTCCCCACATTTGCTAAAATTACACATGGAGGTTTCAAGGGCTGGGAGCAGTTTGTAAGGACTTTATTTGAAGATCTGAGTGAAACTGGGGTTTCAAACACTGTTGGGGATTTGTGGGCTCCAATAGATTTTGAATTAAATGCAGAAAGTAATTTGTTTTTACTGGTAGAATTTTGTGCAGAATTAACTGCTTTTAAATTTCTACAAGAAGAACAATTACAGTTTCAGCTATTACTTGTTATGAAATGCAAGAGATGCTGGAACTCCAGACTCACTGAGACACAAGACAATTGAAACAAAGAAGAAAATGATACACCAGTGTCTATGTGTAGAAAACATGAAAATTTACATAGCAATTAGCAACCATAGATGCTAGTGAAATAACAGCTACAATAGTGGAAATGTAATTCAAATTCAGAAAAAAGGTTTTGATAGATCAGTCAGTGAAATGTGGACTTTCAGGGAGTTTAGCCCCCAAAGTTCTTCCTCTGCTGCCAACTAGCTGTTGTGGTATAGATGAGCAACACTTTCCCATTGGGGTGTTGTGGCTTCTTTCCAATTTCTGAAGCTGACATGTTAGACACGGTTTATTGGCTTGAAGACAGGCATGCATATTTTCTGAGCCCCTGAAGTAGAGAAAACCCTGTAATATTGCACAAAGGCAGGACAAATTTGCCTCTTGCTGAAATGAGAAGTAGGAGTGGGGATGAGGAAGTTAATGATATGCAAGCTTATTTTTGCATTCATATCTATCTTCCTCCTTACACATTTATGTGCTTTCCCTCAGCAGAAATAAAGAGTGCATTCTGGGATACTACAAAAGAGCTGTTGTTGAGCTTGGTTAGTTACCTGTTCGTAGTTTATAAAGCCTAGTGTAAAGAAAACTTTTAATTTATGTATCTGACACGAATTTTGGGACCTGGACCTCTTTCAGAAGTAAGTTAATATTTAATTAATATTTGTGACTTTATATATAGATTTTATGTATCTTTAACAGTTTGGGGAAATTTGGCCATCTCTACTTGATAGTGTGTTTATAAGTTTGCTTTCTGAGCCTCTGAATATTTAAGAAGCACTATTATTCCTTACAGGCAATAACAAGTTCACAAATACCATGTTGTGTTTTTACCGCAACCCACAAAGATCTGTGAGAGATGAGAAGAAAAGCCTTTTTCTCTCTCTTTTCTTTTTCCTTTTTTTTTTGTTTGGGTTTTTTTTTTTTTTTTTTTTTTTTTAGTTGCTGCATCTCTTAGTACTGTTGGTACCAGAAGACTTAACGGCATCACTGATATGGCAGATTAAAACCTATGAGCTATTTTTCCTCCCCACTGGTTAGCACTGAATAACGTAAAATTGTAGAAATTCTGTAGTTCAGAACCTGCTCAAGATTATTATTTACATTGGTTGTTCATAATTTCTGTTTTTCTTTTTTTTTTTTTTACAAAGCAGAAAGTGTAGTGACAGGAAAGGAATTCCGTTTCTGGCAGTGAGGATTTCTCCACAGCACAGCCAAACACCCCAGGGCATAGCTAGGAAAGGTAGAAGAAGAGCTGATCTGACAGATTCTAGGTGGAAGAAAGATGTAGCCTCAGACTCACAAACTTGAAGAATATGTGGTGTAGAGGTAGAAAGCAAAGACGTTTGAAAACGGAGCAAAGCAAAAAGAAAGAATATTAGCATCCTCACGTAAGAACACAATAGAAAGAAAAAATGGATGTGATGAATGAGAGGCAAGCTATGGCTGGACAGTAATGGTTAGGGTGGCAAGTAGGCTGGATTTAGAAGGGCATGAGCACGTGCACGTGCGCATGTGTGCGTGCGTGTGTGTAAACATGCTTGTGACAACATTAATGGTTTGTTTGTCTGAAGCCTTAATTAACTGCCACAATTTTGGCAGAAGAAAACAAAAGAAGTAGTAGTCCTTTAGTCTAGTTGATATTCAGTTTGTGCAGTTTGTCGTTGTATCTTCAACATGAAACTGACATTTTGCAGTGTGTCACAGTTTGTAGGGGAAGGTAGTAAGTTTTGTTATCCCATCTGGCAAAGCTGGAAAATAAACAAGCCTAATAATAAACAAGTTAAGTTTTCCATCACCAGTATGTCTACAACATCCTATTTTGTTTAATTCTAGAAAACCAGCAAATGACATTTACAAACAATATCTAAACCAAAACATCTACAACACGTGTATTTGCTTTTGAAACAGACTACTGAGAGTCAGCAGGCAGTTTGTTGCATAAAATGTATTAAACAAAGCTATTGAAAGAAAGGTACTTAAAAGAAATAAATCATATAAAACCGCTAAACAAAGGGTGGTAACTCTAGAAGGTGGTTGTCTGTGCAGCTCTGTGGGAAATTTTGTCCACATTTCTTTGCCAGATGTCACTAATATATATATTATAAGTTTTGTTAAAACACATTTATTTTTATTAGGAAGAAGGCAGAAAAAGTGAATATGTATATATTTTTTTTTTTTTTTGGATTATAATGGCTGTCAAGGGCTCCACACTGGATGATACAGAAGAGTTTTATGCTACTTGTCAAAGTGCCTATGTCAAAAGCTCCTATACAGACCCAGATCATACAATAAGGGTTTTAGATCTTTGCCTCTGATGCTGACTGAACAAGAGAAAAACCTTGGTAGGAATCTCCCCCACACACAAGCTCCCACTTATGCAACCAATCTTGTCAGCAGTAGTACGACTTTGCTCTTATACAATAAAATTTTAGCTGTAGCTCTCAGATGTGCAACATGCAAAGGATTGATGAATGTATTGAACAGATAGAAAAACTAAAGTACTTGGATAGTGACTTATCCAAGGTCAACACAAGCACTTAAAACCCCATGTATTTCCCACCAGTATTTGTAACTGTTTTATCTCCAAATGGAAGAGATGAGTCTCATATTACAGAATTGAGATCCTGACGATCAGTGAATCATGTAAAGTAAATTATTAATATAGAACAATAAAGCTTCTTTGTCTACATGTTATTTTGAATCTGCTTCCCTTCTTTTCTTAACACTTCATATTTCAAGTTATTTTTTACTTAAAATATTACTACTTCAAGCCCACCTCCCTGAAAATCATTGATTTGAAAAATAAATCGTTCATGTGTCAAGTGGTTTGATTTATCCAAAGTGACTGAATTAAAGGAGCAGGAGAGCTATCTGAGAACTAAAGAGTCATTTGGGGTAATTCTGTTGAAGCCTGACAGATTCTTTTCTCCTGCAAATTGATGTATTGTCATCAAAGTCCAATCAGCTATATTTTTTAGGGTCACATCCTTCACAGATGTAAATTGGTGTAGCTACACTGACACTGATAGGGTTAAGCTGATTCTGTATTGCCTTATGATCTGGGACAACCAAGGTTGTTATGGAAGTAAACTGTGTTTTAGGGCCTGAAAAATAGCAAGAAGTAACCTTTAATATATAGTAGATTTAAGAAAGCAATGAGAACTTCAGCATGTACACACACTAAAATGGAAATCTGGAAGGAAATCCAAACCTTTAAAAACTACGAAAATTCTGAATTAAGTCTTTATTGTGGCTTCCTTGGCATGTGCATGTGACACAAACTAAAGCGTTGTGTTATCCCCACCTACTTGCTCACTGCTTCAGAACAAATGGTAGTAAAAAACCCTGGGTTGCTATTCTGCATTTTGTTCTTTTCCTCATCAGTCAGTGTGTGGTCCAAGTCTTATTTTCCACAAGTTGTTCAGATGTTCCCCTGACAACAGATTTATTCATCTCCATCTCATACCTGAGTGCTTCAGTGATGAGCAGTCCATTTATCTTCACAGTGCCCTTGGGAGGTGAGATGGTGTTACAACCATTTCAGGATCTCCATCTGAGGGCATAGACTTTTTTTTTTCTCTCTTTTCACAGCACTTTCACATTGTTTAGCATCTTTACTTCTATTTAACTTCAGTTCAAAGGTGAGTGATTGGATTGACCTCAAAATGGGACCCTGCTAATTCATACTGTGCATTAGAAAACTGGGAAGGCAGACACAGTGGTTGCTCTCAACCATCGGTTGAAATAACTTGGTCAGAGTCACTGAAGAAATCTGGAGGGGAGGGAGGGGAAAGCCAGTTCTGTGCAGCAGCATCCTGTTGTCTTCCCTGTGAAAGAGACTGTGTTCCCCTTCACCAACTGGTAGTCATGGTGCTGCTTTCCAAAAGAAAACATGCTCTGTAAAAGTTTAACTGTATCCAGATGAGAGTTTAATATTTTATACAAGAGAGATCAAATGCCTGTTGTGGGTCCCACTGACAGTTTTGTTACAGGAAGCATTTAAAATGGGTATCAGACATAAACCGGCACTTGTTCATATGCTGGCTTTGGTTTCGGCTACCTTTCCTATTATGAGAAGTAGCTGTATTGGATCCTTTTTGAAGAAACATATGGGATGGGTTGGGCAAGGACGTGGTGTCCATCACTCTGATGGGTTCCCAGAAGCAGCATGAGAGGGAAGGGTTTCCATATGCACGTGGAGGCTGTCACGGAAGATGCTTACTAAGGGATGTGACCAAACTAGTGTTGGTCCATAAGGTAGCAAGGTTCTGGGCTCAAGGTCAGGCGAGACTTTCTTTCTGAAAGCTGTCTTTAACATTTGACTGAGAGCTCCCACTGCTGTTGGATCACATTCTCCTCCCAGGCATAGACAGACACATCTGTTGCAATTAAATCAACAGGGCTGTATCAGGAAAAGTTGGGGGGGGAGGGGGCAGGGAATGTAGTCCAGCACTTATAAACTCCTTATTATCTTACAACAGAGGTTTTTCAATATGTAAACATAAAGGGAGAAGGAGTGAGAACTATCATAGCAGATAAGATTACTCTAATTAAATTTAATTAATATATTCTTGCACTGCAGTATTTAAAATTCAGACTAATTTAATAAATACATTAATCATACTGGTTAAATGGAAATGAATAGGTAATTCAGTATGCCCTTCAATTTCAAGAAAAATATTAAATCTTTTACCAAATTATATACCTAGGATAGAAGAGACTGGGGAAAAATATGACGTTTCTCCACATTTCTGTCCTCTCAAAAGTCCTCATGGTTAAGAATTGCTTTTCTAGAACAGTATTATTCAACCTCTTATTACCGAAGGACCACTTCACCTTTAACAAACAATCCATAGATCTTCTCCCCATATTGTTTGGTAGCTGGAAGGGAAGGTAATTAATAGACTATTTAGCATTTAGGTATTATAAAATTCTGTTCTGTACAAAAATATAATGAGCTGTTATGATTAAGGATGATGTAGTTAAGCCTCCTGATGATTTAAAAAAATAAATAAAGTGACCATATATCCGTCTTCAGAAACTGTTATATATTGTCAACTTTCCATGTGTTTCTATTTTTTCTTCTTTTTATTCTTACTAGTTTATTCATGAGCTTTTTGGGAGGGGACTTAATGCATGAGGCCCTTTGGGTGATCACCAAAAGACTGAGCAGTGTTGTTTTAGAGACTTCATCTCTAGTCATTAAATTTATATGTGCGTATGAATCCAAATGTTGAATTTGGGTGGGTTATTGATGTAATAGTCCACTGGAAAGAATGTGTGCTAATGTGTGTTAATTCTGCATTCAAAACCAGCCTAGATATTTAGGTCCAGTTCTTCAGCTGATAAAAGTGACTAAATACTATTGTTTTAACAGTATTTATGAAGTAGATCTGGTCCATCAGATTTCTTCTGTTGAGAGCTGGTGACTTTGCCTATTCTATGTGCAATGTATGTTCTGTTTTGCATCCTTCAATCCTGGCCTTTGCACTGTCCAAGAAGTGTACGTTTTGGCTGACTCTGTGCTTCTGCGTTTAAGTTTCCTTCCAAGGAAAGCATGGTACATGCACAAGGGCCTCATCCAGCTGGGCAACTAACATGTGGCCATGGTATCTATATTGGAAATAGATTTCTAGGGCACAACAAACCTGTACTATAGTGTGGATGCACCAGTTGGAGCCTTGATCACTAAATTAGTGATTTTGGAAATGTCACCTCTGACATATGAAATTTGAATTGTTTAACCCATACTACATGTTCATGTCCCCTAAAAAGTGAGTGCACACCTCTGCAGTCAATCTTACTAGAAAGAGAGGAACAAATGGGACACAAGACTTGCACTTCTCTTGATTAACTCATGCCTGACAATGAAATGGATAATAGAAAATCTCGCTTCTATACATTAATAAAACAATCTTCTGGCTTCCAGAATAACTGATAACTTAAGCTGAGCTAAGCAATTGCAAATTTATGGAGCCCTTTAAAGAATCAAAGCATCTTCTCTTCCCAAATATCCCCTCTAGATCAGGTATTGTCAGTAAACTGTGGAAGTGCCTGCGGTTAAGACCCGCTAGACAGAGGTATCTAACAGAGGTATGACATGCCACAGCAGAACTGCTTGTAGTGAGAAAGCCAGAAGCAGAGCTCTGTGAGATGAGGACTTGCAGAGTGCTCTCAACTCCAGGGATCAGAGTTGGGAAGGGGACCAAGAGCATTCTGCTTGTATTTAATGTTTGTACTGAATCTATAAAACATCTGGGTTTCTGTTCCCTGTAGGATCAGAATTCCCACAGAGAACACGAAATGTGGTGAGTGAATGAGTAATAGGAAAATGTGAAAAACAGGAAAAAAAATTCTGTGACTGTACCAGAAACAATTACTTGACTATAGTTTTATATAAACACAAGCTTACATCTATATATGTTTATGCATATACATATACGTGTTATGGACATATGGATTATGTCTCAAATATCACATATTCTTTGAACTTTGCCCTGATGTCAAAGTTATTTTTCAATATATATTTACAATTCTACTTTAAAAAGTAGATCAAGATAATTTATTTTAAAGTGTATTTTAGGATTAAACAGATCCCACACACCATTCTTTACGAACGTGTGACAATTTTTCTTTCCCCTGCTCCCTGTGTTTTGACAGTACCCATTAGAAAAGCTATGCATTTATATTTAACTTCCTAGATTATCTGGCTGTGCTGAGGACTTTAGGATCAATTTCATGAAGCTGGATTAATAGCATTTGAATTTCTCTATGGTTGCAAGTTGTCCTAATACTTTGTAAAATCAGGCTAACTACATTATAATGGCCACTTAAGTGACTTTATTTTATTGCGCTATATGTAGCAAGACCCCTGTTTTCCAATAAGGTTTGCATTCTTAGGCTCCCCAGTAACCAACAAACTAATATTTTTTAATTGCCTTTTCTAAGTGTGTGTTTTCCCATGTGTTCTCTCTTTTCTTGATGCTGTCCAAATTTATAATACAACATATGAAATCCCAAAGTAAGGATGTACAATTATGTCTATACTGGTTCCATTATGGTAAGCAACTTTGCTCTTACACCTTTTTCCTCATTCTGCATTTTGGAGGATACTATGTTACCATAGGTCACTTTGAAACTAAGAGATAATGTCGAGATAAGGGGTATTTCAGAGGTAATGATCTTGTTCTGCAGCATCAGCTTAACCTTGGACCTACAATAGATTCAGGTTGACTTACCTTATTTCTTTTAATGTTTGACAAGATTTGCATCATGAAAATGAGCATTGTGACAGTGACAGGAAGCACAAATCCTAGGACACACCTGCTACATGGCAATGAGTTCAGTGCAGGGTCCCTGTGATGGTCAGGGCTGGAACACAGGGTGCATAGTGGGAGGTGGTGGGCGCTGGGCTGGTTCAGCCTGTGGAAGAGGAGGGGACAGGGAGATCTCTCTGCTGTCTGCAACTGCCTGGTGAGAGGCCACAAAGAGGGAGACAGACTCTTCTTGGAGGTGCGTGGTGACAGGATAAAGGAATTCTCAGAAGATACAAGTAAAAAAATTGTTTACCAGGAGGGTGGTCAAATTCTGGTTGCTCACAGAAACACTTGGATCTCCATCCATGGAGGTACTCAAAATTTTACAGGACAAAGCAGTAAGTAATCTATTAAATGGCCCTGACTGGAGCAGGGATTTGGAATAGGTGAACTGCAGAGATCTCTTCCAATCTAATTGAATTTTTGATTTATGATATACTCATTTTACTCTACCTTATCTTCCAAGCTTTCTTAGGAGCAGTAACAGACATACTCCCATATTTGTAATTTCTTACTTGCATAATGTTTTTGTATAAAGATCTGTTTTATGTGAATAATTCCAAGACAATATGTATTGCTCTTTTTTCAATTCCCCCTGTGCTTTTTTTTCTTGTTCATATATTTCTCATATATTACTTTATGAATGTTATTACAACTGAAATTAGCTCATAAGAAGGCTTCATTTCCATGAAAAATCCAGACCCAGATTTCCAGATTTGGATCTGAATTTAGAGATAAAATCTTTACCTGGAGAATTTGTGAATCCAGAACTGAAGCAATATAGGAATATAACTCATCTGGATCTATAACACTTTTACTTATTTTTTTCCCCAGTGGTCAGCTTATTCTGACTGTAGAATTTTCTGAGCAGAGTGCTTATTCTGAGATAACAGAAATCTGCTCTCTTCTCCTTATGTGAAATAAAAGAAATTGAATTAGAAATAAGTTACCTTTCCCTTTGTAACTCTTTGTATTCCAAATATCTTTTAGACTTCTAGTATAGCCTACCTTCTTAAGGAAAATGTGGTAAGCATAGATCAGTCAGATGTCCAGGTTTACTCCCTCAGAGTAGAGATGACTAGTAAGTCATGGCAGACTTCAGTTCCATAAAAGGAGTAAAGACTTTACTTCATCTCCGTATGTTTTATAACCAGGTGCTACACGAAGGTACAGTAATCTGTTGTGGAATGACTTGCTTTAAACCTGACTGAATAGCAAAGGAAAATTTTATTCTCCCAGGACTATACATTGAAATGAATCAGAATAACCTTAATACACGGCATGAAAGAGATGCACATCAGAGTTAGGAGTTAATTCTAAAAAATCCTTGTTGCCCTCAAAAGGAAAAAGTTTTTGGTTTTCAGAACTCAGTACGACATAGGTTTATATATATGGGTTGTCATAACAGGTGTGTGTTCCACAGTCCACTTCCACTAGGATCAGATCAAGTCCCTGAGATTTATGATGGAATCATAATGTTATTGCATTATGTTAACATCAGAGATACAGAGTTCTGCTCTTTCATTTGATGGAACCCTTGAATGCAGTTACTAGCGTCTAGTAGAGATCTTACCGCCTCTAGGCAAAACTGGTTCCTGCTACAGAGGAACAGTATAGTATGCAGCATTCGTTAAGTCTTGCACATCATCTGACTGGAGTTAATAGACATAAGGATATGCTTATGCATCTTGAGATAACTTCAGGTTTCTCAAAAACCAAGTCAGGGTTTAAACATCAGGCTAAAGGAAAGCATTTATTTAATGCTTATCCATAGATAGTCATTTAAAATGTTTAAAAACAATTCAGTAACTCTGGAAACCAGCAGTATTGCCACTGCTGTTGGGAATTGCAAACCAGCTTTTCTTTTCAGGGAAATAAGTCTGTTGTTATGAGCTCTGTCAATGCCCTAGCACTCCCTTTGTGTAGCCTGAATGCCCAGCTGGGACTGAGGGCTCTGAGCAGGATGCAAGCTTGATAAAAAACAATAGCATCACATGGATAATTCCTTTTGTTGTGGTTTAACCCCAGCCAGTAACTAAGCTCCACACAGCTGCTCACTCACTCCCCACCGGTGGGATAGGGGAAAGAATTGGTAGAGTAAAAGTGAGAAAACTCGTGGGTTGAGATAAAGACAGTTTAATAGGGAAAGCAAAAGCTGCACACGCAAGCAAAGCAAAACAAGGAATTCATTCCCTACTTCCCATCGGCAGGCAGGTGTTCAGCCATCTCCAGGAAAGCAGGGCTCCATCACGCCTAACAGTTACTTGGGAAGGCAAACACCATCACTCCGAACATCCCCCCCGCCCTTCCTTCTTCTTCCCCCAGCTTTATATGCTGAGCATGACGTCATATGGTATAGAATATCCCTTTGGTCAGTCGGGGTCAGCTGTCCCAGCCATGTCCCCTCCCAACTTCTTGTGCACCCCCAGCCTACTCGCTGGTGGGGTGGGGTGAGAAGCAGAAAAGACCTTGACTCTGAGTAAGCACTGCTCAGCAGTAATGTCAACATCCCTGTGTTATCAACACTGTTTTCAGCACAAATCCAAAACATAGCCCCATACTAGCTACTTTTAATGAAAATTAACTCTATCCAAGCCAAAACCAGCACACCTGTTCGGGAACCTGTGTCCATATCAGACTACATAGAAACATTTCCAAAAATTGCCTACCATCCGATAGGCTGTCCACATGACTGACTGAGATTGGGATCAATCTCCATATTGATTGCTGGATCTATTGACAGTGAGTCTCATATGTTTTTTGTGTATATGGCTATTTTTTTCCATTTATTTCTGCGAAACATATAATTGATTGAAATGTCCCCCTTCAAAATTTGAAGCCAGTAATTGTGGGGGAGCTGGTTTGTATCGTAATGAATACATCTTCTTGAACAGTAAAATATTCTCTGTGAAACAGACTATTGAAACCTTTATTCAGGAATGTTCTTTTCATAAATGATACATTCAACGCCCTCTGTTTATTACACATCAAATTTCATTCCTCATATATGATCTATGAAAGATATTACAGCTGTTTACTACACTAGAAAGGCACCCACTAATTATCTTTAATTAAGGCTTTTGTGAAGGTCTGTTTTAATGTTGTATTAAAGAAATTTAAAATTAACTTCAGCTCCTAAGAAGCTGCAGTTTATATTGGTAGCTGAACACTGATAGCCCAAATATTAAAAGGTAAAAAGATTTTAAAATAATTTGTTCTGGGACTATTTAGCTTTTGTTGTCTAGTTAAAAAGGAAAACCGTTTGGCTTGGTCCTTTAATTTATCCTATCTCTTCCCCTAGTTTCAGGTTGGTGGTTTGGTCTTTTTTCCTTTTTAATCTGACACAAGAAATCTTCTAAGAATCATCTGGCATTAGTTTTTTTGAGGTACATGCCAACTATCATGAAAATAATCATAGCATTGTTGAATAAGACGACTGTTGCAGCATCCTTTTTCCCAAAATCATCAGTCAATCCCCTAGATATTATGGTAGGGTCCATTAACAGCAGGAAACGGTGTACTTCTTGATAATGTCCTTTTCAAAGGCCATGCTGTACTTAAAATCCTCTTTACTTAAGCTGTTAGATTCAGGCAGCAAACCTTTTCTTTTCCAGTTCTTATGTTTCATGTGATGATTGTTTAATGAAATAAATATGAACAACTGGGTCAGTGGGGACCAGAACATAAGACTCTTCCTTTCCAAATCACTGAGTCATACTCACATTGGCATTTTTTCCTTGAGAGAAACCAATATTCTTTGCTGCACCAGTGAAACTGCTTCAATAGGAGAGATTTGTTTTTTTTTTCTTTTTGTGACTAAGCAGAGCAGTAAATCACATATTTTCAGGGCTGAAGAGAGGGAATATGATCTAAAAGTCAAGAAAAGACCATGGAAGGTGGACAAAGAAGATCAATAAAACAGAGAATGTGGTGTCTCTCTCAGCAAAATGTGCAAATCTCAGAAAGAGGCAATTTGTCTTTTCCTTTCACTTGTAAATCTGGGACTGGCATGCTTCCATCAACTTATTTCTGTCTGCTAGGGTAACAACAGTGGATACCATTTTAATCATTCTTCAGAAAAAAAAAAAAAAGAAAAAAAGAAAGACCCAGCCCTTAATTTAAACAAGGTTTTTCTTACTTTAAAATAATCTATTTTCTATGTGGCAATTACCAATCTTCTTTCCTATGGGTTACAGAAAGTATGAAGGACAGAGGCTTGATAATGCCTTCCCTATAGTCAAAGCTAAAGCTAAAGTCAAGCTTTTTCAAAGGCCTTGATGTGACTCAGGACCCTCCAGTTCATTTCAAAAATAATAGTGGAAAATTTTAAAAAATAAATTCTCTCAGCTTCTTATTAATTTGTCAGATTTGAGTCAAAACCACTTAGTATACATCTCACAGCATTTAAGCTCCTACAAGCTACCACATACAAAGGTATTTTAGGTGCAGATGGGAACCTGAAATGATCTCTAAGCACTAAAGCAAATAAATACAGATTCAGGTCTGAAGCTAGAGGGCAAAGCATAACTCACATTTTTGTCAAGGGGAAGAATAATTTTTTTGAACTCATGACAAGAATAGTTTGTTTCTATGGGTTTTAGGCTTCCAATTCCACCTTCTGGACTTGCTTTAGTGCTTTTCAGAATCTTACTGAAGACTGGTTGTATATCAGAAATATATGGTAGAAAGAAAAAAAAGCTGGAGTAAAAATACCCAACTATTAAAAAAGCAAAATCAAAATAAACAAAATGGCCCAGCTGCTCCAAAATTATTTTTTTCTGAAGACCTGGTAAGCAATATGTTTTATATTCAAGGTTAGTAATGATGACTAGATGCATGTTTGTCTAGTTCATGGTTTTGCAGATAGATGTTCCTTCAGATTAAGCCCTGCATTACTGCTAGTCAGGGACAAGTCTTCCAAGAGCTGCACATGGTAAGTTGTGCATGGCTTAGCGAGCCCTAGCCAATTAATTGTGCCCTTCTCTTCGTCTTTACAGAGATGCAGGCTGAAGTCCACACAGCCATCCCTCCTCATCACTACAGATGCAGACACTCATGCTAGTCACACTTGCATCTGCTACCAGGTTGCTCCCTCCTGGAGAGCCATGTAGACAAGCCCAGTTAGTAATGGCTTTTACTCACCTTGAATCTTATGGGGTGCTGACCCATGGGCGAAAGGATTTTTCTTGTTGTCAGTTTTCTTAGCCAACTGCTTCTCCTGGTAACAATTTAAGATATTCAAATACTTTATTTCTCTTTTCTCTCTGATTGAGGAATTTATATTCTGTGTGACACCAAAAGAAAAAGGAAGTCATCCTCTCAGATACAGAATTATGCAATGTTTTGTAGCCAAACTTGATACTAAACATCTTTTGCTTGGTTGCTGCATCCAGCAAGATTTCATGCTAATATTTCTTTTATGATTGTACTTCAGAATGTGAGAGAAAATATGTGCTGTGTGATGTATTAATATGTATATGTGTATGTGTGTAAGGAGGGAATACAGTATTAAAAGGAATGCAGCATGAAAGGACTACATGTAAAATGCATGATATAGAAAGAGAAGGTGTCTGTACTTTAACCATTACACTTGAGAGACCTTTACATTTAAGCAACATTTATAATGCTAAGCAATGTAATTGGTATGCCAGTTAGTTAATAACTGTAATGAATGGTGGTGTACTTTAATCCTGGTAAAAAAAAAATCCTTACATTTGTTCCTTTTCATGGGTATTTGGAGGGTGGGAGTTCGATATGAAGTACATATGGGTCAGCAGTCCCCAGGAATGAAAACACCTTGGCGTTTCACTGAAAACCCCATTAAAACCAATTTATTTTCCAGAGATAGATGCTCTATCAAATATTAATAAACTTTGTTATTTATTGAAGAAATCATTTCTCAAGGTTATAGGAACTAGATAGAAAACTATTATCTAAATTAGCCCTAGAAACAGAATCAAGTTCTTTTGGTGCCTTTAGGATGCATTTCAGTTGTTGTCTGACACTTTAAGGTAAGCGGTGTTTTATGTACAATGTTTGCCATTTGATAAACTCAGGAGTAAATGAAAAAAAAGGTGATTAAAAACCCCAAACGTGCCAGTATTTCTCTCTTTGTACCATGAGGACAGGATCATGGTCTTTTGAGGACTGGTATTTTAGACAATTTGGGATTTCTGATCAACCAGGTCCCAAGTCTTTATTGTCGTACGCTTTGTGAAGTTTTTTAATACTTACGGAAAGCACAGGCAATCTATGGTCATGTAACACCGGTGTGCACGACTTCCCAAAAGATTGCCTCAGACTATGCTGGTTGAAACCACTAGTCCCTGACAGCATGGGACTATCTGCTGTATTTAAACCCCATTGCCCACCACGTATTCCCTTTACTAGTCTTTGGGAAGTGAGTGATAGAAAAAGCCACATGCAGAAATTTAATGCATGGTCCCTGAGACTTTGAGTGGCAAGAATGCCAAAACAAAACAACTGGAATATCCAGTTATTTTATGGGGATAATATGTTAGTCTTTTGTACAGTTTTAGATCTATTAGGTTTCCTTAGCTTCTTTTACAGCAGCTTTTTGAAGCCCTCCAGAATGCAAAGCCCACAGGTGGATGAACTGTGTGTATTTACACAGGTTAGCACTGTGGCTGTTTGGAAACCTCCTGCGCTGTGCAATCAGTGCTACGTGGGGAAGAAAAAAATACAGCCCTCTGTGGCTTGCTTAGCTGCTCCAGAGAAGAAAAGTAACTTAATATGAGTCACCTTTCATCAGTAGTTACAAATTTCAGATGTTCCTAAGCTTTGATCCTGACTTTGTTCCTGACTTTGATCCAGCTCCTCTTGCACCTTTCTGTAAAACTTTGTCCTCTTCCATCTCTCCAATTGTATTACAAAAGCAAAAATGCTTACTGGCTTCAGGCAGTAAGAAGGCAAATTAGCTGATATTTTTGAAATGTTTTCCAAAGCATTATGCCCACATAAGGTATATCTTTTGTGATTGCTAAATATTCAGCACATGTCCACATTATTACAGAAACAAGATTATAGGTATTTGGTCAATGATAGTGTGGCGTAAAAATAGTTTAGCAGGTGTGTCCAGGAGGAAATGAATAGCAACCCATTAAATCCTGCAATAACAGAATAGAAGTGCTAGTAGTCATCAATTTTTGTAGTGGATTTTTGCCCTGTAAAACACATCATGCTGCTTACTGAAAGTAAATAGAGCGGCATGTCTCCAGTAAGTATATGTGTATCTCTCACTAACAGAAGATATACCTGTGCACTGAGAGAGTATTCCCTAAAGAAACAGGAGATTATTTTAGTATAGTTCCTCTTTTCTATTAAGCACAATAATTAATAAAGTACCTAGACTGATATAGCAACTCTCAGCATCTGTTCTCTAACATCTACAGAACAGTAAAACATGCATTACACTAAAGTTAGGTATTATCATCAACACCTGCAGTTCCCTACTTTATAATATAAAAAGCCAGCAACCAGAAAGTAATTAGAAATGCAAATAGAAAACTGTGAGTGATGCTCTGTCGGTAGGTGACTAATACAGCACAAATCATCAATGAGACTGTGTTAGGACAAATTTAGCACAAATGTTGGGGGGGGGGGGCGGAGAAAACAGAGAGTGAGAGAGTGGAGAAAGAGAATTAAAAAGACAAATTGTTAATGTCCTAATATCTCTTTTTTTTTCCACCAAAGTGTCAAGGTTTGCTTTAAACTACTTAATGGCTCCTCCCATAATACTCAAAGCTCATTTTCTTCTTTACAGTGATGCAAATCTATTTTTGCTTAAAAATACTATTTCTTAAATTACTGCTCAAATTGGTTTCTGAAAAAAAATTGAAAAAAATCATGTGGAAATTAGCATGACTTTTTAAAATTTTGTTTTTGTTTTGGAAAAAAAGGCGAGTCCTTAAGCTGTCGGTCTTCTCCTATTTCAGTAAAGTCACTAACTACAGAATCAGCATGAGATAATCTTAAAATTTCCTTTCAGTCTTTGGTTAAAATGTGTAAGATTATTTTAGTTTCAATTAATGACTATATTTGATTATCATTTTAGTAAAAATTCATGTATTGTGACTGTAATAAATCTCATTAGAGATGAGAAATTAAATATATATGTATACATATGTAAAAGACATTAAGATATATGTTTTTAAGCATACAAATCTTCTATGGTGGAAACATATAACTGAAATCAAAGTAGCTGTATCAGATGAGAGATAAAAGCCTTGTTTGGACTCTGAACTTGTTTGACTGGGTGACTACTTGACTGGGTCTTGTCTTGCCTGGGTGCTTGTGCATTATATTTGTTCATATGCTTAGTGTCAAAGGCATGACCAGAGTCAGCAGGAAATTTTTTGATTGTTAGGGAACTTGTTTACTTTGTTTTCTCATCTGTTTGCTTTTTGCATTTTTCTGCAGTATGATCGTTTCTTCTGAGGCAACTGATCACCATAGCATCCATCCATCTCTCATATAATTAGTTGCCTATCTTGTATTACTGACACTTCAGCTGTAGTGAAAAAACAGAATGCATCTGAAAACTAGGATTTGGAATAATTTTTTTTTTCAATGGGATATATATTTGGAAGCAGATGGGGATAATATGATTACAGACAAAATACAGTTTGATAAGGAGGTAGGTAATGCCTAGATCCCTACAAAAGGAATTTCAGGTTCCTTAGTGGAGACATGTTAGACAAAAGCTCTCTCTTCTTTGCTGATAGCCAAAAATTTTGTCTTTTAAAATTTGTTTCTGATTTTTTTAGACTAACCTCCTGAACAGAAAAGGTATACTTTAAAAGCACTGGTGTTCCCTTAGAAAGAAACAGCTCAAAATGTTTAGGAAAAATTGACAGAAATAATGGGATTGTAATGGGAATCAAAACAGGAGCTGGTATGTCAGTTTTGCTAAGTTATGGGATTCTTTTTTTATCGCAGGGTATACTTTTGAGGTATTTCTTTTCTATGTGAGCAATTCACATTTCATAAATAAAGAATCCACTCAAAGGCAGAGTTAAAAGTGTTGATGTTAAATGATGTTACTACAACAAAAGTGCCTCACTCCAAGACCTTGTAAATGATAAGAGGTCTAACTTTTTCACCTCTGCAGTGGTTAATAGAAAAAATCCATCAAATTAAAGTTGTCCAAGGTATCTTTGTTTTGTTTACATCGATCATACAAAGAGCATTATTCTGTGTTTGGATTATTATAATGACTTCATTGTGTGTTGATGTCATATTGAAAGTGTATGCAAATATACCAGGATTTGTTCCATTAGTTTCCTGTATTCAAGTTGTGGTTTTTGTTTTTTTTTTTTTTTTTTTTTTTCCTGTTGTTTGTTTGTTTGTTTGATTGGTTGGTTGGTTGGTTGTTCTTTTTGTTTTTTTTTTTTGAGTGGGATTTGTAACTAGAGTGTCTGAAAGGTTGTTTCTGACTTGTGGCTAGAGACCAACTTGCACCATGTTCTGAACTTTATTGACAGTGTATGTCAATAAACAGAACTATTTTGGAGAGTTGCAGCTGCCAGCTGCCATTGGACTTTACCTGTATTTGCAAACAGTAGATTACATAGTTACCTTCCATGACTACAAATGCCAATATAAAGAGGAAAAGATAAAAATCAAAACTCCATAATCTGAAAAGTCTCTTTTTCAGATGTTAAAAGGAAAAAAATGTGTTAGCCACCAAGAAACTTAAGTATTTCATAGGTACTGTAGAGACAGTGCATATGAACATACTTCAAAGAAGAAAAACACATACAGGTCTAAGATTTCCCATGTATGATTAATACTCAGGTCTGAGTATTATTTAATCATACTGTGAATCTAAAGTACTAAAAATGCTTTTGATTTTCACATTATGTAGGCTTGCAAAGGCATTACACTGTTCAAAACAAGCTTTTTGTGTAAGCTCCTTGATACAACTCTGTTCAGGGTTGAGATGCTGGTTTAAAAGTTACGCAAACTATAGCTTCTTACCCATGACAGAACCCCTGGATATACTTGGATCAAGATTGTGACCCCTCTTGTCTGAAATTTTATAAAAAACTACTTAATATTCTACAATTTCTCTGTTGTATACCATTACACGATAATTTTGAAATGAATACTGAGAAATAGACCCAGGGTTAGTTTCTGAATGGACTTTTCAGCCTGCGATTAGTTCTCTGTGTGAGTTTAATCATGTACCTATGTCTTCACCATTATTGATGAAATCATTGATTGAAGCAATTTGTTGTGTTCACCCAGCTCTATACATTTGCCATAAAAAACCCTGTAATGCTGACAATATAAGTGCCAGCTAAACTAGAGTAGCTGGAAATAGGACTATGTTCAATACTCTGATTTTTTTTTTTTTTCTTGTACAGAGATTTTTTCTGGTTGGTTCTATCAAGAATAACTGGCTAGAAGATTAGCTTTGCAAAGGTATTGAAGGTCTTTGTGATAGTGACCTTTTTATTAACTGGGGAAAAAAAAAAACCTGCTTATTATAACACCTGATATTTTTAATTCCATCTTAAACCTGATGCCACAAAACATTTATCCTAATTTGAATAGTACCTACTGAAAGGACTGAGAATGTTGTTTCTCACCAGGAAGACAGAAATTTACATAATACAAGAGATGTGTTCTAGCTGGGGATGAAGGAAGGAGATGAAATGATGAGAACTACATTATGAATTTTCAATTAATATGCTTTTCTCCCATTTTTAATGAAAAAAATATTTAGGACTGAAGTCTTTTTGGTGCCAGTTTTTGTATTTGTTGTAAAGTTGAAAAGAATGGCAGCACACAAACAGTGTTGTAGAAAGTCATTGCAAGGGTGTAACTTCAATTCAGTGGCTGTCTTCCCTCTTCAGGCAGCCATGGCTTTGTAGTACTGATTTTTCTTTGTACTGCACTGTTGAGATGAAGACCTACAAGACATATGGTTGCTAGGAGCAACTCATTGCAGTACTGTTTGTGGCATAACTAGCAAAGTTAATTCCTATTTCAGAGGAATGTCTTCAAATGTCAAGGACATTTTGATATGATCGTGGGTTTTCAAGTACGTTACAGTATCATAAAATCATGTGGAATTTTCCTTCTAAGCTTTTTATTTTTCCTTCAGCGCTGTACTGGTTTTGGCTGGGATGGAGTTAATTTTCTTCATGGCAGCCTGTATGATGTTGTATTTTGGATTGTGACTGAAACAGTATTGATAACGTCCTGAAGTTTTGGCTATTGCTGAACAGTGCATGCAGTTCTGTGTGGAGATTTTCTTTTTCCACACTCCGCACCCACAGTGAGCAGACTAGGGGGATACAAGAAGTTGGGAGGGGACACAGCTGGGACAGCTGACCCCAACTGATCAAAGGCATACTCCATACCATATGATGTCACGAAATATATGTTAGGCTAATCAGTAAGAAAGAGAATGAACATTTTATTAAACAGCTTTCTTTTTATTCAGGCTGTTGTGTTTTCTTTAAGTCTATAAAGTTTCACACAGTGTTAGCATTCGTTCTGCTCCAAAAAAAAAAAATCTTTTCTCCAACATCTAACCAGGTAGAGGAATGAATATCTTAATGTTTATTTATAACAATGTACTAGGCCTGGCTAGGATAGAATTAATTTTCTTCATAACAGCTGATATGGTGCCGTGTTTTAGATTTTTGACCAAACCAGTACTGATAACACATTAATGTTCTAGCTTTTGCCGACAGTGTTTGCATCAAGGCCTTCTCTGTTTCTCACTCTGCCCCACCAGTGAAGAGATTGGGGGGTATGCAATAGACCGGGAGGGGACACAAGTGGGCAGATGACCCAAAGAGATATTCCATAACATAATGTCATGGTCAGCAATAAAAGGGAAAAGAGGGGCTTTAGGGGAATTAGCCATCTTTTGCTCAGGCAGTGGCTGGACATCAGTCTACCCAGGGGATGTGGTTAGTGATTGCTTTTGCATCACTTGTTTTGTTTTGTTTTCTTCTCTCTTCTTCCACTTATCCTTCACTTATTAAACAATTTTGTTTGTATGCTTGCTTGTTTGTTTGTTTGTTTTATCTTGACTTGCTTTTATTCTTCCTTTCCTCTTCCCTGTCCCACTTGGGATGGAGGGAGACGTGAGTAAGTGGCTGTGTCATGCTTAGATGCCCACGGGGGTTTACCCACAATAAACAGTGATTCTTAAAAATCTAAACACTATATGGGAGAGTTTTGACTTAAACATGAAACTGAAATTTATGAAAATGAGTGACTAAGTGTTCCCATACAGGTTTTTTTTTTGGGAAAAAAAAAAGCAAAAGTGAATAATTTCTTTAATTCTACAGCTGATTAGAGTATCACAGATGGGAGTAATTTACCCATTTTTATAACTACACAGAAAAGTATATTTACAGGAAGGTAAAAAGCAATTCAAAATAGAGAAAGAAACAGCCCAGAGGAAATAGTTTGGCTGTCCCCCACTGTAGGAAGGATGATTAATGAGTATTCAGGTCTACTTCTGAAAACTGCTTGTTAAGCTGCAGGTCTACAAAGTGTACATCATTTTTTATCCCTTCTTTCTTTCAATTTGAGAATTCCAGATTCATTAATGTCTTGAAATATTCAGCAAACATAGAGTTGGTGTCCACTATCATTCTGCTTTTCTGGATTACTCATCTATGTCATTCATCTTTCTTTCTTCCTCTGACATCATCATTTTTGCTGTACATACTAGAAATCCATGGAAGAAACTAAAGTACCCTCAGATTTACAACAGAACTGGTGACTACCAGGAAATACAGTACTAGTTGGCAGAATGATAAATAGGCAATGCTTTTAGGAAAACTGTTTACTTTAGGTTAATGTATTTAGGGAAACCCATTTAGGTTAATGTTTTTAGGACAACGCATTTCATTTGATCTTTAATAATGTCAAATTGTCATTGCTGACAATGCGGATGGTAAGAAAAACTTGTGGGAGTGTGAAGTTCAGTTGGACATTAGAAGCATCCCAGCTTAGGCTGATAGAGCTGATTTCCAGGCTCACAGCAGGCACAAATGCTTGAGTAAATGTTTATAGACACAGTCTACAAATGTTAAATGGATTTGCAAGCCAATATATACAGATCTATTCAGGTCACAGATGGCTACTTTTTGCTCAGACTGGGAGACCAACACTTGGGCTAGAGATGCAAGAGTGTTAAAGAACAGCTGTTTCAAATCCTTCTTAACTAAGACAGCATGTTGACTGAAAAAGTAAATGGAGCTGTGGAGGACTGAAAGGCTCTGGACCAAAGTCCCTCAAGGATCTGAAGAAACACAGCAATGGCCAAGGATATCAGTATAGTTTTTCTCTGGTTCCCACGTTGTCTCTTCAGCACTTTCCTGCCCTTTTGTCACCTGGAATAAGGAGTTTCTTCCAGGAAGAACGAGACACAACAGCAGTGTAAGGTTCAGAGACTTACCAGAGATGGGATTTGTTCTGTGACCAAGTGAAAAGCTAGATTCTTCCCACATGTAAAGCACTTTTCACAACTGAATTTACCAGTACTTTTCTGTGTCATTATTATCTTTTCCTCTCAGAAAGTTTTTGTTATATTTTCTACCCCATATTCCCACAGGCTGTGGCCCAACTTTGGTTTCAAGGCTTAGTTCTGCCCTATTTCTTGGCCCCATATATACAAGATAACTTTCCCGATTTTTTGGTTGGTTTTGTTTCTTCTTGCTATGTTTTTGAGTATTAGTCCTGTAAATCTGAGTGCAACTGTAATTTCAACTAAATAGTATTCGTGCAGTTTAAATTCTGTGTTTAGACACTTCAGTTAGATGGGGGTTTTAAGTCTGCTTATTATCTTCCTCTGCTTTTGCCTGTGTGATATGTTCTGCTGTTCCGTTTTGAAGAAATAGTTTCCACTGGTGGGCTTTCAAAGCACTTTTGTGTCTGAGTCCATTTGGTGACAACCAGACTGAGGAGAAACAGAATACATAATTCATCACAATTCCAGAATATTTCCCTTCAAAGACAGGATGATCCAAACAAATATGTTTTGAAAAAGTTTTAACCACCACCCCCCCCAAAGCCACAGCAAAAATAAACCCTACCCAGTCACCCTCTTTCTTTATTGTTGCTAGATTAATAATTTGCATTAAATCACAGTTTTATCTTTTCTTTGGTTTAATTATGAAAGCTGTGCACTTGGGATGTTGCATGTGTTGCCCAACTCTGTAAGTGAAGACAAGGGCAAAGTGGATGAATTTTTTCTCTTCAGATTTTGTAAATTATGTTAAGTGGTTTTCCACATTCTCCACTGCTTGATCTCCTGGCATGTATTCAGACTTCCCCTTCTGACAAGATAACAATTCAAGTATTCAGAGATGTATACCTTCTACCCGCCAAACACCGCATTGCTGTCCTAGAGCTTGGACTAAATGGCAGAGGTGGTTTTGCTGATACATTTACATTGCTTAAACCTCAAAGAGCATTTTGCTTTGAAACACGAATCTGTGCTATGTACCCTCTGAACTGTGTCCTAGATAATTTTATTGATGAATAACTGCTACCAGTGGAGAGGACAAAGGTGAGGTTATTGCAATTGTTCTGAGAAAAAGGGTCCATGTGAGAACGCAAACAAAAGCACAAAAATTGGAAATTTGGTCTTCAAATATTTTATCAGAAAATGTGATGAAAAAACTTGCTACAAGATACCAGACTGGATTTGATAAAATACTGCTTTCTCCCTGTGACACAGTCACAATGTCTTTAGATACAATTCCTTATTATTCAACAAAACCCAGTAGTTACAGCATTTATCTTGCCTTAGTATTTAAGTGCATTGAACAGAGAGGGAACACATACAATTTTTAGTAAATGACTACTTGGTTTTTGGGACATCTATTTATCTCTTCCATCTTCCTTACTCTCTCTGTTTGACCACAGTTGTTGTTGCTATCCTTCTAATTGCAATGCAGTGATTTTCTGTAGCCTGCTTACTTGTACACATACCTTGTTTTGAAACTACAAAGCCATTAATATCACATGCTTGTAAGAACTGAAGGCTCTGTCTGCAAAATGGAGCATGCGTGAATAAAGGTTATGTTAAAAAAATGTAAGTTGTTAAGAGAAAGTAAGATAAACCTGAAAAGAAGAGAATTTTTAGCTCTTGTGTAAAAAAAAGTCTTATTCTGAAGTGGAAATTAATTGGTTTTAGAGGTCTTATATTAATGACAAAACTCAGGTGGGTAAGTGATACAGCAAAGAATCATAGAATCATAGAATCATACAGATTGGAAAAGACCTCTAAGATCATCGTGTCCAACTGTCAACCCAACACACCATGTCTACTAAACCATGTCCCTAAGGGCCTCACTACACGTCTTTTAAATACTTCCAGGGATGGTGACTCCACCACTTCCCTGGGCAGCCTGTTCCAAGGCCTGACCACTCTTTCAGTAAAGAAATTTCTCCTAATGTCCAAACTAAACCTCCCTTGGCGCAACTTGAGGCCATTTCCTCTCATCCTATCACTAGTTACTTGGCAGAAGAGATCAACACCCACCTCACTACAACCTCCTTTCAGGTAGTTGTAGAGTGTGATGAGGTCTCCCCTCAGCCTCCTCTTCTCCAGGCTAAACAACCCCAGTTCCCTCAGCCGCTCCTCATAAGACTTGTGCTCCAGGCCCTTCACCAGCTTCGTTGCCCTTCTGGACACGCTCCAGCACCTCCATGTCCTTCTTGTCGTGAGGGGCCCAAAACTGAACACAGGATTCAAGGTGCGGCCTCACCAGTGCCGAGTACAGGGGCACGATCACCTCCCTAGTCCTGCTGGCCACACTATTCCTTATACAGGCCAGGATGCCATTGGCCTTCTTGGCCACCTGGGCACACTGCCGGCTCATGTTCAGCCAGCTGTCAATCAGCACGCCCAGGTCCTTTTCCTCTGGGCAGCTTTCCAGCCACTCTTCCCTAAGCCTGTAGCGTTGCCTGGGGTTGTTGTGGCCGAAGTGCAGGACCCGGCACTTGGCCTTGTTGAACCTCATACAATTGGCCTCGGCCCATTGATCCAGCCTGTCCAGGTCCCTCTGCAGAGCCTTCCTACCCTCGAGCAGATCAACAAGAAGTGTCACATAAAAGAATATTACAAAAACAGACCAGCTTAGAGTATTTGCAGATTTCTAAAGACTACAGGATTAACTGTTATGGCAGCGTGCTACTGGGGTATTTGAGCTCTAGAGTGGTACCAGTGGTGATTACCAACATGAGAGATGATCTCCTTTGGGCCTACTTATGTGTATATGGTGACAGTTTTCTTTCACTTCTCCGTTGTGCATTAAATGCTGAGAGTCTTAAAATGTGTGCTTGAAATTCTTAAAATTTTACCTCATGAAAAATTATAAGAGTTGACATGAGTTTGGTTTAGGGCATTCATATGGGAGCCTGGAAGCTTAGTAAACAAAATAAGAATAGACCAGTAGATTTTTGCCTATATTGTTTTGATAATCTCTTTATAAACTTGTTCCTTCTTTGACATCCAGAGGCAGTAATTCTTGTCTCTTGTTCTTTTGTCTCTATAGATTTTAGGCTGTCTGGTAGGCACTGTCTTTTACGTAATTTCTTTCACATATACTTTGGAACAAATAGTCTGTGTTCCCATGAATACATTTTATCAGTATCTGTTCTTAAATATCTCTTATGCCATATAGAGAAGGGACAGGGGCAGATCATTAACCTTCATCCACCTTGTCTATTAAGCAGAATATACCTGAGAAAGGGATACAGGGCACCCAGGTGTTGGCTACATACCACCACTTGCACAAAACTGACAACGAAGAGAAAACCAACAATATCTAACATCCCAGTCATTTTAAGACTTTGATTTGTTGTGCTTGTCAGGATGATGATGGTTTTCTGGTATAGGGCATAAGAAACCATGGAAATATAACAGCCACAGAGAGCCTCTGGATAACATAGTTACCACCCAGCTCATGAATGCCAAGCCCCTGCATCCTTTTGGCTTTTCTTTTTACTGCCCAGTTGTGTCCCTTAGTACTGCTGAGAGACATGGATTTGTGCTGTTGTTTTATCGATTCCTTCATGGAAATTGGAAAGTTGCCATGATAGTTTTTGTTCCTGTCCTTTATGTTTCTTTATTCCTCGACTGGGACACCAATAGCTACTAAGCTGTTTTCATTTGCTGTCTGTATGTCCCCCACCCAAACAGCTTGGTTTGTTTCTTTCCACAAGTCTTGGTATAGACTATAATTCAGTGTAGTTCTGGGAATATTTCTGAGAAGGACTTGCTACTTCATGTGGAATGGCAAGCTCTGGTCCCAAATCAAGTGGTCCTCCCATTTCTAAGTGCTTGGTTCACTCCTGCTGTCTCAGGCCTTTATTTCTGTTTGTGTCTGTCATCTGGAAAGACCTTCAGTCTTTTTAAATATTGCTTTCTTAAAGATCTGGTATATTATAACTTAAACTTTTGCAAAGTCACTTTTACTAACATAGAAAATTATTACAGCTTACAAGACAACTTGTAAAGAACACCGATGGAAAGATATTTTGCTGTCTCTTGCTGTCTTGTCAGGTATCTATTTCTCAGCTACAAAATTGTAGCAATTGTACATTGGCCTTGTCCTGATGGCTGATGAAGTCAGATCATCTCAGTTTCATTTGCTTCCACTGACGGAGGCACTGGACTTGAGCACTCTTTCTGTCTTACAGTGTTATAGCACTGAATCAACACCCTATGTTTTGAACACTAACTTCTCAAGGAACAGGGTTTCAAATGGACATAAAAAGATGAACAGACAAACAAAACGTTGACTTTATTCTGTTCAAACTGAACAGTTTCTGAACTGCTGTGCTTGGAGAACACATGGTTTCGGTCTGGAAGCACAGAGCCAGCTTTTCAGTCTTCAAATGTCAGAGACAGTCCATTGTGAACATCTACTTAACTTCCAGCAGCCAAAATATTTTCCTTAATATGGAAATTCCCTCAATATGGAAAATTACCCCAATATGGAAAACAGGCCTTTCTTGTCTCTCTTCTTCTATATTTTTCAGCTCCTATTTCACACTCTTTCAGATCTTTCAGATCCGTTGTTTGTGATATATTTAACTGTCATGTTCAGTTATGAACTAACACCATAACACCACTTGTGGCAGATAAATTCCTCCCACACGGGGAATACTACCTGGACATAAATACAGATTTCCTTCTGAAGAAAACTAATTTTAAAACCATAACAAACCTGAGTAGGGTTCTTTTTTTAGAATTGTTACCATTCCTCTTTTTTTCCCAGAAGTCTTCTGAATTGTAACTCTCTCTCTCTCCTGCTTGTTTTTAGTGCTTGCTGAACTTTACATCCTGCAAATGTAGGATGAATTAGTCTAGTATAATGCATGTAGCATGTTTACTTACATTGCTGCTTTGCTATAGTCTTTATAGGCTTTTATTTCATTGTACAAATGCTTATTTAGCAGGCCGTGGTACTGGCTTTCCTTCCCACATATTTGTGACTCAATAAATTAAAGCACAATAGAGTTTTATCACCAAATCTTTTGGTTTTCTTCTTCTTCCTGGAGATATGAGACCCTGACTCAATAATTTCTACCTCTTTTACTTGCTCACTGCCAAGCAAATCTTTGAAACTGTATAGGTGCATCTTACAAAGCTCTAAAGCTCACTTTAATAAAAATAAAAGCTGAGATATTCAGATACTCACCACTCTGTATCATTAAAAAGAACAACAGATTGGTCACTCTGCTGACAAGTTTTGTGGGTGTTTCAGGAGGCAGGGGGGATGTTCTCAAATTGCAAGAACTAAATGTATCTCTGAAAAATGGACAATATCTTAACTTTCAAAAGGTTCTTCATTTTACATTTCACCACATAATGGAATCCTGTACAAAATTCTACTAAAGCACCATTAATTGGGCTCCAAAGGAATATATAAAAATGCCAGATGTCAAAGTAAAAATATTAGCAAAGCTGTTAAATTCATGAACAGAGGTAGGAATAGCTTTTAGCATAAAATATTTTGTGTTTAACTTACTGACAGGAAGAGCAGAAATTGAAGGTTTATTTTTGTTAAAGATCTGCCTTGAAGAACTGATTCTGCTAGTGAAGGCTAGGAATCTTTCCATAAGTCCCAAGAGCAAATAGCTATTTAATTCTTGCTGAGTTTTAAAATTATTTTTGCTATATGTTTCTAAAAAATGCTGCTGCTAACAATGAAGTGAAATTAAAACACCTGCATGTAACGTAAAATTCAGGCAAAGTCAAATCCTAGTTTGAGATAAACATGTTGAATTCCAAAAAAGCATTGAAATTATGCCTTTTTACACAAAATTCATGTTTAATATATAATATCTGCATACTTTTTTGTTTTTAAGGATCTGCAAATACTTTGCCATTACCAGTTATCCTACCACAATTTCTTAATCAGACAGGACCTTAATACGCTCCATGGCAGAACTTCAGTATGCTCTTGTCCATTTGACTTTCTATAAAATTTACCTGTCTGACTTGCAGAGGAATACAAATCTAGTGCTGCTGCCATTCACATAAACGATGTCCCACAGCAGAATAAGAAAAGTAGGAATGTGACTCAGAATTCTGCCTACTTCAGAAAAACCTTGCTGTTTCAAGGTGATTGCTGAGTTACAGTGGTCCCCTTGTAGCCATAGCCAGGAGCCCGTGTGAATTCACGCCACCCGTAGACCTGTGTCTGTCAAAAAGTATACCTACATAAGTAATCTTTGTGGAATCTAAATCTGAGGTGTGCCTTTGCAGCTTAGAACAAACATAAGAAGACTAAAAACTCAGCATCTTTCATAAAACTTTATGTGACCACAGATTTGAATTAATAAAAACATACCTAGATGATAGTAATCTGTGTTTGACCTAAACCAAATACAATGTAAGGACTTGAAATGCAAATTCTGTCTGTGAATGCTCAGAGCATTAAAACAGAATCGCTCATTCATGAGATTGTGTGGAGACTCCACAACGTCTCTGGGCAACCTGTGCCAGTGCTCAGTCACTCTCACAGTGAAAAAATGCTTCCTGATGTTCGGAGGGAACCTTCCTGGGTTTTGTGTCCATTGCCTCTTGCCCTGTTGATGGACACCAGTGGAAAAGACAATGGCTCTGTCTTCTTTACTCCCATTAATGAGATATGTACATACACATAAGATCCCCCTCAAGCCTTCTCTTCTGCAGGCTGAACAGTCCCAAATCTCTCAGCCTTTTCTGATATGAGAGATGCTCCAGTCCCATCACCATCTTCATGGCCATGCACTGGAGTAGAGGGAAGGATCGTCTCCCTCGACCTGCTGGCAACACCCCTCCTAATGCAGCCCAGGATACTGTTAGCCTTCTTTGCTGCAAGGGCCCATTCCTGTATCATGTTCAACTTGGTGTCTGCCAGGACCCCCAGTCCTCTTCTGCAAAGCTGCTTTCCAGCTGGTGTGCCCCAGCCTGATCTAGTGCCTGGAGTTATTCCTCCCTAAGTGCAGGATTTTGCATTTTCCTTTGTTAAACATCAAGAGGTTCCTGCCAGCCCATTTCTCCAGACTGTTGAGGTCCCTCTGAATGACAGCACACCCATCTGATCTATTAACCATTCCTCCCAATTTGTATCATCAGTGAACTTGCTGAGGTTACACTCTGACCCATCTTCATGGAAAGGTTAGGCAGTATTGGCCCTAGTATCCTCCCCTGAGATACACCATTAATAACTAGCCTCCAGCTGGACTTTGTGCCATTGATCGTTTTGAGCCCAACAGTTCATCCAGTTTCCAAGCCAACTCTGTGTCCAGTTATCTATCCCATACTTCATCAACTTGTAACAAAGCTGAAGTAAAGAAGAATACTAAGAACATTTTTTTATAGCAATGGACCATCTTTAAGATTCTTTCTTTCTGAAATTTATTTTATCAAGAGATCAGAAACTGGTATAAGGATTAACATGTTTTATATAAATATTAACATATTCTGAGGCATTCTGAGGGTTCATGGTTCTTAGCTAGAACTGTTCAGTGTAATGAACAATTTTTAAAGCCATGTGTCTGACCCTTGACATTTGTCTGTTTTGCAGAATGTATAATGTATTTCCAGTGCAACCACCAGACCCCAAGTAAAGTGTTCTCTGGCAAACACTGCAGTTTGCTAAGCCTGTTATATTGCATTAACTTATATGATTAGCCTTTAAAAGTTCTAACAATGGAGCTTTGAATATGAGCTTTACATTGACAGGCACTTTATGGAAGTTCTGTATATAATTTAACAGGGACTACATTGTCTAATGCACTTAAGTCCTTTGTATGTTATGAGGAATGCAGCATTAATGTATTTAGATAGAAATGCAAATTCTCCTCATTTCATGGGGGCTATTATTATTTAATTATTTTGCAAGAATAAAGTGATAGAATTTTTCAATGTGGTGTTATTTAGTCTGTTGCACTGAGGGTGGACAAGTGTTGTATTGTAAAATTTAGATGTACAATTATTTTTCTCTCAAGTATTTACTGGATTGAGACTGATTTGCCCATATTAATTTTCTCCTGCTGAAACACTTCTTTCTGAACAAAGCAATTTGACCTTGTCTGTTTAGAAGAACATAATGTTCAGTTTAAAATCTTTTAGAGCTTGTTGGCTCTGAAATTAAATTATATATTGGACATGAGAGTGTTGTTCTCACACATATTATGGAGAAAAATTTGAGAACATCAGAGATGTTTTTTATTTAAACTATGAATTTACAAATGCATTTCTGTCATTGTTATGGTGATCAGTAATGCTACCACCTGGAGCTGTACTTCATGTCTCATTTCTCATTTTTCTCAGAAAGCCAGATCTAAACTTACATGAAGAAATTACTTAGGGGTATATATTTTGAAAAAAATATCTAGCCCTCATAGGTTGTTAATAAAGAATGAAAATACTGAAAAGCATGAACTGGGAAGCTCCAGTGGGAAGGTAATTTTGAAAAACAGAAAAAGTAGCATGGATCTTTAACATACTGATAAATTTAAATCCAGATGTATGGGTCATTTGATTCAAATTTTTATGTGCTTGAAACTGACAATATTGATTATTTTTTAAAAACATTTTTGAAATTCTATTTCTATTGTGCTATTCTTTCACTGAACAAGCTGCCTATTTGTTCAGGTTAAGAAAAAAAGAGGAGGGGGAGCTTATATAACTATGTCCTCATGTCTGATGAAAATGTTTAGAATAGCTTTGTGGAAATAGGGCTTAGATTTCCTCGATTTCTTTCATGTTGAAACTAGATTATATGGCAATATTTTTCAAAAGGTTCTGTGGTAGAGCAGTGTAGCAAATAGCTGTTTACCTATTGTACTCTCTTGTCAGTCTGTATTATCAGCAAGTATGACAGATTCCCTCAGTTTGTGTCTACAAAACTGGATCTAGATTGTTTTATTGTTGTAAATTCGTTTTGCCAGTTGATCTGGCCAAATTCAAAGTTGTATGGCAAAAGTTAGGTTCTCTGTTTTGTTGCATATACTGAAAATGTCCATTTTCTGCCTGGCATTGACAACCTTAAATCTGGATGGAAGAGTGATAGGAAATAATTTACAAAAGCAGGAGCCAGCTGTTAATTCCAGCTGTTAATCCTGAAAAAAGAAAGTATCTGTGCTTCACTGTTTTTTTTTCTAAAATTTTGACCTTCAGTATTGTGTGAAGACGTGGCCTAGCACTTCAGGAAATAGATGGAAAGTTTCCCACTACCATGAGTATTGGATCGACCACTTAATCAGAAGGCAGCAAGTATTCAGGGATGTCTGGAGTCATGATATTCTGGGATATATCCATTTGCTGCTTTGTTTTATTGCAGAAATTAATCAGTGCTCATTTAATGCTTGCTCCAGACTCTACCAAAGTTAATATAACAATGAGCCTGGAGAATCAAATTAATCATAGAACCACACGTGGTGACTCTGAATCTACCTTAGATTGGGGTCCAGTCTTTAGTGCTTAGAAATATCAGATGACTGTTTGGAGTGAAGCAGTAATTTCGGGTTTCAAGTGGCCAAGCACAAAGAGCAGCTAAGTAATTACTAACTTTTCTTTTGAAGTGATTCACAAAAATGAATACTTAACCTTTAAAAAGACAGTGTCTTCAGGCCCGAGAAAGAATCCTGTTAAGTGATATTTCCTCTGTTTGCTGTATTTCCCCCCATCATTTTCTAAAAGATTTCTTGTAATTTTGTGAGGCTAAACCTAGGTCTAGTGGACCAGTAATTGTCTCGTACAGAGAAAGTCAGTTTCATTTTCAGTGCAATTAGTGAATGTCACCAAGAGTGTGTGTAGTTTTCTCCTAATGCAAGAGAGAGAAAGCTACACATTTGATCAGTTTTAGCCTTCCGTTGCCTCTGGCTCTGTGGAGCTGAGGGGAGTAATGGACCATGAAAGGTAGGAGGTGACACACCAGAAAATTACAAGACTTACATTATTTCCTGTGTCCTGCCTCCTGGCAAATGCCTATCAGGATAAGTAAATATGTGCAGCTCCAGCTAGCCTGTAAAATATTCAGTTGGCAGGTTTAAAGTCTCTAAATCAACATAGCCTGTCTTTACTATCTTGAAGGTAAGAAAAAGCTCCCATTTAAAACAAGATCAGCAGCCAGAACTGAAGGTTATGGTAACCATGCTGTTCCAAGATTTCAAATTTCAGCGTGATGTTCACTGACATCTGCCCACCTGGTTCAAGATGTATGAGCATTTACCTGATGAACACACACACACACACACACACACAAATAAAAAAGTATATGTAAAATACATGCCAAAAGTTGAGTTCTTGGATGACTAGAAGTTAGAAATCTCTCTTTAATGTGAGTGCAGGTAGACTGACAGTTCTGTGGAAAGAAATTCTCTCCTTACCAATTAAAGCATAAAAGGTGATGATACAGGCTTTCATTATGTTGTTTTTGTCATGGCACTTCAAATAAACTCAGGAAAGCTTGTTTGGGAGGAAATGTTCATTAGTATAGTATAGATTTGCACTGAATCTGTGTGATTAAGACTAATAATCTAGCTATTATTAAACATAAAACTCTAAAACTGCCTCTGCTATGGAAGTTATATTTCTATAAATATCTCTCTAAAATCAGTTCCCTATTCTTGAAGACAAGTGTCTATAATAAACAGAATTATTTTTCTCCAGAAAGTTGCTTTATAATTTTCCCTAAACTCATAGGCTACATGAGCATTTTATACAGGTTTGAGTATTTGCACTTTCACATTTATTCTGTCCTTTTCACTCTTTGCACATTGTAGGCACGTGCTTTATAACACATTTGCCTTTATCTCCTTCTGATACTGTGCTTATCCATCTTAGAAACATTAATATTTCTTGAGAAAAAAGTAAATAAGGGGAAAATCAAGAAAGCCTAAAAAATTCCAGTGTCAATATGGTGCAACTTTAGTCTGTACCGTCTTTGTGGAAGTTCTTCTTGCGCTGTTCTTACACACCTCCCAGTCTTGACAGCTGGAGATAGATAGGATTTCATTGCAATGTGTGTGTGAAAGGAGATAGTAAAAAGATGGACTAGAGACGCATGTGCTGTGTCTGCTTGATTCAACAAAGAGTATAACTCAGATGACTAAACCCAGGTCTCAAGGCAGGGATGCCATGAGTGAAAAGGAAGGGAAGATAGGAAGCTTTTTATTTACTATAATTCAAAAGTTAATTTAATTTCACATTAAATAAAATTTATTTTATGTGTGTGTGTGTGTGGGATATTGTTAATCTTTGGGGATCTTGCTGTACAGAGAAGGTGTAACCAATGACCCCATCTATCTCTGGCCAACTCATTATCCCATCACACAACAGTTGACCTCAATGTTACCATAGGATAAGTCTGAATCCTGACACAGGGATGCTGCCACAAATAATCATGTTTGCAGGAGCAGGATGCAGCATAGAATAATTAAAGAAAAGCAAAACTTACTCCTACAACCTTTTCTAAAAACTGAAAAAAATGTTCAATATCAATGTCCCTTTTCTTCATTCTCTAAAAGGGAAAACTTGTAGAGAGAGGCCCAGTCCCAAGAATATGAACTTGTGATAGCAGAGACAGATAGAAGTTTTTTTTTCTTTTAGACAGATAGCTTAGCAAAAGGAAAATGGAATATTATTTACTCTCAAAGAAGTCACGTGAAGGAGAAATGACAGTTTTTACTCTACTTAAGGGCCTTTTGGCTAGATTCACTCAACTGTATTGGTCAGTGTCAAATCAAGACCAGAAACTCAATCGAGTGGCCGCATTAAGCTCAAATTTAAAGGTTCCCCCTGTGACATTGTTATGGTTTAATCCCAGTTGACAATCAAGTATCACACAGCCGCTTGCTCACTCTCCCAACCCTGATGGGATGGGGGACAGAATTGGAAGGGCAGAAGTAAGAAAACTTGTGGGTTGAGATAAGAACAGTTCAATAATTGAAATAAAATAATAATAAAATAATAATAATAAATAATAATAACAGTAACAATAATAATAATAAATTGTAATTAAAAAGAAAGCAATGAGAGAGAGAGAAAGGAACAAAACGCAGGAAAAAAACAAGTGATGCAACCACTCACGACCCGCCGACTGATGCCCAACCAGTCCCGAACCAGCGATCGCCACCCCCCGGCCAACTCCCCCCAGTTTATATACTGAGCATGGTGTCATATGGTATGGAATATCCCTTTGGCCAGTTTGGATCAGCTGTCTTGGCTGTGCCCCCTCCCAGCTTCTTGTGCACCGCACTTGGCAGCGCATGGGAAGCTGAAAAGTCACTACTTAGCAACAATTAAAACATCAGTGTGTTACCAACATTATTCTCATACTAAATCCAAAACACAGCACTATACCAGCTACTAAGAAGAAAGTTTCCCAGCTGAAACCAGGACAGACATTCAGTGCCTTGATACTCAAGCCAGATCCTTGAATCCCTGTGGTGTATCTCCTGGTCTGGTTGCACCCATGGAAGAGGGGGCAAGCAGAAAGTTGCACAAGGGCACTTTACAGTGCACAGGGCAAAGATGTCTCAGCTAGCACAGTGAAAGGGCGTGCCAGCTGGATCCACAAGCTCCATATGGCTTGTCCTGTTCTTGTTCCCGAGACCCGCATTGATCTCCCCATCTGCAAGTTCCCAGTACTCCCCTCCCTCATCAGGTGTTTCTGAAACATTTCCCTCATGATTGTAGAAAAGAACTTGAGAAATTTCCTGAGACAATAATTAGTGATATTACATGGTAATGCTGTCAGTCAGGAGTGATGAAAACTTTCAGCCTAGGAAATTGGCCTCCAATCCTGAGATGTTCCTCAAGGTTCTGCTCTGTTCTTACTGCAGACTGGAAAAATCTTTGTGTGAAGGTATTAGATTTTCTTAGGATAACAGTTTTAAGATTTCAAAGTTTGAAACGTAACAGTTTCTTCAAATGTGAAGTCTGTTGATCTAAGTTAATGCTTTGTTGTGTCTTGTTGAGCATGTCATATATGTGTGACAAACATAAAGATGTGTGAATGTAATGATCCTGATCTTTGTTTTAGTCAGGATCAAAGTGTTCTGTATACTCTATTGATCTCGAAACTTGTCCTGGACAATTTTAAAATATGGAAAATAGGGAAGGGTAAAGTCTAGGACCACAGTAACTCCTAGCTTAGAAGTCTAAAAAGTGCAAACAAAATGGTGCAAAGTAGTATTCAAAATGGCTCATTGTTTAAAGCAATGAGGTCCTCCAGGTTGTTAGGTGTGATGCCTACTTCTCATGTTAATCACTATGGGGAAATAAGCCCTAAGACAACAGAAATATGCTTCATCATGCATGAAAGATATAAGAGCCTTGCATAAGGCAGGCAACATGCAATGGGTACGTCAAATTGATTCTTTACACACCCTGAAATTTCTTAAAGTGCTGAAATTCTGTGACAGGAATGTTAAGGATGCTAAGAAACCCAGATACTCTGGTGGTGAGGACTATCGGAATAGTTGGAATATTTAGATTATAATGTTTTTCGGAAAAGCAACACTATTGCACACTAATGTCTTCCCCATAGCTGAACTGATGATGCTAGTGTTCAGGAAAACCTTTCTATTTGTTCTCCAAATACTGTGTTCTAAATCAAAAATGGTTTGCATGCTGAAGGACTTTTAAGAACACAAATATTAAGGTAGTTTTGTAATTTTGGTCTGCGTCGGATATGCAAGGGGACACATGGTGCGAACAATAAATTGATGATGACATGCAACTGAAATTGTTCAGCATTTTGGATCAGTTATATGTTTCTGGGGGGACTACCACATTGGTTAGCAGGACCTTTTTCCAGGAGAGGGAGTAGCTGCTACCTGCTCAATAAAATATGCTTCTATTGTTGTTTGCAATTCTGCCGATGCCAATAATCTGTTGCTATTCTAACTTCTTAGAAAAAGCAATAAATTTACTCATCTGAATTCAACAGATATTTAGATTGTCACAGGTTAGGATTTCATTATCCGCAGGGAACAGCTGATATATTGCTTTTATTAAGACATTAAGGAAACATTTTTTGTCTCTCCTGATAGTTATATCATATTTTAACATATTCTTAGCAGAAAAAGACTTCTGAGACTCAAATCTTGTAACTCCATCAGAAAATTAATGCCAGCCTTGTAGGGTTGTTTCTTATCTCAAATAATCAAGTTTTGTGAGATTGTAGTGGTTCTTTTGTTGTTGTTGTTTTTTTTTTTTTTTTGGTGAATGAATCCCTTTTTGTAGCCAATACTTAATATGGGATTTTTAAGCTGGGATTTGAAGGGGTACAGTGAATTGTTGAATTCCCTGAATAAGCTTGATTTTAGCCACTTTTAACTTTCCTAACTTTCACCATTTGTTTGGTAACTTTCTGGATTTGATTTATATATAGAGAGATGCTATATAGAATTCATGTAGAAAGATACATAAATCCTTTGTAACCAGTGCAGGTCCATACAGAATGCACTGGACCTGTTAAATCTTGACGTGGAAAAGACATGAACAAATACAGTAAAGTCTTGGTCTGAAAAGGTATAGAGTCTTGTAGGAAAAATGCAAATAAAGCTATTGTCATGTTCTACACAGCCATCTTCAACTGTAAACCTGTAACCTGTAAGAACTTTAAAACCTGAAAGCTTTACTAAAAGAAATACCAAATACCCTATTATAACCTTTGGCAGATTCTTGTTTCTTCCAGTTCACCAAAACCACCTTTCCTTCCTAGTGCCAAATTGCCAGCACTGATAATCTTTCCCTCAATGCTACTATGCAAAAAGAGAAACATTCATGCATGGTTGAGAAGAGTGGATATTAGCTATCTAAACTACCTCTGCATAAATAATATTAAGAAAGCCTGGGGGTAAGGAAACAAAAGAACTATTATAATAAGCCTGATAGTACTTCATGTGGTACAGAGTCCAGCTCATATTCTACCAAAGTAAAATATAAAACTATGATGTGTTACTAGGATGACCTATTTTCAGGGTGGTCCCTTTCATTTGCTGATCAAATATAAAAAAAGTTTAGAAATAGAAAGTTCCTCCCCCCTTTGGAAAATGACGCTTAAAAATACTTGACATAAATGTGAAATTTACGTTGCTGTAAAAATATACAAATACCAAATAATTTGAAATGAATATGTAATTAGTAAATTACATTGATAGGCAATGCAATCAACAAAACTCATAGGATGTATGTTGCGACATCATTGATTTTCCACAGAGCCTGCTCTGATTCATTTGCATGCTAGTTATCTCGTCAGCAAGCTTTTATTTACAGGTCCATCACAGCAATGCCTTAAATTATTAAAGAATACAGCTAAAAGTATCCTTTTTTTTTCCTTTCCCTTCTGTTGAAAAACAACAAGTTAGTTAGCTTTTAGTCGTAGATGTATTTGAAGTGTTTTAAGATACCTATTGCATATTAATTAATATTTATTAACTGGGTGGGTTCTTATCTTCAGATTCCTTCACTTTTCCCTTTCTAATTTTGAAATCAGACTCTTGCTCAAGTTAACAGAAATCTGTTCAGTAGCTTTTGGTGGTTTTTTGGAAAGAGTTCATATCTTTTCTACAGTTCGGTATAATTTTAATACAGATATATTTACAGTTACATTTGAAGCAAGTACATTTTCCATTCCTAAATACGCTGACATTGAGATAAGGTTGCTCTGTTCACTACAGTTACAGGGAGTACAAAAGGCACCTGAAAGTCATATTCTGAAAGAGAGATAACTTATGCTGTGTGTTAGTCATTAGGCTGACAATGCTAGCTGAGTAGAGAAAAAAACTATTCAAGAGAAAATTTTACACTGGTGAAAAAAAATCACTTTCCTGAAGGTTTAGTAAAGACCAGATATTATGATAGAAGAACTTCACATGAAGAAAGGTCAAGAAATAGAGCAGAAATTGTCAGTGCTGTTACAAGAAAGCAAATGAGGGCCCAGAGTTAAATTCTTAGGTGCCTACCTGTGAATTTTCAACACCCACCTGATTTTCCAAAGTTCTGTGAACCTAGACTCTTCTTCCAGTTGTGTAAGTTATGGTGGTGTGTCAGTTAACATATCTAATTTTATCATGGAGCTGTTAACAGAACATGTTACTAGAGGCATCTAGTGTTGGCCCAGTTTTACTAATAGCATAAACCAGAATATGTCCTAATGCAGATGTTTTTAATTGACAATACAGACCAGTATTATTTTTCACATCATGGCAGTATCCACCTCCACGCCTAATTTTGTGTCAAATTAACTCTTGAGTCTCATTTCTGCTTTGCTTTTTTCTTCAGTAAATTTGGGTTCCAGGTGGTGCCCACTAGACATGACAAATTGTAGATGATGTGTGCATGTGAGTGTGTACGCACACACACTATCTATGTAATACATTTGTATTGTGAAAGGCCTAGATGAAAAACTTCATGCTTAAGATGCTGGAATAAATTTCAGGAAAAGGGTTTTCAATTTGGTTATTAGTTGTATCAAAACATTGCTGTGTGACAGGTTGCTTGGTCTGGGATATTCAGTCCAATATCACATTGTCTGAATTTCTGAACCCTCTCGAATCAAACAAGATTTTGTTGCTGGAATTTCTCGTATTGGTTTCGAACCCCAGACTCAAACTCCCTCCTTTCCCTGATGCTCTCTGCTATGTTTATCCTCCATTCTCTCGAGCTGGTTACTGCCCAAAATGGCAATACACATCAAATACTTCAAATCTATGATCTCAGCAGGTTACTCTGTGTGCTACAAGTTGGATAAGTCATTGTTTGTGTGTAGCATGTACCTTAAAAAACACTTATTAATAAGCACATAGGTAGCACCTTCCCTGCAGTATTCTGAATAGAATCAAACAATATTGGTCTTGGTTATATTTTTGTGGTGGTTATTATTCTGCATGTATGTGACGTTGTGTCACTGAATTGTCAAAGGTTTTGCAAGTAATCAATTGATTTTCAGTTATCTGCCTGAAAGGTTTACTAATTAAAAAAAAAAAAAAAAATTAAAAAGCTTCTCCTGTTTCTTCATCTCCTTGTGGTGGTCTGAAAAATGGCATTTTTCAGCGGCGCTCTTCTGGTTGCCATAAAAGCCTTATTTGATTTATGATAAATGTTAATTGCCTTCATATAGCTTCCAGCCTGTCCAAGTAAGTGCTCTAGGACAATAAATGCCACGCTCATTCAAGCACACTGTGTTCAGAATATTATCTATTAAAGCCACTGTGGATTAAATGAAGCAGATAATATGTGATGATATGTTTATTCTCTTCTTTTGGCTCACAAGACAAGTATGCATTACTACATCACTAGATGTCTTGCCTGAAGGAAGAGAGTTCCTTTGCAACTGTGTGGCACTAACGCACTGCTTTGTTTCTTCACACTGCATGTACGTTACTTTTTTGCTGGTGGAGCAGGAAGACAAACACTTAGCTGGAGAAGAAATACATTTTCTCAGGGCAAAATATTATTGCAACCTGAGGTGAAGCAAACTGGGAAAGCATTAAATTCAAATGAAGAATGCGCTTTTAAAATCAACAGCAGTGCCCCTAAAACAGAGAAATTACATTATCAGTTATTTTCTCACCCAGTACAGAGGAATGAGAATCTTCTACTGCATTTGACTAAATACACCCAATACCCTCTTTGAATTGTGAAAACTCATAATATGCTCCTTTCATGTCCTTTTTTTTTTGCCTCAGGGGACTTTGCTTCAAGGAAATCCATCACAGAAAAGTATCAGCAGAGACATCTCCACTGCTGAACTGCATGATGAAAGATTACAGGCTGTGATCGTTGCAGATTCCTCACAGTGTTGTTACTGATCCTACCTATCCTCAGGCAAACTCAGTGACACCGTTTAACCTCACGATTCCCTATGAGGTTTTCTTATAACATTTTAATTATCTTTGTTCTAAGGAAGGCACAGAATTTCTGTATCTGCATCTGTACCTGTACCGGTATCTGCACCTGTATCTATATCCCTGTCTCTGTCTCTCCGCTCATCTAATCTCATCTCTATTTATATCTATCTATATCTATATCTAATCCATATCTAATCTATATCTATCTAATTTACATAATCTCTATTTATATGTCATCTATATATGTATGTATACGAATACATATAACTATAACATCTATATCTATAGCTGTATCTACACATATCTGTCTATATATTATTGTATTTTCTTTTTCATTCTTGGACCATATTCATACATTAAGTAAACTGGCATTAGTGAAATGCAGATAAATTGGCAGTCAATGCAAAAACAGTTTGGCAAGTATCTGTATGAGAGATTATAACACAGAAAGTATTATTTATTTCTAGCCAAGAAATCAAGATTGGCCCTCTTTTTAATTGCTCTGTCATTTCTTCAAAACAGGCATGTTAAAAGGAAATAATGGGATTTCAATTGCTGAATATCATGTAGTTGGTGGTTCACCACTGCTGTTATCAAATGAGAAATGTTGAAAACTGAGGTCTACATTTAAAAAATATTGAATATAAATGGAAACAACAAAATGCACATGTAGAGCAAAGGTAAATAAACTGGATTGCTATATATATATGTACAGAAGTCCTGGGGTTGGTGGGAGAAATTTAGTTGAAATGTGTTTTGATTTTTGCACATAGAATAAATACTTCCTATTTTTTTGTATTTCTGTTTTAATGTATTTTCTATTCTCCTTTTCTGCCTGAGGGTAATCCCACAAAATAACCCCGCCAACCCTTAAAGACCGTAGTATGTTTCACAATGTTATTTTCATAAAAGAAATAATTAAGAAGGTTTTTTTCTAACCAGTTAAAAAGCTTATTGACATGATTAATGATCTCTTTTTATTTTTTTTTTTAATTCACAGGGGAATTAACTGCCACGTTGAAGCATTTGTAATTTGAAATCTTGCTTATGTATGATTATGTCTGTATTCACATTTTTTAAAACATAGTTGTGATACCTTTGCTCACTATATTCAGCTTTTCTCAATGTTGTCTCCATCTTCATAGACTGACATGTTTGTACTAGTATTCTTAGTTCCTGTAATAAGCTAATTAGTGATACAAACCTGTCCATGATCTTTTCTTTTAGTGCATGTTCTTCTTTCTGTATGCAAATGTGTTCAAGAATTTTTACAAAAAAAAGAAAGTCTATTTTTTTTTTTCAGAAAGTGTTTTACCATAAGCTAACTTTCCTCCTGTGTGAATTTAACACTGCACTCAGTCTGTGCTTAGAGGTACAAAATATTATGGAAGAGGTTATAATGATAGATCTCAGTCTATGCCATAGTCATTGCAGAATGTGCTTGAGCACCTTGTCTGTATATTTAGCAGTATTTTTCTGGCAAAGAAAAATCTCTCGCACACCTTCTCTTTCAAAAGGTCAGACAGAATGTCATTTGATTTTATCTTTCATAGGAAAGTAACATTATTATATTTTTTTAAACAGACATGTAACAGTTTTTGTGTTCTACTTTTTCTCTACCATAGTGTGCCTACTAATACTGTAATTGTTTGCTTCTGTGCAAAAACATACAATTTATTGTGAGGTTTGGGAGTTTGTCTGTTTTTCACTTTTTTCCGGTGAGAATGTGTTTCATAAAAGAATAAAGTTATCATTTTCAGATAAAGAGGATATATCATATAGCTCAAAAAGCAACTGTTTTTGTCGTCGACTGCCCTCGCAATAAGTATTAATGACAGAGGAGAACCCCTGGCAGGCTTTGACTGATGTGTTTTGGCAATTTTCCTGTAAGATTTACTGTGTAAGATTTTCCAGTGTTGACATCCTGGTGTTCAAGGTTTACTTCAATCGAGATTTCTATATGAAGTTAATTCAATTCTCAGATGTAGTCAATAGTTTTAGAGAGCATACTGCTGCTTTTGAGCTTTGGGTCCTATTCCTCCCATGCCTTATTATACAGTAAGTATATTTCCCTATAAATCAAGCTTTCTCTTCATGTCTCTGACAGACACATTGTGCTATTGCTAAAACATGCTAGTTATTGGTTATGACCAAAAGTCTTTTCACAGGAATTTTTTTGTATGTATTTTTGTAATGTTTGCATAATAAGATATAATTGGTTCATGGTTTTGGCTTTCTGTCTTCTAATCAGGTTATATCAAAAACTTATTTACCTACGCTCAGCTTTAATCATGCTGTGGCACACATGCCTAAAGACAATCTCACTTTTGATGTTTGAATGTCTCCTGACACCTAGACTAAAAGGCAAAACAGTTTCTTCCATTTTTAATATTATCTCAAAAGTTAATGCATGAAATCAATATGCATAAAATCTGTTTTCATGAACTTACACTTTAGTAAGGCTTTTGGTTAGCTTTATTGACTTATTTTCTTAATAACAGGAGAAACTGGGGGTATAAGATGTCTTACAATACCTCATTTTGAAGTTTTTGAGACCCTAATATTCTGGGTTTTTTTGTGGCACGTGAGAATAGGACCAAGGTATGTTTTTAATTTCTAATGGAAAAATAAGAGGGAGAAATGTACTCTGCCCCCATTGATAGCTTTGTCATTACTGCACTGATCTGGATTTGAGTTTTTAGCTCAACCCGGGCAGCATAAGCATTCCTGTGTTCTAGTCACTAGAACACAGGCTCTTCTAGTCTCCTTACCAACCAGAAAATCCTTTCACATCCTTCATGTGAAGTCTTGGCAAAAAAGACCTAATGTGATAAGTAGAAAAAACAGCTCTTGTTGAAAAGTTTCCAGTAGGTAGAGCAGTACTGTTTCTTAGAGCAAATTATGTTGATTACTTTGTGTACTTGGGTTTAAGAGACTGATTTTAAGGCTTTTAAATGTTAATGGCTAAAGAGAAACACAATCAGTCTAGAATTTAGGGAGCTCTTGAAAGAAATTGTAGATGTAGATGGAAAGCATTTGGAAACCAAAGGCACCAATTTTGTCACAGGTTTTATACTGAATTTTAGATAAATGAGTTAGTTTCTCTCTGAGTCTCAATTCAGCACCCGTAATATTTATCAAATTCTCTCGCTATTAATTTAAATATTGTGAGATTAAAGATATACATGATGTGAAGTGCTTCAGCACTATGGGAAGGAAGTGACAAATTTATAGTGCAAAGCAATACTAAGTAGAACAAAGAAAGCAGAAATTTTTTATCTGCCATGAGCTCTGGAGTATGGAGTGATTTTGCAAAAGAAAATCTCCCTCGAACTCACAGCCAAATTTACCTACACTAATTTATTTCCCTTCATGTGTGTGCACATAATTCCCAGATGGCTGTTGTGACCAGAAGTCAGAGAAAGGAGATTCTCACATATGCATGCATTGAAACTAGATGGCTTTTCTTTTCTAGAGAGCTGATTGTTCCTTTCCAGTGGAAACTGACTGGTACTGAGCCGGTGGGGTGAGTTAGTCCAGTAATTTCTGTTCACTAGTGAGCAATTTAAAAGTATGGCTTTAAGAAGCAAAGTACCTATGCTTAGCTATGCATAAACAATAATATCAAGGAGACCTACTGATCTCAGGGACAGAGCAGTTTTGCAGGATCAGGATTTTGGTGAATTGGCTTTTCACAATAGTACTGTTAATATCATTCTTACTCTATACTGTGAAACTATACCGTTCAGTTTTGGGCCCCTCACTACAGCAAGGACATTGAGGTGCTGGAGCGTGTCCAGAGAAGGGCAACGAAGCTGGTGAAGGGCCTGGAGAACAAGTCTTATGAGGAGTGGCTGAGGGAATTGGGACTGTTTAGTCTGGAGAAGAGGAGGCTGAGGGGAGACCTCATCACGCTCTACAACTACCTGAAAGGAGGTTGTAACGAGGTGGGTGTTGGTCTCTTCTCCCAAGTAACTAGTGATAAGATGAGAGGAAATGGCCTCAAGTTGCACCAAGGGAGGTTTAGATTGGGCATTAGGAGAAATTTCTTTACTGAAAGAGTGGTCAGGCCTTGGAACAGGCTGCCCAGGGAAGTGGTTGAGTCACCATCCCTGGAGGTATTTAAAAGATGTGTAGATGTGGCGCTTAGGGACATGGTTTAGTGGGCATGGTGGTGTTGAGTTGACGGTTGGACTGGAAGATCTTAGAGGTCTTTTCCAATCTTAATGATTCTATGATTCTGTGATTTTATTGAGAATTTTTTTTTTTAATCTCATGACTCAGAAATTTTCTCCTTCTTAATTAATTTGTACATTAGCATGACACTACAAAGGACAAAATATCACAACATAAGCAGGAAGCATCTGTGTATCTATTATATGAGTATTGTCAGTGTAAGTCCATTTATTCTCACAGTTACTCCTCTTGGTATGTACTTATTTTCTTATACACACACACCTACATCCTATTTGTACGTGACTGTAGGGCTTGGCATATGCATTGGGGACATATTTACATTACAAAGATACAATCTGGGAGATTGCTTCAAGATAGGAAATCCAAATACTGAAATTCTATGTGTGTATCTCAAGGTTTGTTTTGATTCCTTTAAGTTATCTAAAGCAATTCAGAGAACAATGTTATGAAATTTAATGATTAAAAAGATAACTTTAAAATTGAATGGTAAACTAGAAATCTTCAGTTTTAGCAATCTGCATTTTCTGTAAACTACTTTCTTTCAAAAAGTTTGTATTATTATTTTTGTTACTGTTGGCTCCACACTACTGTAGCCATAGTTTATGTATTTATACAAGTTTGAATGATCAATCAGACCATTCTATTTTATCTTGTGGCAATTGATACCAGTCACTTGCTGTCCATTTCCTCACTGTCCCCAGTTTTTAAAATTCTTCAACAAACAGGTACTACCATCTGTAAAACAAACAGACTGTAAAAGGATAACTGGCCTGTTATAGTTTACATTGCAAGTTGTATGAAAAAAATCAGTTCTAGACTGTCTGATGTAGATGATCAGTACCATAGTTGCAAGCAAAGCCCACTTTCAAGAAGAATTCTTATAGTGCTTTTGCATAAAATTTAAGTCTGAAATGCTGACAAATAAAAACAAGGAAGCTCACTAAATTCTGGTGGTATAATGCAAAAGGTACAAAAGTTTGACCTAACTAACAATGAGACTTTTATTGTGATAGCTAGTCAGAAATGTTTTCATTTAAATGACTTATCTTTGGAAATTACCATATTCTGTTCCTTAACAAATATTTTCTGCTTTTTGAATTAAGAATAAAAGCTGGGAATTTTACGCTTTTTGAAATTAGAATTATCTGATGGATATCAAAAAACATATTTCTTAAAAACTATTATATTGTGCCTACTTTGGAAGAACATGTGGGGTTTTGATCAGCTTACCAAGTGCGAGTCAGAACTCTGTAATCCTTGTAATAAACAGGTAAGTTCTCTCTATTAGGAGCAAATACTCTCCTACCATACATTTCATTCTCAAGTGGCTAGAAAATTTGATGACAGTGTCCAAATACTGTATGCATATTGCATATACATAAAATGATACAGGAATAAGAATAAATAGAATAAAAATTTTTGCAGTTGTACTCAGGGCAACAGGTTTGCTGAATTGAATAGAAGCGTCATATATGGGATGTTCACAGTTGAAATTATTTTTCATGCAACCAAATCTTCATGCAGATTATACACAACTGCTCCCATTGTCTTGTTTATTTTATTGCCAGCCATATTTTTTTACTAGGAAGTTCAATAGCCACTGGTATGGAGGCTACAGAGGATGCTTCAATACAGGAGATCTAGGAGACTGTGTATTGGTATAAGACTTGGGGGCACACCATGCACTTTTACATACCTGCTGAGTAGAGTAAGTACAGCCAAAGCCTAGCTTACCAGTCTAATACTCTTGTCAAGCTACCTCTTCAGGAAAAGCATGAAAACTGAAGATCAGTGGGGACTTGTGGATGGGTTATGAGATCCAGGACCTTGCTAACACAATCACTTTGCTCTGGAGTTCTCTACAGTGGAGTTCAGAGATGTCTGGAAAACAGTCACCTTACCCCTCCCACTGCACCCAAGTTTTACATCAGGATTGAATATATGCAAGGAAGTGCCTACAAGGCATCATTATGGAGAAATCTCCAAAACCCTTTCTAGGGTGTCAACAGCCTGATGTGCCTCTGTAAAGTGTCTGTATACTAAAGCATGCAGTATGTTGAGTTAGAGGTCTGTGTGTAGTTGTAGAGCTACTATCATGTTGGGGTAAAGCAGACGTGGTGTCATGGCTCATATGACTGGAGTGTTGCAATGAAGGGATACAGGGTTTTCAGGAAGGACAGGCTGGAAAGGTGAGGAGAGGGAGTCACCCTTTATGTGAGAGCAGCTGGAGTGCATGGAGCTCTGCCTGGGGATGGACGAGGGGCCGACTGAGAGCTTATGGGTTAAGATTAAAGAGGTGACAGATATAAGTGACATTACAGTTGGTGTCTGCTATAGGCCACCTGACCAGAAAGAACAAGTGGATAAGGCCCTCTACAGGTAGGAGCAGCCTCACATTTACAGACTCTGGTCCTCATGGGGGTCTTCAACCACCCCACTATCTGCTGGAGGGACAACACAGCATGACATTAAACAATCCAGGAGGTTCTTGGAGTGCATTGATGTAAACTTCCTGACCCAAGTGATAGAACAGATAATGAGGAGAGGAGGCACCCATTGGGAATGTGAAGATCAAAAACAGCCTTGGCTGCAGTGACCATCAGATAGTGGAGTTCAGGATCCTGAGGGGAGCAAGGAAGGTAAAAACACAAGCTCACAACTCCGGACTTCAGGAGAGCAGACTTTGGCCTCTTCAGAGGTCTGCTTGGAAGAGTTCCATGGGATAAAGCCCTGGAGAGAAGAGAGGTCCAAGAAAGCTGGTTAATATTCAAGGATCACCTCCTCCAGGCTCAAGAGCAGTCCAGTGAATAGGAAGTCAGGTAAAAATGCCAGGAGGTCTGTGTGGATGATCAAGGAATTCCTGGCCAAACTCAAACACAAAAAGCAAGCATCCAGAGGGTGTAACCAAGAACAGCTAAGTTGGGAGGAAGACAGAGATGTTATCTTAGCATCCAGGGATGAAATTATAAAAGCTAAAGCCCAGCTGGGGTTGAATCTGGCCAAGGATGTCAAAGACAACAAGAAGAGCTTCTATAAGTACAGAGGCAACAAAAGAAAGGCTAGGGAAAATGTGGGCCCATTGCTGAGTGAGACGGGGCACATGGTTACACAGGACATGGAAAAGGCTGAATGCCTTCTTTGCCTCAGTCTTACTAGCAACACCGGCCTTCAGGAATCTAGGTCCCAAAGACCGTGTGAAAATGTGGAGCAAGGAGGAGGTACTCTTGGTAGAAGAGGATCAGGTCAGGGAATATTAAGCAAACTGGACATACATAAGTTTGTAGGTCCTGATGAGATGCACCCACGAGTGTTGAGGGAGCTGGAAGATGTCATTGCGAGTCACTCTTGATAATCTTTGATCTATCACAGTGATTGCGGGAAGTACTTGAAAACTGGAGGAAAACAAATGTCGCTCCTATCTTCAAGAAGGGCAAGAAGCTGGATCCAGGAAACTACAGGCTGGTCAACCTCACCACAATCCCTGGGAAAGTGATGGAGCCGCTAATCCTGGAAACCATTTCCAGGCCCATCAACAACAAGAAAATCATCAGTAGTAGTCAGCCTGGCTTCACCAAGGGGAAGTCATTGCTGACGAACTTGATAAACTTTTGCAATGAAATGACTGGCCTGATAGATGAGGGGACAGCAGCGGATATTTTCTACCCAGACTTCAGTAAGGCCTTTGACACTGTCTCCCGTAAGATCCCCACAGAGAAGTTGTTGATGTGTGGGCTGGGTGAGCAGTGAGGTGGACTGAAAACTAACTGAATAGCCAGGGTCAGATGGTAGTAACCAGTGGCACAATGTCTAGCTGGAGGCCAGTAACTAGCAGTGTACCCCAGAAGCCAATATGGATCCAGTCCTGTTCAACATCTTCATTAATCATCTTGGTGATGGATAGAGTGTACCCTCAGCAAGTTTGTAGATAACACAAAACTGGGAGGAATGGCTGATAAGCCAGATCACTGTCCTGCCAACCAAAGGGACCTCGACAGGCTGGAGAAAAGGGCTGACAGAAACCTCATGAAGTTCAACAAGGGCTGGGAGCATCTACCCTATGAGGAAATGTTGAAAGAGCCCCAGGGTTCAGCCTGGAAAAAAGCAGGCTTGGGGAGAATCTTATTAATGTATACAAATAACTGAAGGGAGGGTTCAAAGAAGAAGAAACCAAGTTGTTTCCAGTGGTGCCCAGTGACAGGGCAAGAGGCAATGGTCAGAAACTGAAACACAGGAGGTTCCTCCTGAACATCAGGAAACACTATTTCACTGCGAGGGTGACCAAGTATGGGCACAGGTTGTCCAGAGAAGTTGTGGATTTTCTATCCTTGGAGATATTCAAAAGCCATGTGGACACAGTCCTGGACCACCAGCTCCAAGTGGCCATGCATGAGCAGGAGGGTTGGACAAAATGACCTCCAGAGGTCCCTTCCAACCTCAACCATTCTGTGATTCTGTCATTCTATGATTCTGTAGCTTCATGCTGATGGTTAGCTGCCTTGTAGCAGCTGGGAATTTTTTCTGCTTCCAGCCTATGTGTATTCTTTGCCCATTTATCTCTTTCTGTGCTGGCATGAGTGTTTCTTTTTAAACAGCTTTTCTCCTTCTGTACTCTGTCTCCTCCCTTGTCACTCTCCACCTTTTATTTGAAGAGAAATGACATCCTTAACACAGTCCTGTGTCCGTTGTCTTGGAAAACATGGATATCTTTCCCAGTTTTCTTTCAAATTAAGTTTTGTGTAATTTCTAATTAGCTTCTTTTTCCACACCTGTTCACATTCCTGATCAGTTTTTTCAAAAATTTGTCTTTAGAACTGTGAATAGTATTCAACATGAGATCTTAGCAAGGTTTTGGACAGTAGCATTCAATAATACCTCCTTTCTGTGAGAATTAACTAATAAATACTGCATTTGCTTATTTTTTAGGTACATCATGTTGTTGACTTGTTCATCTTGTAATCAGTTATGATCGCAAAGGCATTTTCAATTATTCACGTTTGTTAAACTTTCAGTTTATTACAGTAAGTTTTCTTACAAATTACTGAGTTTTCTGTATTTTGTAGAATGTATTTAATTCTGTCTTATTCCCAAACCCACCCTCAAGGCAATCATAGTGCCATCCTCAAGGCAATTCAGTTATTTCTGTGTCTGTATTTCTGTATCATCCTGATCCTTTTCTGTATTGAGGATACTTGGTGTCATCGGAAAATTTAATCAGTATGTGCCTCTTTTTCCGAAAGGTTACTAATGAAATTAAGTAAGGCTGGTTCCAAAGCAGGCCCTGAGGAGCTCTGCTAGTGACTCTGTTCCACTCTTCTCACTGCACTTTTCAGTATTAATTTTATGCTCTGTCCTTTTATGCAGACCCCTAGCCACTCTGCAGTTCCTTATCTAATGTCTTCTAATGTTTTCCTTAATATGTTTCACTGAAGATATTGAAAATGCAGCTTTGGCTGGACTTCTTAGGAATATGCAGGTGCTGTATATCTAAGACTTAAAGAAAATGAATGTACCTGGGCTTGTGACAACACTGTCTACGTAGACAGGATAATAGGTACATCCTAGCCACTTGTTAGAAAAATAGGTACTCAGTAACTGAGTTTGTCAAAGAACAACTTCAACCCCACCTGCAAAGTTATTAGCTTGAGAATTAATTTCTCAGTGGAGATAGTGTTCTCTTATGCAGTGACCCAGTGGAAATGGGAAAGAAGGGAAAATCAACCCTTACTAATTCAGCAAGAGAGAATTTTCAGAGTTTTACAAGCAGAACAAGTGGAAATGTAAATGGTGATAACTGGGAGCTAATTATTCCCAGTAGGACTTTATGTACTCTCTGAGATGCATGCATGGAAAGAGACTGAAAACAAAAGATATGGTTACTTCATTTTGACCCTTAAGTAAAGGTGTGAGTAAAGATAGCCCAAATAGAATATAAAACACAGTCTAATGCTGTGTTCCTGAAGGAATATGATTTAACCTTGGAGTTTTATATAACAGAAGTATAAGGTTGATTTTTATGTATCAGTTACATCTTATTTCTCTTTTTCCCTACCTCTGTGTCCAGGAAAAAAGTTTCTGCAGCCTTTTGAAATATTTTTTAAAATATTGCATTCATGAAACCTTTGGTTTTGTGGATGTTGATAAACCAGAAGAACCTATATAGTGTGTGAATCAGTTCATGACATGTAAATAATCATTTATTTGTTCATTGAAACTCTAACAGAAATCCCAGGGGCAACAAAGGGACTCACACAGGAGTTCACTGTTAAGCTGTAAGCATGTCTATTCTGTCAACTGAAGGCCTGCCAAAAATAGATATTTTTAAAGAGTGTCATTGCTAACCTGTACGATAGCACCTACAGTTGAGTAATGCTTTGATTTTGCATGGCATGACAGAAGAAGATGAACACACAGCTCATTTCAGCAGAGGAGTATGAGCACCCACTGAACGCCAGTGACAGGGGACTGCTGTGCAACTCTAAGGTAAGGTAACTCACCTTCAGGTGGAAGGTCAATGGGAACACCATTAATTTATGCAAAAGAGAAAAATCAAACTAAAAACGTTAGGAATTACATTTTTTAAGAACCACTTACATTAAAAAACTGTTTAAACTCTCCCACCAAAAGTTAATAGACACCTAGGTGGATTTTAGTACAGGCAGTCTTCCTGTCTGGGTACTTGATTTCCCTGGTGGTGTGACTTCCATTTTGTGAAATGCTGATGTTTTGGCAAGTCTTTTCATTGCACATTTTTGAGAGAGGAAGAAGATGAGAGAGAACAGAATCCACTCCGGAATAGTCACTGGGGCAATGGTTGGAAACTCTTCTGCTTTGTGGGAAACTCTGACAACATTTTCTTCTCTGACTGACTGATTAGAAACAGCTTAATCACAGAGGTAGAGCCGATTATCTTTCTTGTTTTTGTTTTTGTTTTTGTTTTCAATTCTATCAAATTCATCTAAATAATTATGTTACTTGAGAGAGAGAGAAAGAGATAATTAATTCAAGATAGAAAATGGTCTTCTGCATATCAGGTGAGTGGCCAGACCCAACCTGATAGTTTTCCAAGAAAAAGTTTAGCAAACTTACATTTACTGATATCTCTCCTCAGATACGTTTTCTTGACAATTTTTTTGCTCTTACTATTAATGTTATACTGAACTAATATATATCAGTGGTTACTGTCACAAGCCACAGACTTTCTTTTTAAGATTACAAAGAAAGAAGTACTTAAAAACTCATAGGTGCACTCAAATTCTTTGTTATAACCACAGCTGGGAAGTTGTGAATGCCCGTGGTAGCATTTGATGCATTGTCTGGAATGTTAAGTATATAAACTAGGTAGAGGCAGCTATATGATGCCTAAGGCTGTGTGATATCCGCATTGTATGGTGCACGTCTAAGATTTTTTTTTTTCCTATTCTCTTGATATTTTCACTGACCTTTTTCTCTAAAAGAATTTAGCAAGGTGCTTTTTCTCTTGTTTGCTGAAGCAAATATTTTTCCATTGTGTTGTTTTCGGATGCAAAATGCTTTATCATGGCAAAGGATATTTTAAGCCTGACATTACAGTCAGAGAGAAAGAAACAATGGGAGGTTAATGACTTCTGTTTCAAAGGTGGTGGTAATCACAGAAGTCAAGGTGAGAAGTGATTTCATTTTTTGCAAAGTAATATAGATGCACCTTGGAGGAATATGGAGTCACATGATAACAAAAAATGTCCTATTATTCTTTGAAAAAAGCAGTTGAACTGTTCTGTCTTTCGGATATGACAAATTTATGCAGATGTTCTGCATTTTGTTTAAGGGCAAACCTTAACACAGAAACTGAATAATTGCCTGCTTTTTCTTTCTGGAGTGTTGAAGAGCAGAGAAGGGATGAGAAATGTAGAAAGAAAAAGAAGACAACATAGCAACAAAAATGAATGGAAAAAAATTGATCAGATAGTTTGCATATTTAGCTAAATGTCAATTCACTGAAAACTTAGCACAATAATTTCAGGCCATCACCAGAGAGTGAAATGCACATTTACAACAGAACAAACCCAATCCTGTGGATAATATGACATTTTCTGTCACTGTATAAACACACACCAAAAAAAATCTACCTCAACATTTATAAGTTTTATATAAAATCATGAGAGTTTTATTATTCTACAGAACCACATCACTGTGATAATACATGCATCTGTAATCTCTAAAAGATTAAGACTGGGATTTTTTAAAAATGACTCCTTTAAATTTGGGAGTTTAATCAATAGCAACACACTCATGCAAACTGTACTTTCAGAATTTGATTATGAACTGAGGAGCACAGTTTTGGTTGACTTTAACTTTGGTTGACATCACCTTTTCAATGCTTAGTTAAGTTAGAAGAACATAATTCTTAGCTGGAAAAGAGACTGAACAAAACCAATCCAATTAAAAATGCCATTTAAATATAGAGATAACATTAGATACCGAAATTGGATTTACCTGAGGTCATAACACAAAGCTTCACAGGTATTTGTTCACAAGAAAAAACTATCATCTGCTGGGGCCTGATTAGAATACAAGAGTTAGGGTTAGTATATTTCTAGCAGTTCTCAGTGGCCTCATGTAGTTCAGTACTGTCCTGGTTTCAGCTGGGATAGAGTTAAATTTCTTCCTAGTGCTGTGTTTTGGATTTAGTATGAGAAGGATGTTGATAACACACTGATGTTTTCAGTTGTTGCTAAGTATCTTGTCAAGGACAACTACCCTCCAGGAAGCTACCAAGCTACTACCCTCCCAAGACTGGGAGGAGGCAGGACAGCCAGGACAGCTAGCCCAGCTGGCCAATGGGGTATTCCATACCATGTGATGTCATGCTCAGTATATGAATGGTAGGTGTGTTCCAGGAAGTACCGATCGCTACTTGGTTATTGGTCAGCGTGGGTAGTGAGCAATTGCATTGTGCATCACTCATTTTTGTATATTTTATTATTATTTTCTCTTTTCTGTCCTATTAAACTATCTTTATCTCAACCCATGAGTTTTTTCTCACTCTCACCCTTCTGATTCTCTCCCCGCCCCACTGGGGGTGGGGGGAGTGAGCGAGCGGCTGCGTGGTATTTGGCTGCCTGTCAGGTTAAACCACAACAACTACGACAACTACTATTGTTCAGAATAAGCTTCTGGATTGCTGTGGATGTGAATACAAAAGCTACTTAGTATGGACAAATAGCACAACACTGCTTTTTGTCTAACATGTTCTCGTAAAAACTGTTAACTGAACTGTTCAAACACTGAGAGGTCCTACATCTAAGTATGCGAGGTCCTAAATATGAGGTAAGATTTTTATACATGTGCTCCATATATAAAGATAACTTAAAGATAAGTTTGCTTATTTTGACCTTTTTTTCCTTCCTTTTTATTATAACGAAGAAAATATCCAAAACTAAACAGATTCAGAAACAAAAGGTTTGAAGACCTCTGCTGAAGACAGCAGCATGATTTTCCCAAGTAAACGTTTCTGTATCTGTACTTTTTTCCTGAATTCATACATAGCAGTAACTGACTGCAAATATAAGAAACAGATTAGGTTTGGAGCCTAGCTCCTAAGTAGCATTGTGTGTGTGGAATGGGAGTGACAGAAAAGAAAAATATATAAAATGACAAGATATGAACTAAGATTGCAGTATGCACAGTTTTAAAGAGATTTTGAAGTACAAAATCATATGATGCCTTTCAGGCACCTGCATGGCATTTAGCCTTCTGTTCTAGGATCAGGCCATCAGTTTTATCTGTGTTTGCATATGTGTAGCCCTTACTTACAGATACTTAAAAAACTTTTTTTAGTCCCTGTATGATAGTATCCCCCAAGCACAAATACAGTAATTTTTGATACTCAGAAAATGAGGACCACAGGGGTCTGTCCTGGGACCTGTCCTGTTTAGTGTCTTTATTGGAGACCTGAGAAGGTGACCGAATGCATTCTGTCAGTTTTTCAGGTGACACCAAGTCTGCGGATCTGGGGCTGGTTCAGTTGGGAGCAGGGACAGCTTTGGGGCACCTGACAGCACCCTGGTGTCTACAGAGAGGGAATTGAGGGGATGGTGATGGACAGGAGGGTGAGACTTCAGCTGGAACAGGAGAGGTTCAGACTACACTTATTGTAATCAACATGTCACCCTGAGGATAACTAAGAGGTGGAGCAGGTTGCCCAGAGTGGCTATGGACTTTGCATCTCTGGAAATTTTCACACCCCATTGGGACAAAGCCCTGTGCCTCCCCATCTAAGTTCGACGTTGGCCCTGCTTGGAGCAGGGGATCACACTCGAGACATCCCAAGTCCCCCCTCAAACCCACATGATCCAGTGATTCTGTGTACAAAACAGAGACTATGAGAAATGTTTGAGCCTTCAAAGAGCAGTTTTGAGATGGCATTTATAGGCTGTGTAACGAGGAATGCTTACTCTGACAGTGAAACAGAACTGAATGCACCATTTCTGTTTTGGGGCTTCCTTTGCTGTTTTTAATATTCTTGTAGGCACCTGTGGTGAACAGATGGGCTTTCTCATACGTGATTCGAGAGTGGCCTTTCAGTTCCATCAACTTTCCTGTACATTTCCTATTATATTTCTTTCTTTTTCAGTAGCTGGTTCTTCTCCCAGCTGCATAGGTTTCAGTTGTGAAGGAAAGTCATTAATAGCCAAAGACAGATGGGTTATATCTTCTAGTCCTGATGCATAGTGTTCTTTGGAACATACATTTTTATTAAATATCCTTGCTTTCTCTGCCTTGTAACTATCACAAAAGATTGGAACTTGACTGTATTAAGATGTTCTTTTGTATTTTTTTTTAAGCAAAAATGAAGAATTTGTTGGATTTTAGTTCTTTATTGCAAAGGAAACAAAATACAAGTTCTGAAAAAACTCCAATTTTTTGAACATACGAACGATCATATAAAGCAAGACAGTAGTTTCTTCACCATTCTGTTTCCGATAGCAGTCAGTTGCAAAGCCTTAGGAAAAGTGCAAGTATAGGGCAAATCTCTGTGATATTGTCTCAGCCATGAGAAACTTGGCATCCTGATGCACTTTGAGCCAAAAGCTCTATCTACATCTTTCTGTTTACAACAATTTATGGACTTAAGCGTGAATTTGCCTATAAGTCTCTGGTCCTATCTGCAATATCCTATGACTAAAAATATAACCAGTTTAAGTCATGTCTTATGTGGAAGGTAACTGCTTTGTGTCTTTGGGGGGTTTAAAAAAGAGTAGTAATAATAACAACAGTAATAACAGTAACCCATCTTTCTGTGATTAAGCTATGTGAGACTAATCCCATACCAACTTTTTCTTCTTACTGTTTTCCAAGTCTCTCCTTGAGAGAGCTTTCCAAAAATCCAGGTATATTCTGTCAGACAGATCTCTGTGATCTCTGACCTTCCTAAGTCCTGTAAGGTACTGAAACGTATTTGTGAAGTATAATTCCTTCTATAAAAGTCATGCTGACTCTTTCCCCATATATCATATTTATGCATGCCTATTATTTACAGATGTCCTGCAACCACTTAAAAGGTTGGGATAACTTTTCAACTTGAGTAAAACACTCCCCCCCTTAGATGTTTGATTTTCAGTAATGTCTGTATCTTCTTTTAGGCTGAAATTTCCAGCCATGACAAAATGGAAGAATTAATTTCTGTTTAGAAAGTTCCATTTGAGAATGCATCAAAGTTTAAAAGCAATTAAAAGCAGGATCTGAGAATAAGTAATGTACTGGAGAATAAGTAATGAGGTGTGTTAACATTTCCTATCGTGTATAGCTATCTACATTGTATCACTTAGAGAAAACAAAGAGGAAATATTTAGCTTTAGACTTCTATACTCCTCCAACATGTAAGAAAACTACTGTCAGTCTTTCTGGACATACTAAACCAATAGAAGAATTTAGGTGTTTTCAGCTAGTTTCAAGGCTGTATCTTCAGTTAAGAAGCTAAAAATTAAATTTTTGCATATACTCCCCAAGTAAGGTTAAGTGATAACCAATAAACTCATTTTGCCACTGAAGTTGACTGCCAGATGATCAAATCTGCTTTGTACTTAAGAGACAAAATTGTGCCATGAATGGAAAATCAGAAAGCACTTGTGCCCTGGTTGTAACCCAAAAGAAAATCTGCTTTGCACTTGGCTGTTTCTGTGCATGTTAAATATTCATGACCAGATTTACCCATTATAGAAATGCTCACTCATATCATTATGCCATATAATGAATTGCTTCCCTTGTTGAAAGTAGTCATTATAACTTTGTATCTCATCCAATTGCATATTAAGTTTTCCCCCTTTCCCCACTTCTATATCTCCTTTTGTTTGCTGAGGTTTATTTGAGAAATAGATGTTGGGCTGATATCTTCCAGGATTAATTACAACCTGCACCATATAGCTATCGGTGCCTTACATTACACCTGTTAGGCCTTCTGAGGCCAGACAGTAGCAGATCACAGACTGTATATTAAAATCTGCCTTTCAGATGACAATGGGCAATGCCTTCCAAATATCCCTTGTGGCACTAACTATCTTGTAGACTATCTCCATCATAAATTATGTCCAAATTTGGACCTTGGACTTTCTTCTGGTGAGGCACTTTTTGTGTCCACTTTTTGAGTTCACCACTTCCGCTCTGTTCTCAGAAAAGAAAACCCACAGTTCCTGGCTCTTGGTTCAGTGACATGACCTTACAGCAGGAAACCGAGGAGGAAACAGGAGGAAGAGGAATCCATACTAAGATGGATTGTCCCCCTTCCCTCCATTCTCAAAAGCAAGGCTCCTGGTCACCACTCAGTGGATATTGCTAACCAGCCTCTCAGTGACACAGAGGGAACAGAAAAACGCTATGAAGTCTCACTTTGAAGAGGAAGCAATCTGTTTCTAAAAGTTTTAGTTATCCTAAAGAGTTTGAGAGCTGGAGATATGGGAAACTGAGGTTTGAGTTTTAACCCGGTATTGGATTGTAGCCATTTGCACAGGACACAAATTACAGCTCAAACACAAAGTTCTGACTTAACCTAAATTCTGTGCACTCCAAGAAACCATGAATCACCTCTGCTGGTAACTCAGTTTTGCCTTCCCTTACCTTCCCATTACCCTGGAGTACTTGATTTGCACATAAATGAGTGGGTCATGTCATTTTGAACAGAAGGTACAAGCCTTGTACATCGAAAGATGTTCAGAGTGATAATGCCAAGCATTTCCTTATGGAGAGCGATATTGAATGCAATATATGTTTTTTTCACAGCATACCAAATGGAAAAAAAGTCAAATATTGTTGTGGGTTTTTTTTTGGTTTTTTTTTTGCTGCTTTGTAACTTCTCTGCTTGTGGTCGGTAATTGTTTTTTAAGATTGGAAATGTATTTTACTTATTCTGTTTATCAGTAGAAATATCTTTAATCAGACCCTTGACACAAATACATAAGTATCCTGAACTCTCGAGTGTCTGATTTTATAACACAAATAGCCACCTGTAACAAGAACCCTCCTTAAAGTGAGGTTGTCCATGTTTTCTGGAAAAAGTTTTGCTGTTGTTGCTGAATCACTAGAATAATCTAATAGAATCAGCTGGAAGATGGATGGGCTGGGAAAAATTATTTCATTGCAACAATTTTTGAATGCTGCACTTCATTAATTTGGGACTGAGAAAATGGGTGATGTCAAGTATATGTGTATGTCTACCTGCCTCTATGCCTGCATATGCCTGAGTTATAGATATTTATGTGCTTTCAAAGGGATTAAGGAAGAGAAGATTCAGAAAGCACAAGCTTATGTGATACTCTTGGTAATTTACTTATTTTAAGGAAATGGGAGAAATTTATTTAAATAATCTGTAACAACATGTTAGTCCAGATAATTCAGGCATTGTATTTAATATTGCTTATTTTGATACAGAAATCTTTAGAGGTGTCACCAAAAAAACAGTGCTTGTTTACAAAGACCTAAGGAACAGCAATATTTCCTTCTTTTTGAGGATCTCAGTTGCAAAATAGGAACATGAACTTTCCGGGATCATCAAGCACAAGACTCTGCAGCCCTCAACCTCCTTTTGTGACGTGTACATACCTGCACAAACAGCAGTTCCGACGTTTCTCACATCCATTGTCAGACTGAGCTACATTACACACCAGATGGAGAAGTCTGAAGCACAGTTTGTTGCTAATTTTGTCCACCACAACATGCTTTAGGGTAGTACTCAGATATATGTATAGACGGACATCTTATTTTAAGATATGCTTTCCTTATGTCTAAATGGAAGTTTACAGGAATCCCACCCATTTCAATGATCAGACTGTTCACGTCAATGATTTTACACTGATATGAGAGTTTAAAAGAAGAAGGATTTTTCGTCACAAATAGCAGTACCTATTCTAGTTCAAATGGTGATCTGCTTCATGACTAAAATAGTTTCTCTGGCTTCTTTTCTTGAATGAGGAGTCCATAATCTGGTCCTTTTGGCTAGCTGAATAGGTGAATGGAGATTTTATTTTTTCTAAGAACAGCAGTCCAGCTTCATCCTTAAATATGGCAATGAGTAACTCCTTGGGCTGTAGTCCCAGTAAATCTACCTCTCCATGGTTTGACATGCTCTAGCCTGCTGCAGACATGACAATCTGAAGGCAAGAGATACAGAGAGATTATAGATGAGAAGATAACATATTTATATTTTTATCTTATTTTTAGAAGTATAACCAATTTTGTTGAGGCAGGTCTTCCAGTAGCAATGTTTTTATTCAGTGATAGAAAATTATTGGAAGTATGATTGTACACTGAATGAGTGTGTATATATCACAGAAATTCTGCTAACATTATTTAAAGTGTGAAAGTAAATAATACTTTATATATAGCATTTTTCATTCACAGATTTCAGACCGTTTTGCCGAGTAAGTTATTGTCACAGGAAATTCAGCAAATTTTCTTAAGGATATGGGAGACATTATTGGCAGTGAATGACTGAAGCTAATATCCTGTCTGGTGCCCCATTTAACTGTTTATACTTTTTCACTTATAGGAGTTCACCTTGACTACATGTGTCAAGAGGATTTTGCACGTTCACTAGCTTAGTCTGAAATAAATCTTGAGTAAGAACTTCCACTATATTAATCTGCATAGCTCTTTTGACACTGGTAGAGCTGTGTTTTAAAATATCATAAAATGCTATTTTGCTCTGTTGCTTACTGTTGTTAAAATACTGTCCTCAAATATGTGTATTGCCTGCTGTCTAGCAATTTCATTTGAAAAAGAAATTTCAAAAATAATACTGGTGTGAGAAGCTTAAATGGTTGGCAAATTGATGCATCATTTAGCAGATCTGGTCGTCAGCTAGTGGAAGATCAATATAGTCATTCCTGAAGTGAAGACTGAGGATGCAACTCTTCAATTCACAGAGACTTGAAAGATATACCAAATCACTGTAAAAAAAAAAAAGTGTCAAAATCCTCAGATGCTTGTAGATGTATCTAGGTGTGAGAGAGCTGTGAAAAACAACACCTATACATTTGAGACCCTAGAGAAAAATCAGAATGAGATTCTTCAGTCGTGAAAGATGATAATCATGCATGATAAGTAATTTAGTAATTGAAAGACCAACTGACACAGCAACCTTCCTGCAGTCAACACCTACACACTATGCGTGTCAATGCACTTCATGTGAGCACAGCTGTCATCCCATTTTGAGTACTGCTATGATCATGGCCTTTCTTTTTAATGGAAGTAGAACTAATGGTATCCTATTGTGCTTTGTGTATATCCCAAAAATGTACCTGGATTACCATAGTGCAAAAATCTAATGGTATATTGCAGCTGCATTGCTCCAATTTGAGACAAAAAGGAGTCAGTAACATTGTTTCATGATGTGAAACATCACATAGTCGCAGTCATGTTCAATGAGTGTTTTAGCAAGTTGAGGTATGTTATACAAAATTATTAATTAATTTGATTTTGCAATTAAAATATCTCTTTTAAAGCTGTAAATAGAAATTATGTGCACAATTAGATTTATAAATAGAGAATCTTATTCAAATAAGTTAATCCAGATGTTTGTTTATTACTGTTTAAAAAGATGTTCCAGATGGCTCAGTATACCTGGTTATGTGAATAACCCCGGATTGCTTTACTCAATCGTAAGAAAAGGTTGCAATTATTTTGTTTGTTTATTCACATATACTAAATGTCTGCCCAAAACAAGGTCTAGGTGACTTAAAACACATAGGCAATAGAACAAAAATTTTAAAAAGTACTATTTTACATACTTGATAATATAATAATAAATAAATAAATTCCAAATAAATAACAAAATAAACAGTGTTATAATCTGCTCATTTTGAAGGAACTGACTTGACTCTGTCTGACAGAAAGAGAAAAAGCAGAAAACATGAACAGCCCCCATACTTTTAATATTTTCTGGTTTGGATGTCTCTGCTAACTTATGTTAATACCTCACTTGGTGACAAATTGGGCCTTGCTGCAATTATGGCCAATGGGAAAAAACTGGGTAACCTCCTGAACTTCTTTAACTGCCTTAATGTCATTCTTTTTTTCCATTGCCACGCGTAACTCTCTCTGCTGATGTTTTCAGGTTACGTTGAGTGATACAAGTTTTAAATCACTGAGAACAGGTCCTGTATGACCTAATATCTACTCAGAATTGATGGGCGTGCAAAAACCTATGTACAGTATTGATTCTTTGTGTTGGGGAGGCAGAGTATTGTACAGGAAGAAATTATGAAGAGACTGAGCCCCGGGGTGGATTCACCCTCAGTAACAAGCAGCAGTTGCAGAAGTAAGCCACTCCCGTGTGGACCAGTGCAGTTTCTCTGTCCAAACTTCCACCCTCCTTACCTGCTTTCAAAGACAATACCGGATTTTCCAGCAAGCCTCTCACAGAATGAAAATGAAAGCTATACACAGTTACAACTACAGTAAGTGTGGCTGTGGGAGAGGACATACGAGGCTTTTGTCTTCTCAAAGCAGAAAGGTAGTATCAAGGTATGTGAATAAAAAAAAGATTAAGGGAAATTGGGTTTCTGTTGTATCCCAAGCCTGAAAACAGAGTTGATACCATTGCCTCAACTGTAAATTAAGATGTGAGGATTTCTTTGCATAATCATAATCATATAGCATTACACTTGATAAGTATCCCCACCTACTGCTATGGTAATCTAGATCACAGGAAGGGCAAACTGCAGCCATAAGTATATTTTTTTTTTCATGGTGTGCTTTTCTCTGTTCAGATAGACTAGAGATACATACTGCTCATTTGATAGTGATAGTAGTGATAGCGATAGTAGACAGATACAAAATTTTCTGGAATTTTGTGAACCATAATGAGGAACATGCCTAGAGGGAATGAGAGTCTAGAACCATGATGTGGTTCTCCAAGTTGGAGTATTTGAGAGCTTGACAAGAGGGTGATAACGTACATTGGCAATACATAATGATTGCATCAATTCCCTGAGGGACATCAGAATATTGCCTTCCTACAGACTGCATCACTGCTGTTATCCAAGCTAGCAAAAGTAAGGGAGGAAATCAGAAATGAGTAACATCATCGTTGGAAGATGAGCTTAGGTTTGATCCTCTTATTGTCAAAGGAGTTGCAACAGGTGAAACTTGTGCATGATATACTAGTACTCAGGCATCTAAAGACCAATTCGTTATTTAATGTCCCTCAATATCTGTATGACATCATATAAAGTAACGTATTTTTGTTCTTTGTGTGAAGTCTGTTATGGGACTGTCTACTTTAGGCACTATATAAATCTCACTATTCAATTTTAATATTTCTTTTCCCCACAATTGCAGTGTAATACTGTTGTTAGGGAACAGTTGAGACAAAGTGATATGCCTAAAGTCATGCAGAAGTATATGAAAAACAGAGAACTCAAGTGTCTGATGATGCTTTTATAATACCTGAACAGTTTTTCTTTTTTACACTTAAGCTCACTAAATATGTAAATGTGAAAAATATTGGTAACAAAAAGGCACATAATCTGCACATTAACAAAAGAACAAAGAAACCAACAAGACTGTTCTGATCACTCTGAAGATTTCAGTTGCTATCAACACCCTTATGAACTAATAAGTTTAGTGACCCAAAACTTATAGCATAAGCTGTTGTTTGTTATTTTGCACTAGGATATAGCAAATATTTTTTTTGGGACGGAGGAACAGGTTGTTTTGTTATAATTTGTTGTATTTTTTTTGTTGTTGTTGACATCACCACCTTGTCGTTTTCAAATTATCCAAGCCATTTTTGTCACAATCAGCAATTAAAGCCATCTCAGTGATTTCAGTATGGTTTCTGCTTGTCTGCTACTTATTTTTAAAGTGATAATGTTGTGTGTAGTCACCCGTCATTAAGATTTACATTCTACATAGCATTGCAGTTTTATCTAGTGAAGTTCATGGCGGTTCTGTTCTTTGTCCTTCTACCACTGATTTTATGATCTGAAAAAGAGATTGAATAATGCACATATCACACTGTGAGCAAAGGCATTAATCTCAAAGACTGAAATGTCCAATACACTATACGTGTAGTTCTTACTTTCTGTGTACGTGGAATGATTCTTCAAGGATGAAGAAGTTTGCCAAAATTCTGTATTCGTCAACACTGCAAAGTCTACTGTCTTAGCAATTCAATACTAAGCCTGAAAAATAAGCTCTTTGGGAGACTTTTTTTAACCTTTCATTCCTCTAACGTCATCTAGGAAAAATGTGAAAATTTTCAAGGAAAACTGTATCACTGAAAAAATGTGCTCAATAAGTAGCAAACTTTGCCTTTAAATCTGAGCCATAATGTTCTCTTGTGTAATCAGACAGAAGTAGCAGTAAACTTCTATCACAGCAAGGACATGCAAGGAGAAGTACAGAACACATACATTGTCCTGTCAGATTCCAGAAGGAGTGTCTGACAAAGGGTGCGACGTGGTGTTAGGTGCACACCTTTGTAAAAAGCCCTTGTACTTTTTTTGTGTGTGACTAATGATCTCAAATGTTAATCACTACCCAAACCTACTTGGATATCAAGTTGAGCTGCATATTGCAGGTACTCAAACTTGCTTTTTACGTGCTACTGATTAGAATTAAGAAGTTCAGAAACAAACTAAAATGGAAGAATTTGAAAACGGTTGTTTTGTTCTAGATTTTGGACAGAACATGAGTATTTATAAACATATTTATTAGTAATTTCTAAATTGAGTTACAAGTAATTTATAAAGAAAAAATCAAAAGGAAGAATTTTTTCTTTTAGAGGTATGAGCTTACTAATTTCTAAAATCTATTGATCAGTTTTACTTCTATGAAGTTCTTTATTTACTTATGATGCTAGAATAGCTCTATTTCACACAACTTGTCTTTCCAATAATGTTTCAGTTCAAAAGTACAGGATTACCAGGAAAGAAGCTTTACTTCTAAATCATAGGCTAAACCTATGGCTTAGCTGGCTTTCCTCTCATCATAACAAGCAAATTTTCTCCTCTTAACTTTGTTGGCTGAATCTATGAATATATAAATCCTTTCTTCTTCTAGCATAAAATACCAATGAAGGGATTAAACGCTTTATGGAAAATTAATTTAGTTTTGCAGAAAGTTGTCCTTTGAAGTACAGGTGTTTTTGTGTGTGTGTTAGTATCTTCTGCTTGTGTTTGTTAGCAAATTCTAATTTTATTGATCTACCAAGAAAACATTTGACTGTATAAGCTCTGTTAACACAGACATTTCACAACATTTAGAGATAAATAAGTTATGTATGCAGAAGGTTCAGCATGCACCTCCTGAAGGACTCCCTAAAACTTCTCTAATCCTATAATTGTTATCCGAATATGTTATTTTCTCTTAATCATGAAATTCCGATAAGTAGTGGGTAACTGTTACAGCTTGACCTTTGATAGATACTGAGAGAGATGGTGTGAAATGCTGTCAGTTAAAGCTCCTTTAGAGACTACCTATTTCAGGTAGTTCTTTGGACAGGGCTGAGTCAAGCTTCTTGTTTTCTGGGCGTTTCCTGTCACTTCATATCAGTCAGCTGTATGTAAGCTCTACCTAAACCAAAAGACAACACTTCTCCAGGTGTCTCTGAACAGCTGCAGATCTAATTTTTCAAGTCAACTGCAGATGCTTTATCACAAAGCAAAAATCAAGGACATAGATAGCTCTTGCTTTTAACCACTAGTATTATTTTCACTTTTATTATCTATATTGTGGAACAGTTGTAATTTGCAGTTAGTAGTCAGCAAAAAGTACTGCTACATCAGTGGAAATCATTAGACGTAACTAAGCATATACTTCTTAAAAGTAGAAAGAGGTCCACAAGGCCAAGTATCAGCTTTAATTGCCTCTAAAAGTGATTTTTATACACAGTCATTGCTCACATTTTGCACCAGCTCTTGATCTTACTGCTGGTTGGTTTTGCTACTACTACCACCACTGTTGTTGTCATTATTATAGACATTTCTGAATTATTTGGCAACATTTTAGAATAACACTTGTAGCAAATTCTGGTTCTAAGTTGCCTGGGGTTGGGAACTGAAGACAGGATTTTATCACTTTTCTCAGGCTTATCTCTAAATGAGTCAGATGGCTTTTAAACTACAAGATTAAATGCTGCAAAATCAACTCATTTCTTTGTGTTCTTTTATTTCTTGGCATATTCCCTCACTTCTATGAGTTTTGTGTTCTCTTGGAAAGATAGTAGTGGCAACCCTTATGTGGAGAAGTTTGAAGTACATGTATTTCCTTGAGAAATCTGGCAATAATCAAACTGAGGAAACACCATACAGGAGAAGCTGTAGAGCTGCTATCTCAGCTTTATGGCCCATGATGTCCTTCCTCTGTTACCAGGAGAATCAAAGGACAAATATTAATAAGATTGCACACCCTAACTAAAATGAGTGTTGGAATAAATTTAAACAAAACAGTAACATAACCAGAATTTCAAGTCTTTGTTGCCAAAGCAGTAAGAGAAGAATGGCATTCCCTTAAACATATGTAGGGTATAAAGTTGTGGCTAACACTAAAACTCAGGTGTGGAAGAGTTATATTCAATTATTTTAAATTGCATTGTTTCTGTAATGGTAAATCAGTGGATGTGTGAAATAATGATATGGTAGAAAAACTGTTTCAAATCCTGCTTGCCAGTGTTATCTTACTTACAGTGGTCTAGGCAGAAATTCTTCCAGCTTTTATTGGTGTATCTCAGGGGAAATTCTCTGTTCTTGTGCTTTCACCTTCTCGTGTTCATTTCCTTCCATTTTGCCTGTATGCAGAAAATTAAATTAATATATTTCACACATTTGTAGGTTAAATCTAAGGCCTTATTGAAAATTACCTTTCGAATGACACCTGGCAAGGCTTTAGATTCCTAATAACGTAGGAGAAGATAATGTTCTACGGTTTATTCATTCTGAATATCTAAACTTTACGTAAAATTATAATTAGGAATTTGCAAAGAGTAAATTAGTCTACTCATATATTATTTCATTCATTAGTCTGAGAATTAGTGAAGGAAATAGCTGCCAGTATTAACTAAAAAATTTCTCTGCCAGAATTTTCTATTAATATATTACTGATATTATTTAATTTAATCTTTGTTTAATGTAAAATCAAACCAAACAATAACCATGGAAGAAGATTTTGACTACTCTTTGTTAATAGGTGTCTTCAAGGCGGGGAGAGTTTTCTTAAGTGATTTTAACTCAGTAGATATTTGAAACATAACCCATACTACTCCCAAAACAAATAATAAAACTTAAAGAAGTCAAGAATGACCTGATTTGTGCAAAGATCTGGTGATCACCTCATGGCACGCCTGGTAACAGCTTTTTCTTTAATCTTGGAACAGCCCTAAGATCATAAATGGTGTTGAATTTCTTAAATATCCATTATTAAAGATGTGGTCTGTGACAGTGCGTTTATTTTTTTAGAATAATATAAGAATAGACTGAATGCTTTATTGCAAGTGTTAAGAGTTGCTCTTATGCAGAGTGTATCTATACAAGAGTACAGTTGGGCATTGCCCTATTTTTCATTTGGATAGCAAAGACACTTTCCCTACCACTATTGTCTTCACTAATTATTAAAGCAACAGAGCATCCAGCCCAGGCTGCACAAACCTGTGTGGGTATTAAGTGCTGTCAGTCAACAAAACTAACCTAATGAGAAAGTGTTTGCAGATAAAAGAGAAGTGGCTGCAATCCAGTTTTTTCAGTACGTACATTTTCTCTAAGCAAAGCTACTGAGAGAGTGAGCACCTGGAATTATCATCTAGCTCAAAATGCAATCTTTGTTTTTTGCACCAGTTAGTTTGGCTGAGTATAGGATTAATAATGTCAATATACTATATTTTTGTTCCATAGTGATTTTGGGTATATGTAATCACTTTTGTCTGAAGAATGAAGTAAATAAGGAGTTTGCATATAGTGCTCGTTTAAATTTTTCACTGAAATCTTCAGCTGAGTTGAAATATTGAGTTCTTGTCCTTTCCAGTTTTGCTGAGATTAAATGGATTCATCCAAACTGAGTATCTCATTAAGTGTGTAATGTTGCTTTCATTCCTGAAAAGAAGAAAATCTTGTAAAAGTAGTTTATTCTCAAATCAGAACTTAAAATGAGAAGAATATAACGTAAATGACTGAATCACTTGAAAATCAAATATGCTATGTAATATTAAAAACAAAACTAATTTGATTTAATTCATTATTAAGAATATAGAGTGGACATAGACAATAGACATAAACACAAATATGAATAT